>NC_064874.1:79423556-79446056 GCF_943734745.1 Anopheles darlingi | reverse complement strand
GTTGGTGTGTAGTAGTAGTAGTAGTAGTAGCGGCAGCAGCACGTCTCTATTGGTGTGAATGGCCAAGACAAGGCAAAGCGAACAACACGACGGCAAAGATCATCAGCAAACATGGAAAGCTCCTCGACCGCCACTTGGGGGCGATTTAAGATTCATCAACTACACACTATCAAAAGCGTATTATCAATCGAAGCGATTCATTGGCGGGTGTCACAGGGACGATCTATAGGTAATCGCACACTCTCCCACCTCTAGTGTTGACTCGGAAAACGGAATGGTGTTAATGGGTGTAAGTGGTAACAACATTGTAACAAGCTGCTGGAGAACAAAGTGACGTTAGCGGGGAGGAACGGGCAGGGCTAGGGAAACACCAGCTGTTAAAGGGCGGTATTAACACAAATGATAATGGCGATAACTGGGTGGTGGGATAGAAGAGCAGGGAGCATAAATGGGATATTAACACTTAACACTGTCAGGATTGGTTAACAACGTTAGTGTTGCTATAGTACTATAGTAGGCCACTTCGTTTCATCATCGTGATGATGTTGGAGGCAGTTATGGTAGTAAGTACTCGTAAAACGATAATGCATTAGCATACGCTTTTCGACGATGGAGAAGATTAGGCTTTGGAGCTAATAATGAAAGTTTCATAATTGGCCAATCGGTGTTACGGCAATCCACCGTGGATGCGCTGCCCTGTGAGGTCTGATGCTGTATTTGGAAGCGGAAATGATGTTTTATTGTGCTCACTAAACCACTTTCAAATGGTTATTACCATCTCGGTGGCGTATCTGACTATGAAATAGATATAACGATTTTGAAATCGCTTTAAAATGTTGGCCAATGTACTTAATACCCTACCAACGGATGATGTGCCGTTTTTAAGTACTATCTTCAAAGTAAAATTGCTTTAGCTTTGAACGACAATACGTATAATAGTCTAAATTAACCTTTAACATTTGCTATACTATCATACCAAACTGGCACAACTCGTTGTCGAAAGTGTCACTACATTTTAAACAATTTAATAAAATGTTACCTCAAATAAACCACAATTCTAAACTAAAGATGTACATAAATCTCTGCGAATGACCAACTGTTTCAATAAAACACACATTTAAACCAGAAAATTAAACAACTACGAACCACCGGTGAGCTTTAAATAACCATCACGCGCGCAGCACGTTGCATCCATCAAAAGAACGCTAGCCAATTATGCTCATCAGCTTCAGCCATTTCAAGCCACTGATTAATTACATTATCTGGTGTCGATTGCGGTTCGCTTGTATCGTGAAAGCAACGAGGAAAAAAACACTCTCCTCAACCGGCACCGACAACATGTTAGTGCAGGCGTCCGTCAAGCATAATATATTCTATTTGACCTCATCACTAATGGACGTCACCGGGGTGGCGTGACCACCACATAAATGCATCGGAAGGTATAAAACCCCCCCCGCTGGAGCGTATCAAACGCGCTTCGCGACCCCGGAATTCCTGGAATGCGGAGTGCAAGGGTATAGGATAGCAAAATATGCTGTCAATTTGATATGCAACGGTGACAGATATGAGCGTTATAAACGGCTGGAGCCGCGCGATCCTTGCGAGCGCTGGAATTCGTGGAAAATACGTGGAAAAACCAAATTCCAGCAGCTCATGGCGGCTCCCGACAACAAGTAGTTAACGTTCAGTTCACACACACAAGCAAACACAAGCTGCACACTGATGCACACGGGGAAAAGGGGAAGGAAAGGGATGGAGGGGTAATACTAACAAAGGAAGCGAAAACAGACACACACACACACACACAGAGCAGAGAACACCGAGCGTGCGTATGAGGGTAAGAAAAAGGGGATCTTCGAACCTGTTGGTGGTTTTGTGGTCTGGGGTCTAGTGGCGTGCTTCGCCTTGTATGTACCTTTAGCTCCCGAGGTGCCCCGTTTCGAGTTGTCGGTACAGGTGACGTAGTCCTCGGTGGTGCTACCCTCCGACCCCGCACCACCGGCACCGGGAGCGGGACCACCATAGCTCGACTCCTGATAATGATGTGCGTGATCCTTGAGCAGATCGATCGCTCCATTGCCGGGCGATCCTTTCGTGTATGGAGGGCGTCCAACGGGGGTCACGGCCGTGTGCTTGCTTTGACCGGGCAAATGAGCTGGTTGCTGGGTACCGCCGAGGGGAGTGCTCTTCCCACTACCGGCACCAGCGGCCACCGAAGCCGAGGACGGTGTGCTGCTCGAGTCTTCCTTCTGCCCGCCACTGAAGCGCTCCTGTTGTGCGTCCTGTGGTGAGCTGTGTGAACAAAAGGGAGGGAAAATCAAGGTCATTTGAGGTTATCTCATGTTCCTCCACTTCCCCTCTCTTCGTTCCCCCGCCACCTACCGATGAACGAGTGGTTCGATTTTATGCTGCAACTTCTGCTTCTGTTCGCTGTTACTGCGCGCCGCTCGCTTCGACGGTGATAGGGGGCGCGAGGGACGGCGCAGGGTCGCTGACTTTTGTGCCCACTGAAGGTCACGGTCTTCCCGTTCCATGCTCTGCGAGGGTATGACGGCGATCGAGGGTGTCGTCGGTTTCACGATGCCGACCGCATGCTGACCAGCGGTTCCGTTCGGTTGTTGCACACCGCTCGCCGTTGTCGTCGTCTGCAGGGGCAACGTGCTACCGGCCACCGTCACCGGTAACGGTGGTAGAGGCTAGCGGGGGATGGGATGGAAAATTTTAAACATTTTCCCACGGAAATCTCGGAACAGTCAACGCACAAAACAAAGGTCAACAAAGGTCCCGGTTTCGCTAACCCGATATCCCGGCGACCCGGAGGATTATGTATGCGAATTTAATTAATCCAGCTGCAGGATCCGGATTCCCGGTACACTATCTCCGCCCACAAAGCACACCAACTCGCTAGCTGTGCTCGGTGAAGCGTGAAAATGCATAGGAAATGGATTTGCATGCCGGAAATGGCATTTTCCGTTTTACACACTACTGGCGGGGGCACTGATTGGAAGTTTTGTTTTGTTGCAGTTTCGATACAAAATTGAATCTAGAATAGCTACAAAATCGGACAATCTAGCTTGCTTTTTGTTTTGATAAATCCCAAGTCGTTCGATTGCTGTATAGAACGTGGCTTGATAGTTTAGAGGTATAGTTTCACAAGCGAAGGACAGTAAAACAGAATTCAGGGCTGCGGAAGACTCTAAATAAACAACTATAAAAATCGTAGAATTAGCTTAACTAATGGCTATAAGATCATTTGTAGTGAAGTAGAGCAAACAGGAATGAGATTAATTGATAAGAATAAGCAACTAAAATATGACTCACGTAAGATTGAAAGAAACATAATAAAAGAAGAAACAGCTCAGAATAATAGCAGGGAATAGATCCTTTCATGTTAGTATTTGAACTTAATAAAATGCGCATCGGCATGGAATTAGGAAGAATAACATAACAAAAGAAGAGAAACATAATAAAAGAGAAACTACATGCATGGCATACACGAATGAGTTGAAGTTCCTTTCGCCTGCTTAAAATTAAAAAAAAAATGCTTGGGCCTCCTGTTTCATTTTTTTTTGCTTCAGCAAGTTGATAAAAAGACTCGCTAGGAAGATCCATTCCCAAATGCTTTCCATCTTCAAGTTATAAGACTAAGTTTAACGAAAGAAAGACAACCCGAACGCTGCCTCTTTCACAGCCATTGCTACACGTTTTTCATATCGAATCAAGAGTAGCGGAAAATGAAAATGTGAAGCAATCCACTCCCAAAACGTTACCATCACCGCTGAAGTGGCGAAACGGGGGGGTGTTAGAGAGCTTAAAGGTGAGCAAATTATTAATTACAACACCCACAAAACTCCCGCTTCACCGCCCCCGGAACACCATCGAGCCGCCACCAGAGGCGCAAGATGAAACTGATAATCCTTAAAATAAATAAATCTGCCTCGAGGGATTTCAATGGTGAACGGGTGGCCGCACCCGGTTCATTCGATGGCAGCGCGCACCGAAAAGCGCACCGACGGGGGTGGACGTGGGGCGTGTGAAAAAGGACTCATGTAGCACTCGTCGTTACGGTTGAGCCGCTCTTCGGTGGTGTCGCTATTTTTCGTGACGGAACGGAATGCCGCCATGGAAAGGATACTTTTACGCGAGATTGAATTCCATTCAGGTTGCGCGAGCATTTAATTTTAATTTCCCAGAACGGCTCGAGAACGAGTGAACCGACTGGGGGAGACCGGGGTAATGCCGAATGTAGGTCACGGACGAAGGGCGACGAGGCTCTTGGTTATCAATGGGAAGGATTTCACCGGCACATGAAACCTTTCCGCGGTGTTTCACGTCTTTTCATAGTAGCAGCGACAGTCGGTTTCGGTTGGTGGAGTTTTAAATGTATTCTCACAAGTTTCCTCAAGGGCGGAATTTATGGGAAGACTCCCAAATGCCTTTCAGTAAGTGAGACCGGGAGTACGCTATTTTCCAGAGCACGAGACCCGCATTTGCAGACGAGTTCAAAGGTTCTCTGAACGCGCAATACACGCGCATAAGGTCACGCGATCAAAGGAGGCCAAGAACCTTACTGGAAGGTCAAACAGCCAGTTTGGGTTCCCGTTTTCTCTCTGGAGGAATAGCCGGGAAATTCAATGAAAGATATTTAATCAAATTCACCCGCCTAGACACCGTTGCAAGTGATTTATGTTTACTGGGAACTTTTAATTGATGCAGCATAGATATTGTGCCACACCGGGATTCTCTTTATCCGCAGCTCGCTGCCCGCTGCGCTGTAACCAATGGCCCCGGGACAAAGAAAGTGTCAAATGACGGTGACACTTTGGACGAACTTTGTATGTCCATTCTTCGCTGGACTTTTGCACCGGTCAGTACTGCCTTTTATGGGGGAGTTTTAAAGGAATAGATAAGAAAATATGCTACGTTGGATGTTGCAAAAGGATATCCGGTCAAAAACTTGCCACAGCTATTCCTCCAAGCCCACAGGTACTCCAAAAGATGTCGATAAGGACACAGTCACACACACACATAGACGTAAGGCCTCACCTGATCAGCGATATCCTCCATATCCAGCACGTCCGTATCCATCGAGCTGCGCTGCTGGTGCTGTAGCAGCAAGTTTTTCCTCTTGGACGTCGGCGTCAGCTTCCCGTTCTCGGCCAAACTGTACTCGCCACGTCACGGAAAGAAAGTTTTTGGCCCAAGGAGCACACAGCAGCAGGTGTTAGCCAACTGGTTGGTTCTGAAGTTCTCAAACTCTCTCTCTCTCTCTCTCTCTCTCTCTCTCTCTCTCTCTCTCTCTCTCCCTCGGAAAACTCACCTGGTGGTCATGATGGTGGCCTGCGATTCGTTCCAGTTACCGTCTGACGTGTCCCGGGTTCCATCGTTCGCCAGTGAGTCGGACGAGTGGAACGGTGAACCGGGCGAGGTGCCAGACTTCACGCCACCACCCTTGGCCGCTTCCTTCTGGGGTGATGGTGGTGCCGATAGGTGTCGCCCCGGTATGGATTGCTTCGGTAGGATGTGCGATCTGGACGAGGCACGTCGGCCCTTACCGACCATCGTCAGTTTGTCTGCGTCTTGCTGCTGTTCTTCTTCCTGCTCACCGCTGGTCGGTTGATCGAGACTTACGGAGCGCTTCCGGAAGCACTCTTTCCGTCGATCGACTTGGCTAACCGGTGCCCGGGACATGCTCTCGGGGTCAAAGCTTTCACTCGCATCGTGATAGTCACTGGGTGGCGGTGGTGGAACACCCGGTAAATCCTGGAATCCTCCATTCGGTCCTACCTCCGACGGACCATCGTCGTCCTCTTCCTCGTCACTGGCCAGCGAGTTCGGATCGCTATCCTGGAACAGTTCCCCGTGGCTCCGTGCACCTTCGGATTGTGACTTTTGGAGTTTCTTCTTCTTGACCGCACCGGGCGATGGGACGGGCGAGACGCGTGGTTTGAAGTCGATAAAGATTTCGCGCTCCTCACCAGAAGGACGCTCCTGATCCAGCTCGGGCTCACTCTCGGAATCGCAGGTCGAGCAGCTGGCATCGGACGAGGAGGAGGATTTGGTGTCGTCCTGCATGTCCAACGGATGCTGAATGTTCGATGGCGTTACCGGGCACGATGGCGTCGGTTGCGTGATGAAGGGCTGCGAGAACTGAGGCGGCTGTGGCTTGATCAGCGGTTGGAAGGATTGCGTAGCCGTCGTTGGTGCGGTCGCCGTATGGCCACCTAGTGGCTTCTGTGGTGCTACGACAGGCCCGGTGCATGGCTGTGGTTGAGGTTGTTGAGGTGGTGGTACCTGCATGATCGGTTGCACTTTTTGGATCTGCTGATGCGGTACCGAGTGACGCTTAGTCAGCGAATGCGTTTCCGGTGTAACGAAGGCGTACGAGGCACGTCGTTGTTGCTGCTGCAGCCCTTGTACCAATGGCAATCCTCCAGCGAGTTGCTGTTGGTGCTGCTGCTGCTGATGCTGATGCTGCTGACTCGGTGTTGGTGGGACGGTGGCATGTTTGTCCGAGTGCAGCACGATGGCGTGAGCCGACATGCGACGGTTCAGACCACCGGTGGCCGGTGCGCTGTCAAAGGAACATCGAACATGATCTTGATTAACGCTCCCGTTGGACAGTATGAGATGCTCGGGAGGTGGCTGAACAAGTGCTGATGATGATGATGGCACCAGCTCGTGATGATGATGCCCATGGTGATCGCGCCTCGGTAGCGTGTGCGTATGGAACTCCGACTCGGGCTTATGATGGATGCAGGTGCGTCGCGGTAGGCTGTGCGTCTCGAACGGCACGTAGCCGTTCTCGTAACCATGCGCATACTGTGATTGCTGATGATGCTGCTGCTGATGCTGCTGATGTTGCTGCTGGTGTTGATGCTGATGGTGAGGCTGATGAGATGCATGATGGTGAAGCTGCTCAAAGTCCTGCTTGCGTAGGAACTGGAAGGTTGGTTCGTTGGTGTGACTGGCACGTCTCGGCAGCACGATACTATCGTACGCATCGTATGGGTAAGAGGCCGTTTCGTAGGACGTCCGGGAACCTTCGGTCGATCGGTACGAGGTTGCACTGTCCTGCGAGTGATTGCGGGAGTGCGTCTGATGGGTACCGTCCGAGCCGTGGCTGAACTGTGAGGAGGAAGCGCGCGACGGTGGTAGCTCAAAGTGCTGTCCTCCGGCCCCGTGCGCCGACGAGGAAGGTGGTGAGGTGAGGGAGAAGGGTGATTTCGGTGGTTCCTCCGACTGCGTGCGATGCAGCAGCTCATGATCGAAGCTCGCGCCCGGACTATCCGGAAGAGGACGAAGATGTGATGAGCGTTCAAGGAAGCAAGACGAAGCGAAAGCATCATAAGCAATGGAGAAAAGACGAGATAAGGGAACGTAGAAAATGGAGAGCATGAAAGTGTATGTGTTTGTATGTGTGTGTGATGCTTCTCGTCGTCAACAGACTGAGCCACCATGAGGAAGCTACTTACGTGATGGGGCCTTCCGGTTGCTGCAGCACCCCGCCGGGATCGATACCGTTCTCCTGCAGCCGATCTCCTGCCTCCGATAGGCTTTTGGTGAGCTTGCGACCCCCACCATTCAGCCCACCATTCGTCTGGGCGCCCTGGGACACCATTTTCACCTGTCGCAGGTGAACGGGGCACAAAAAAAAAAACGAGCAAAACGTCCAGATTGAAAGCATAAATCGCATGCTGTGGGCGTAGGTCTAGGTCGTAAAGGGAAAACTCAAACAGGGTGAAACAAGGGTTAAAAGGAGGCACGGTGGAAGAGGCAGAGGAAAACAAAAACAAAACCCAGCGCCCGAAGCGAAACCGCGAAGGTTTCGCCCGGGATCTTGGTAATGGATCAACGTAATCCAATATTGTGCCAAAACACCCTCCCCGCAGCACCAGTAGCGCTGTCGTCCCTTAAGGCAAGCCCTGAACAGGGGTGCAGGGTGCGCAGTGAGCAGAGCGAAAGAGAGAAAGAACTTTTATTCGGTTACTGGGGTGGGGGTTTGTTGCCGATGCGGTTCTGTGGTTCCGTGCGCCTGTCGATACGGGCGATTGACGTTGCTTGGCATAAATAAAATTTACTTTCCAAGTGGCAACCACCACCCTTTACCTCATCCGCGGTACCAACCGGTCCCACCTCTTGGCAAGGGGTTGAGCCTTGGCAACCCTTCGAGGTGATCCCCGAGGTGCACTGAGTGCCCTAACGTCATTGATTCGCCTGATCGAAAATGGTTTTGATGATTTCAGCGGCATACAAGCTGTCGTCGTCGTCGTCGTTTTGGTAGTAGTTGTTGATGTTATTGTCGTCGTCGCCAAGGATCTGAAGTGGCCTCACCTGCCCTGCCCCAAACAGAACAACCCAGTGAGCCGTGTAGCGATTTCGAGCGAAATGGAAGCGATTGAAATTGGATTCTTTGGCTTGTTGAACCGTTAAGCAGCGAGGATCGCTATTCGTAATGCTACTTTGTAACCATTAGGAACAGTACATAAGCGTTTGCCAATGAGGCGCCAAGCTGATGAATACCTTGGTATAATGGTTTGGTTGGTATAATGATTTAGCATTCGGGGATTGGGTGTTTCAAGTAGGGAAAATCTTTGCCCAAGTATATGCAATGAAATGTTTATACATTTTCTCTTATTTACAATTTTTATTCTTTTTGTAGGTATTATTGTCTTTCTCTTTCTACTTGTTCTTCATCTTGTCATAATATCTTTTTCCGCTTTTTCACTACTCTCGATTTGGAATTCAATATAAGATAAACGTTCGTCGAAAACCATTTCCTTGGAACAACTTCAAAGAAAATTTTACTGCTGAGCATCAACCGCAGCAACGGCACCAGCAGCCACGAGCCACGACCAATGCCTCTTGCTGGATGAAATAAATCCGTATCAAATTTATGCTGATTTTATGCTCCATCATTTTCCACGCACTCCATAAAAAAAGGAGAAACGCGCTGGCAAGAAATGTGACCTTTTTTTTTTCCTTTCGCCATTATTATGGTGTCGGTTATCGCCGGTTGCGTGTTTGGGACGACTTTTCGATCATTTCCCCTGGACTGGGACTGAAGAGCTGGAGTGTGATTGAAAGTGTCACCAACTGGCCATCCGGTGTCCAGTGGTGATGGTAACCGCAGCCGCAACCTCGAGATGTGACCTACTTCTCCAGAGAATTTATGATCCTCAAGTCAAGACCAACTCTCGCATCTGATATCTGCGCTTGCTGCTGGATAATCCCGCTAAAAGAGATTCATCTTGAATCGAGGTGGTGGTTGCTGGTAGTTCAAAAGCGCACTGGTCCCTTTAGCTGGAAAACCCGCACTCGTGTTTTAAAGTTTACTTACACTTTGTTAGGAAAATAGTTTTCCCTCGAGTGGAGACTCGCCTTGGAGACTTTCTAAATTCCCGGCAGCTCAAAGTTCGCACCCGGGACCATTCGAGACCATCCATCAAAGGTCAGTCCGGGGTAGTGAGAGCAAAAATGCACTCAAACAGGGAAGTTCTTCTCTTGAGCAAAAATGAGAAGAAAAAAAAGTTATTTACTTACGCAGAGCATGCAGCCTGTCGACTGGCAGCGCACGGTGAGCCAGCTGGTACGATGTTCTGGTGAGCCCCGGAACCAGAAGTGCTGCAGTCCATCTTAAATTAACACTATTTTAGTGCTCTTGGTGCTCTCGCTGGGGCTAGGAAGGAGCACCACGTTGTGGTCGTGTCGAAAGCAAAGTTTTCCCAACCTTCACGGCGATTAAGCGCGAAACGGTCGACGGGGTCGACGAACGATGGCTACCGAGGCTAGCCTATCGGTGAGTTCAGCTCGCAAAGTCGCATAATTAAAAGCAAGTTTATCCATTTATCCTGAGCCAGCCAACCAGCCGTCGGGGTCTGGGTAGATGAGAAGTAAGTGCAGAGTTGCTGCTCGCTTTATCTGTTGCAGTGCATCCAGTGCAATATTTAAAATTAGTTTTTGTGTAGCTAAGTAGTGTAGCTAGGTCACAGCACGATTACAGGACGTTTCGGTTTCGGTAAGTATGAAGCATTAAAAATGGCTAAAACCCGGGGGATAGTTTTGCTTGTTTAAAGCGCTGCCATAAAAACCTTCGAAACTCTCGCCCTCGGTTTCAGCGCGAAGCAATTGTAAAGCAGGATGCATCGAGGGCATTTAGTAAAATCCCTCTGCTGCTGCTGCTGCTGCTGCTGTTGCTGGCTCCCGAGTTTTTCACAATTGGTGCTCGCGATGTTTGCACGAACTGGCTCGAAGTGCACACTCAACACCTTTTGTGTTCAACATTAGCCAGCAATTTTGTTGAACCGTCGGCAACGGTTCAACGTTCACTCAACCACGGCAGAAGTGGTTCAGGTTACACCGTCCGTTTTTTTTTGTGTTTGGCGTTTGTCGATCGTCGAAACCATCACAATAAAAGGTGGTGGCTTCGGGGCAAGCAAAAACCTGCAAGTAAAATGGAGCGAGAGCGATCCAACTTCATTCTCACCCCTCCGTGTAGCAAGGAAACACTCGGAACAACTCGAAATTGGCGCGTATAACGACTGGCGGTCCTAACGGGGGGAACTGGTGCACCATACGCCTTCCGAGAGCAAATCGCAATCCGTGGAAAATGGCATCGTATCGGTTCGGCCAGCGTAATACTTTCGCGGTGGCAAAAAACTAACGCTTCGTTCTGGCTTCGATGGTCTGGCTTTCGTTTTTTTAAGCCGCATTGGCTTCGAAGGCTATCAGTGTGTGCGTATCGCGAGGCCACCACGCTCGCGAGGTGAAAAGGCTTGCGGCAGTAATCGAAAACGAGATTCTTGTTTTTTTCTACCCGTATCGCACCGCTTTTCCTGTGCGTTCGCCGACGTACTAATAGCCATTGGGTTTCGTTTCTCTCGTTTTTATGTTATTAGCGCTTTCGAGGTGCATCATCGTGGTTCGATTCGCACAATCCAAAAAGCGCCAATAAAAGGACACAAGTCCGCTAGCATGACCCTGCGGATGCTGAAGCGGAAATGTCTATTCTGCTGAACCAACCATTGTATCGACCGTCGACGACTGGAGTGGGGGCTTATTAAGGTGATTAAAATCATAAAAAGCGACTATCGCCTATCATTAATGCATCGATCATACGCGTGCGAGGACGCGGGGAGAGCATTTTCCTCGCCAACCGATGAAGGCCGGTTGTGCTAGAATCCCCAATTTATGGCTCGACCTCGACCGGTCTGCGACTGCGGGATTTGCATTCCGTGGGCGTACCGTGATCCATTATTTTAACGACCAACCGAGGGTTATAAATATTGAGTTTTATGTTTTATGGAGCCTCATTTCGTCGCCTACACCCGCTCATTGTCTCGCGGTGCGCGAGAGCTTTGAGATAACGGGCCCCGTAAGATGGTTGAAGACGAAGTGAGCTTCGTTCTCGTCTCGAGCTTGATCCGAAGACAGGGATCGTTCGTGAAAATGGGATTTTATATAGCTAACCGTTTATGATTGGGAATCGTTGTAGCATCGAGCATACGCAGGGATCTCCGGCATGCTTAAAAACGGCACATGAAACCCTTAAACGCAGCATGTCAATCAGCTCAGGTGATATGTATCGTGCACCGTAAGCGATGGAACCGTCGAAGTGGAATTCAACTTCAACTACCATGTGATGATATTCCGCTGAAGGTATTTCCGGCATCCCAAGCTGCTAATGGCGCTTTTCCAGCGCGGTAATCCTCACTAGCTTCGTTCAAACTACTGCATCGTGGCCCTTACTCAAACTACCTAACGGGGTGCCGGGTGTGTTTCCAGAGAGTTCCAGAAATAATGCCACTCGGTTATACCAGGAATAGCAACCCCCCCGCCAAAAAGCACTGATTGTCGCTGCCGGAGAGGGTGCCGAAGCGCGGTGTATTTCGTCCCAAAACCGTACCTGACGGAATACGCAGCATCAGCACTCGGTACCGTCCATCGGTCGTGGCGTCTAGTTGAGCAGGATAAATAATGCCCAACACTAGAGTGGGCACTTCAGTTCCTCCAGTGCTAGCTGTTATTGTGCTCCACTACTTTGTACTCTGGGAGTCCCTTTAAGCCCGACTCGGTTAGTCCATTCGGTGGCTCCCAACGTTACCCAATCCCCGGGCTAAACGGTGGCATGTTCACTTGGTTTGCTTTCGATGGTTGCCCCAGCAATGGTCCCAACCGAGCGTCGAGCGTCAATGTAGTGTTGCTACGGCCCCGCGTCCCGCGATTGCATAAACTGTGGCGAGTGCCACGCAGTTTGAAGTGGCAGCTCGGAGACTCACTCCCAAGTGGGCCCACTTTAGTGTGTTTTAAGCGCCGTTTCCCGGTACCGTTCCGGTTTCGTTTAATGCCCATTGCCATGCCCGCTAGACCCGCTGGAATTTGCAGCATCGCAGCATGCGGCTTTTCCCTTTAAGTCTCACACGGAAAATGTTCGATGCGGCGCCAAAATGGTGCGGAACTTTTGCGTGCTCGGGTAGTGGGAAAAGGAAATGTGGTGGTCTGGTACGGTCAGTTGTCCACTTACCCGGTGTATGGTTCTGGGGCTGAGCGATAGATTGTGCGGTGCGGCCTGCTTCTTCCCTAGGTAGACCTCGGTTTGAGTTGCCTGCGTTTTCATGGCGCTTCGCTTTACCTTCTCCAACACCACCATGTCCTGCTGCTGTTGCTGTTGATGTTGCTGTAGTTGATGTTGTTGGTGCTGTTGATGGAGGTGTTGCTGCAGGTGGAGTTGCTGTTGCTGAGCGAGATGCTGAGCCGCTTGATGTTGCTGTTGCTGCTGTTGCTGCTGATGTTGCTGGTGTTGATGATGTTGAAGGTGTGCCTGATGGGCTAGTAGAGCTGCCTGCTGCTGCTGCTGCTGTTGCTGCTGCTGTTGTTGGTGGTGAATGTGCTGCAAATGTTGCTGATGCTGATGTAGATGTTGATGAAGATGGCCCGATGGTTGCTGCTGGATCAGCACATGCTGTTGCTGCTGTGGTTGAGGTTGCTGAGCCTGCTGTTGTTGTTGCTGTTGCAGCTGTTGCTGTTGCTGCTGCTGTTGCTGCTGCTGAGGTTGACAGTGGCTTTGGTTGGGAGTTTGGACCGAGAGTGGCTGCTTCTGGAGGGTCTGTGGCATGAGCGGTTGCTGGTGCTGGGTGGCGGTCGGTTGCGTCAGGATCGAGTGAAGCGGTGCCCCGGCGTATTGCGTGGTCGTATGATGGGCCAGCGTTATGGTCGGCTTCTTGCCGCCAATCAGTCTTTCTTGGCTACGGGCTGCCGCCAGCCGTGACAGCGGTCGGCTACCCATCGCTTCGTCGAATGAGGTGAGCGTGTAGGAGCGGGCGAAGCTGACATGTTTCGTCCTGGAACCGCACCGTATCCCCGAGGTTGCGTCCGGTTGAGGAAAGGGGAAAGGAAAAATCGATTAACATCCCGTGCAGACGTGAAAAACGATGGAGGTCTGAGCCTTCTTCGAACGGAAAACAATAAACGGAAAGCACGTTCAATTCCATGCTCGTCTCGTCTGCAATTCCTAACGAGTAGGATCAACCCAGGCGACGCTTTTCGTAGAACGAGACTGTTTTCAATTTGTGTTCGACGAAGCCTTAAATTAGCTCGAGGCTGCTCGAGACAGACACACACGCGCGCTGATGCATACAGCAAATGTACGGCCAACGGGAAACGAACGAATATGCTTCAAAGGAGGAGTCCTTTTACTTAAACTAACAAACTCCAGTCCGAACAATTAAAGCTTCAAACTTCACTGACACAACTCGGTTGACAAATCGGCCACACAGCAAGAGAGCAATACACTTGGAATTAAAACAGAGCAAAACTGAACAACGGAAAAGGAGCAAAGCTGAATTAGATTTCTTCTACGCTTCTTTGTGTGTGTGTGTGTGTGTGGGTTGCTTCAGGGTAACGAAGCTAGCAAATTGAAAAGAAAGTTACAATCGCGAGAAAATAAGAAAATGTTTTAATTGAATTCCTTGGAGGGGTAGCGTTTCCATCGAATCTTCATTCAGCGATGGAAGCGTGGCCCGATTGAATGTCCTCGTTGCCGTTCCTGCTGCTGGGACCATCGTGTGGATGAAAAAAAAAAAAACTTGTGCACAACGTTATTTGCTCGTCCGAAACAATTTCCAATCGATGCGGTTCATGGAAGTCGCGCGGAAGCCTCGGAATTTCCATCGCGATACCATCTTCCCTCGAAGAAGCTCATTAAATTTGTCCAATCGATACGCGGACTTACATTTCACGGATGATTCGAATTTCTCCGAAGCCCGTAAATTAGTATCGAGCCAGCAATTTCCAACCCCTCCCCCCCGGTGTGACGATGGTTTAGGCTGAAACCGAATTTGTTCGCGCCGATAGGCCAAATAGTCAACAGATCGATAAATAATTTCACGGACTAACCCACCACGCAGGAGCAGGACAGCTGATAGGATGAAGTGAAACGAAGGCATTAGGAGTAGGAGCCTTACGCCTAGACGTAGGCCGCTGACGCGCCTTTTCGATCAATCGATTATCGTTAAAGTAGTTTGTAAAAGTTTAAACCATTAGCCAGCTCATTGATTCGATCGGTGTGCTAAAGCGTGGTTGCCACGACAGGAAGCGATGACAAATATTGATTTCATCAAAGCCATTGCTGGTTGAGTGGTTTTCAGTGTTTAACTTGACTGATTCAGTCGTTGGGAATTTAGAGCCACTTCTCGGTCAAGGCTACGGATCGATGGCCGAATCGGACGAATTATGGATTCATTTGGAGGATTGTTTCGCTGAAGTGGAACAACTTTTCGTGATCGCCTGTTTCTGTTTTCGGCATTTTAAAGTTGCTTTCGTTGTTTTGTGGTTTGATTCGGTTGCATTTGCATGGACAACTTTTTACAATCGAAAAAGTAGTCCATTCATCACTCCAAAAAGTACTTTTCAATGCCCAAGCCTTATTCTCTGCTTGAACAAATAGAGAATGCTTGAACAAGCAATAGAGAGTGATCGAAAAATTATGATCGTCAGTCACTTTGTCGGTCATTTAGTAAGGGTTGATTGAAATGTTTGATGGTTATTTCCTTAAGCTGCATTCTCAGCAACAAATGATTGAGTTGCTTTACAATTATAGTTTTAGTTTGTCGATATTTTATCCAACATTGACCTCATATCGGTTAATTTATTAAGGACAATGCGTACTTTTGCCTGGCCTCTACTTCAAGTAATTAAGTTGAAGTTAATCAACTACAAAGCAATGGAAAACTCATCAAAATAAAAAGTAGATAAAACCCACCGTCAAAGGTCCCATAAAAAGCTCATTAATATGGTTTACCGTTTGATGAGTTGGAGCAAATCAAAATCAATCCCACTCGCGTACCCGGTTGTAAGCTTCACACTTTATTGTGTCTGAATGCAATTTGATTTGAGAACAAGAACGACCCTCTTTACCACCCAGCCGATGCTGCTGCTGGCTGTTCCACTTAACAAAAGAGGTGCCAGCGAAGACGATGGTATAAAGAGTAACAAAAGCCACAATCGAGCGCTGCACCATTGAGCACGGTCAGATGACAGCTGGCAATAAGTTTCGCTACCGTAACCTCGGGGTTCTCCACTCTTTTTGAACAACATTTTCCAACACTGCGAGCGGGGAAACTGCGGGCAGCTCCGGTGGCTGCTGTGAACATCAATTATTCTTTGCTCTTCTCCGCCTTATCCCGGCCTTCCCCCGGTACCCGGCGTGGTTGTTTGCACAAAAACAACGGTCATCATCCAGCGCTGGAGCAAGCAAAGTGGCCTGGCATGTTTTGTTGCCGTAAGACAATAACCATCCCTTTGGCAAGTTATTAAACTATAAATACCGGTCGCTGCCACTGCAGCAGCAAACAAAATGCTGCAACCAGTTGCCCGCAGCCCGTACCGTCGCGTGCCGCAGCGCTCGGTAGCGAGGAGAAATACAACAAGCAACAACCATTTTGCAATGATGTTCCTGTCGCTGCTGCTGCTTCTGTTGGTGCCAGAGACGATGATCGTGACGATGATGATAGTGCAGCAACAGCAACAGCAGTAGCAGCAGCACCAGGAGCAATGGGAACGATAACAACTGGCGGCCACTTTATCTTCATGACGTGCAGCCCAATCGACCCAAAATGGCCACAGATTCACTGCGGGATGCTCTTGATCTTCTCAAGGCGCTTCACACCGCCAAGAAGGGGACAGCATTTTTGGAGTGGTGGTGGTGGTGGTGGCAAAGTGATTTGGTTTTTGTTGTGTCCCAAAACCACCCAAGAACGCAAGAAGCATGCTTCCATTTTTAGCGTTTCGCGAGGGCAATGAGAGTTGGTATCTGAACGGGAGGAAGACAAGCACGGCATTCGAGGGGGTGGCCCCGAATGGAATCCTCCCCCACCTCCCCAAAAACAAAAAAAAACGAAGAACAACCTGAGTTGCTCCATTGTTCAGCTCCGCGAAGTTGTTTCGAAACAAAGGACATCCTTATCATTTCGAGAGCATGACACGCGAAGCTCGCTAGATGAATCATGATTCTCGAAAACAAATGTTCTATCCGACGCCTCCGAAAACAAAAGGCCCGGGTATGCAAGGCCACACCAAAAGCACGAGCACGAGCTGTACACTTCACGGTTTTTCGACGATAGCGCCACTTAAGGTGGATGTTTGAACATAGTGAAGTTAATGCTTCATTCGCGGTCTCCGTTAACTGTTGTTTGTCCTATTGTATCAAGAAGTACATTAACTTTAATTTCAAATAGCATGTCGCCTGAAATTTATCCAAAATTGAAAGGCATCTTAAAAGAACTGTCTTCGATTTGCGTAAAGGAAACGAAACATACACCAACGGACATCAAAAGACTCAACGAAGAGCCCAAGGAGAAGATGTAGTACAAGGTCATAACGGTGTCAGCTCATCGTGAGCACTAACATCCTCCCATTGCCAGTGTATTAAAACGATGTCAAACTGTTTTGTCTTCTCCGCTTCGCTTTGCATTTGCTCAACCAACGATAATCTCAACCGTCGACGGAAATATCCGTCCATCTTCTCCGTTCTTTGTTGCCCTTCCTCTCTCTCTCTCTTTCTCTGCACCAAAACAGGCCCACTGGCCATCGAGCGACGGTTTGAAAAATTACCACCATCCCGAGATTAGACAACGGATTTCAGTTAACGTCTTCCGTCATTCCACTGCATTGCCGTCTTTCATCTTCCGGACGGATTTTCATTCCTTTTTGCGCCGCCACTAGTGGCCAGTGCCGGGGCAACATCCGAAACCTCCTTCATTCTGCCGATGTCTGGATGCTGGAGAAGAAGTAGCATCAGTAGCAGCTTCAGCAGCAGCAGCAGCAGCAGTAGCAGCAAAGCCGACGCCACAAAATACATTAAAAATGGATGAAAAGCTGCCCGTTAGCCTCTTCAACAGCTCATCCTCGGGATGGTGGTTGCTCCTTCTTCCACTCTCCGGGCAGTTCGCCCTACCAGTAATGTTCGTGTGGGAGGAATTTAACTTTTTGCCACTTCCGCCGGACCGCAATTTGTGTGTGTGTGTGGTGGTGGAGGGGGCGGAGATGCCAACGTTTGTTGCCGGGCGCCATCAACAGTAGCAGCACCGAAGGAGCACCGATGGATTCGGAAAAATGGTTTTTGGACTGAGCTCGGCTTTTTGGCAATGGCCATCGAGCTCGAGTACGTACAGCAAGAAAATGGCAATTTATTGGTGTGGTCGGGGTATCGGTCGGTCGGTCATTCGCTTTTGTTTGTTTGCGAACTGCCACTCTCCGTATAAACTGGCAATAAATCTGGCTGCAGTTGCAGGGTTGAAACAGTAGGGGAACAATCTGGAGTCGGATTGTCGGAGTCGGATTCCGTTGCTTTATGAATTGGAAAAAGGCATAATTGCGCACATTGCGATCAACGTCCACTAGATTGAGCTCTCATGCTGGCTGTGGCCATTTCGCTGTCAAAGCGTCGCTCGTTGTTGGTTAAATTTATAATTGCAATTCATACTACTTCGCAATCAAGCATCGGCGCTACGTATTCAAGAAAGTAATGTTTATTCAGTTTTCGTTCGTTCGTTTCGGTGAAACCATTTTCCTACAGAGCGCCGAGTGAATGGACAATCAAACTTTCCTTGAAAGTGATCTCGGTGGCGTGTCCTCGCCATCATTCATCCCGCGGCGCCATACGATGCTCCGATACGCTCGCTAATTATCTCAATTCATTCGAGATCGAGTATCATAACCGACCCATAATCATGCTAGAGGCCAAATTTGATTATGAAACTTACTCCCCTCGGGTTCGGGTAGGCTGTATGCGTAAACTCACTCACTGCTCCAAGGAATCGACACATAACAACGGAGCAATCGAGTTTGCGGGAATACCAACGACTACGCTAGAGAGATTAATCGAATAAACAGTCGGAACGCAGCAACGCTCGATGCTGGACGATGGCCGGCCAACGATGAGATCCTTCATTAGTTGGAATGTTGGTTCGCTTGGATGCCCACAATTTGGGAAGGAGCAACCGTTCCTTCCAGTTGCCCCTCGCACCAAGTTGCCAATTAACATTGTATCAACTTTCCCTCCTCCCACTCTCCTCTCCCCTCACGCTTTTGCTGGTTCGGAGTGAATGGAGTGGAAAAATAATTGATTTTCGTTTCACTGAGCATCCCGGCCATATTGTGCGCCCGGTTGTGGCAAGAATACGTGGCCAGCTGAGCCTGGATCTGGGAATCGATAGAAATGTGCTGTCTTGCCAACGGGATCAGATGTTCCGTGAGCTTCTTCCTGTGCAATGTTGCACTTTTGGTCGTTTAGTTATCATTACCACAGCACGGACGATGCTATGCCCCAGACGGGGGAATGATCGAGCTGTAAATCAGGAATTGCGCAAGCGTATTGGTGGCAACATCTTCGACGAATTGTGAGGGAAGCGAGGGTGGTAAGAAACAAATACATTAATGTATTCTTCTGTTCAGTTTTGCAACCACACATAAGCTGCATCAGCAACATGGAGCATCCTAACACATGGTCACTGACACTTTGCAACTGCTACCAGTAAGGAACTTGGTTAAACTAATATTTAAGCTCTTCTTCTGTTCAACATTCGACGACGATGGAAAATGGAACGCAAATAACACACACACACACACACACACAAACACATACATACAGACGCTAGACAAATTGAAGCATAACACGATTGGTTTCATAAATCCTGGAATACTCCCAATGTTTGAACAAACCTTGTTGGTCCGCCTGGGATGCCATCGATAAGGGCAATGCTGGGTGGAGGTGGTGGTGGAGGCAGCAGATCATGGTGTGCTGGACATCGATAAAAGCTGCACGAGGACGGGTGTTAAAGTGTGTGCGAGACCGCGAGCGGGCACCCACAACCGAAGGGAGGCATCGGTGTTGCGGGAACACACGTACGCACACACGCACACACGCGCACACACAAATACGTAATATATGCATATGAGGTTGCGTAAACGAAGCGCATGGATATTGGTGCATGGCCGCATAGCAGAGCAGGGCAGGGCAGAGTTATGTTGCAGGAGGAGGTTTGTTTGCATTTTCACAAAAACACATTTGCCACGATGCAAGGACGATAAAGAGACAAAAAAGAGAAAGAGAGCGGAAATGAAAGAAGAGAGAAACGTTGTTGACTTTTAGGAAAATGTTTTGAAATTCCTTTTTCGAAGAATTATGGGAGAGCATCCGACGTACGGACGCTGGCATCCTTTTTTGACAATGTTGTTCGTACAGCTCGAAGAGTAATAGCTGAAGCAGAGCATGCACGCCCATGAGCAAGCCAAACAGTTGTAGATGGTGCTGGTTGTGAGTTTTATTTTTAATAGAAAGGCAATTTATGCTGTTTCGTAAGCATCGTGAACAGTAACAGTAACAACGAACATTTGAATGTAACTAATATTTACAGCAAAATCCCCAAAAACGTATTTAAAAAAACAATTTGCAAATGGTGTTCCGATAAAAAGCAGTTTCAAAAAATGGTTAATATACAGAAGAGTAATGTACATGTATGGAGAACGCAATATTTACATTTATGTACAAAGTAGCATTATTCAATCTACATTGAATAAACTAAACACTGATGAAATGTTCCATCAATTTTACACAAAGTTATAAACTTGACTGTGTCGAACGATCGAATAACACGAATTGATACACAAACAATGGAAATCAAGCGTGGTTGCACTGTAGATGGAGTAACCTTGCCGTTCACCGCACGATGCTCAATTCTCTGGAAAACAAAATACCCTGGGCTGGATGATGGTTGCATGATGTTTTGGACAATTCGTTCTGAAGCACACATGAATACGATAATGGCTTCCCCCAAAGGGCCTTCTTCAGCGGATCCTTTATCTTGTCGAAAGCGAGCCTCCGACCACCCGCCCCGAGGGCAAACCTTTCATCTAGCCAAGCTTTGTTTCATCGATCAACATCGAATCAACAGCAGCAGCAGCAGCAGCAGTAGTAGTCGCCGGCGCCGGTTTCAGGGAAAAAGGGGCCAATGTGAGAGACGAACGTAAAGGTTCGCTCGAGGTTGATGCTCCAGCACGACTGACTGGTTGGTATTATCTTTCAATTAGCTGCACAACGCTTACCCACCGGCAACTGGCGGGTGACGGTGCAGCTTCGCCAAACGGTGACCATGGTTATTCGTCTATTTGACCGCCTTTGGCCCCCGGATCGTTTGCGTCATTCCCATAGACCATCGTTCAACGGACGACGACTGCTCGATTGATGGTGCTCTACGGCCACATCCCAATTCGACCGATTTGCCAACGTCAACTCGGAATGATTGACGCAACAGGGTGATGTTAGGATGGAAACATGGCCTCTCTGTGAGAATTGTGGGCCTCAGGTGTGGGCTGGTGCGATGAGTGCGTGTTGCAAGAATATGTAAGAACCGATAGAAGAGCCGTAATCAAATCACTGTTGATGCGTTTCGTTACTCGAATTTCCCTTCAAAGCGTTTGCCAAACAGCGTGGTCTGGAATGGGGTCCACTAATTGGCTCACTTGTCCGTTCATTAGGAAATGCGTTTTCGATACTCGAACTGAGTTGTGATAGACGGTTATTCAGTGAGCCTTAAGGGAGTTGTCTGCAACTTGTCGTGTTTTCATTTCTAATACTTCAAAGCCATCAAGGCCGTCGTAAAATGTCACTTGTGTTCCGATCTCAATTCTGTCCAAATACAATCGAGAATAGGTAAGTATTAGCTTGAATAAAATGAAAGATGGAAGGAGGTAGCTCAGCTGCTCTGAATTAAAAGAAACTCGGTCGACTTTGATTGAATTCTTGATTTCATTCAATTCTTCGAGGGACTTCAAATTGACGAAAAGGCTCCACGGGGCTACTGGTACGAACTTAAAGTCGAGGGAACTGTCTACAGGCAACCAAGATGCTCACGGTGGTTTGAAAAATCCCCTCGACGGTATCAAGTCACTAGCAGGAGACTTGCAGTGGCCGACAACAAAGAGTGTGTTGTGATTCGACATGTATCCAACCAATTTAAACGTCAACTAGAGGCCACAAAACCAGACCAAACGGTCTCCCGTAATCCCTTGACCTGACGAGATTATGTAGCCTTGAGCCCAGACTTTCACTCCGTTCTCTTCTCAGAGCTGTGCAGAAGGTTTTCTTCGCCGGACTGGCGACCTTCAGGAAGAAGCAAAAAACCACCGGTGACAGTGTGCATCCAACCCTTTTTTCGATTCTATCGGACGCAAAAAAAACAAAATACATCTAGCGTACAGTTATCATAAGCTGTAGCAGTTCCCGGAGAACGGTCTTTTAGCCTTAAAGAGTAAAGAGGGAGAGACAGAGAGAGAAAACCTTTGAGAAAACACAAACCTGAATGCATGAAAGAAACGCGACGTGTCGAACGGAGCATATGAAGCATCAACACGAGCATGCAACAATAGACGCTGAAAAACAACTAGCCATGCCCAGACACAACATTATCAGGCGGAAAGAAAAGAAACACTGGACGATACGACGCATGGCATGGCCCGCTGTCTGGGATGCGCCATGCTACAACTCCAAAGTACTGGCGCCTCCATCGCGGTGTCGGGGTACGTGGGTATTGTCACAATCTACACACAACAGCGTGGTCTGTCGCGTTGCCAAGATATTGCATTCGAAAACGGGGGAGCGTGTAAAGCATGGCCTGGAATGCGATGGAATGTTTCGGAGGGGGGTAAGAAAAGAAAATGAAGGAAAAACATACAACGTATCGTACGCTTGGCGCTTGATGTCAACGTTTCTGGCGCTTCCCGTTCCCCAAAGAGGAGTCGAGCCGTTGAAATACAATAATCAGGGATAGCATCATTTCTGAATTAGTGTCAAAGGAAGTGAGCGACATAATGATTTTTTCTCGCTTCTGTCTGCCTTACCCAGCTGTTATGAAAAGAAGTCGCTAGCATTCAAGTTTTATCACTACGCTGTACACCGAGGTTCTCGCTTCGATGATCTCGTGAACGGTGCGAACTCAACTCAAA
>NC_064874.1:79386056-79421056 GCF_943734745.1 Anopheles darlingi | reverse complement strand
GCCCTCGTTGCCACGGTGATCGTCGATCGGAGGCGTTGAGCAATGGGAGATTCACAAACTCCCATTTCCGTGACAAATATTTCATCGTTTATGCGAAGGTGTTACTAGGCGGGGAGGAGCAACGGTGTACGAAAAACGGGAACATGCGAGACGGGGAAAACATTTTGAATTGAATTAGCCCCCGGCTGAGATGAGATTACCCTTATGAAAGCTGTTGGAATAAGGGATAAAAAGACTCATCGCATATTCGGTGCGTTATGGGGGTTGGGAGGGGGGGGGCGTGAAATGGAGCAGAGAACACGAGAGGGGAGGGTTTTCCGGTCGAATGAGAGGATGCAGCGTTATGTGCGGGTTTGAAATTATTTTTATAAAAAAGAACGTCACGCCATGATGCGGTCCCTTTCGGTTGCTGCTGCTGCTACTGGACTGGATTATTATACAGCAACGGCACCACCTGATGTGTCGTTGAACCCTGGCATACACCGGGGTTAGAGTTGCAATTGAAAAGCAAACTGCTGCTGGTATATATTTCAATTGCAATCATATTTCAAAGGGCGAATGGTATGATGCCGTGGAATTTTTGGTGCTTTGGTTGCGATCGGAAGAGGTGAGGATTCGTGACTTGACTAGAAGCAATAGCTACTGTTTGGTCAGTTTTTGGAGCTTTACTGTTATGTTATCGTTTTAAACAATCCAATACAAAACCATCATTTGTTTGATTATATCTGGATTTTCTCGCATATAGTTAGTATCCGTAGTCATTTAAAAACAGTTTAAAATAGAAATGCAAACAAATTTTACACACCTAGGCATTAAACGTCTTCGGAAAGTTTATACTTCATTCCATCGTTTCAGGGGCTGAAGAGATGTTTGAGCTTTATAAAAACATACAATTCACATACCTACATTATCCCTTAAATTGTTCATTGTGTAGCAGCATATTTGAAATTCTCCAACACTTTAAATTCATATTTTCATCAATAACCAGTGCTGGAAACGACTACGTTTCTTTACGAAACATAAAAATGGAAAATCTACCCCCGGAGTCCTTCTAATCCAGGCGCCCAGAAAGCTCTTTGTATGGTAAACATGCATTTCTGGCAAATCAAAGGACAGTGCGGACGGTACGGTAGACACCTAGACACACTGTGCAGCAGCCGTGTGCATGTGGTCACGCTCCAAAAACTCATCGACCCTGGTCAACCATTACAGCGTTAAGGGTACGCAGCAGCAGCAGCAGCAGCAGCAGCACCAACACCATCATCACCATCACCATCGAGCTGACCCAATTTTTTCACCTTTTTCCCATCGTTTTACGGCAGCATCATGATGATCCGGTGCCAGGATTCTGGCCCAGAAGCTTGTCGCGATGTAAAACCCAATCAACGGATCGAATTCCATGACCATCGTTTGCAGCACATTCGCGCACTTTCCTTTGTGTCATGCGTTGGTCTTGGACACACGCACCACAACAGCAAACGTGCGGGACGCACTACGCTACGGACGGTGACCTCTACGGTGCCTTTCTGATGCACTAACTAGAACACCAGGACGAGAACGCCAGGACCAGGACCAGGATGATGGTGTCATCCTGCGCTGTGATCCTTTTCTTATCGAATGACACACTCTCACGGCGAGTGTCACAATGATGTGCGGAGTAGCATATGTGGTGGTTGCAGTCCCGACGCTCCGAAAGACCGTCCCCATTACACCGAGAGGGGAGGGGGGCGCACACGCACATCGACACACACACTTACGCACAGAACGCGGCCAAACCGGTCGTTCTGTTGGCCGTTCTCCGTTAACGGCGTTGGTGTGACCATGAAAGTGTGACACTTTTTGGACTGTGAGGATGGACTCACGAGGACATGGCTGTTGATACTGTGTGTAAGAGGTGAGCATGTCTGCTCCAGCTGATGTTATCACCTCAGGGGTGGGCAAGTAGTCACGAGGTGCTTCAGCAATCGACCGGCAATCGTTGTGGACAAGGACAACAGGTCCCTGTCTCGGTCACGTTCGGCCAAACCAAGACGGTGTGTCCGTGGTGTGCCCGTGTGCGCCGGTGTGCAGACGATGACACAAAACCCCTTAGACAAACCACTGCCATCAGAGCACTTTCCCCGAGCAGAGCACGGCGCTCGAGCTCCGATGTTGACCGAGATTGCTTCCGTGCTGCAGCCCGGTCCCGGTCAGAAGGACCGCAAAACCATGGTTGGTGGCGACGGCACGGTGCGGTGCGGGACAATTTATGATTTCAGCAACTTCGTACCTATTGAACTTTCATTTATCTTCTGCTGCTGTTGCTGCTGCTGCGAAGGCCGCCAGTTCGGACACGGTCGGGCATTCCCGGTTGTTGGTGTTGGTTGGGCAAAAGCTTTCGTTTTTAAGTGCTCTCTGGCCATGGCATGGCGGCCAGCATGTCAGGTCCAGGGACTCGGTCCTCGCATCCTTCGGGACGTGTTGTGTAACGGTAGCGTGGGGGCTTTATGGGCCACACAACATGGGTGGTGGTAGGGCAGGGCAGATGACCTCGACAGGAAAGAGGCTATTAATAGCCGACGCCGACGCTATCATGCGCTCCTCGTTGCCTCTCAGGTGCAAGCGACGCGTCGTACCGCCGGGGATGGTAATGCCCATCCGACTGGTGAGCATACGCCAGCGTGAGCAGGACATTCCCGGCGAGTGAGCTTGCATAATTTAGAATGGTAATGAATAAAAATTACCCTTCGGCTTCGGTGCAGCACGGATTCGCTGTCCGTGGTGAGTACCACGCGGAGTGTGGAGTGGCGTCCTCTTACACCGTTCCGGTGAGGTTCCCGGGGGTCGCAAGGTGAAATGGGACGCAAGAAAGGTCTTGCAAGAAAGTAAACTCCCGGGCCAGGAAAGAGGAGCGCGATGCCAAGGGTGCAAGGGTTTAATGAAGAGTTATGCTGCAGTAGTGTATCGTGCTTGCATCGTGTTGTGGTGCACCATTGGCTATCACTTTGTGCAGGATGTATGGTCGAGAAGTTTTCAAGTATATTTCGATGCAAAATTAACAATTTTTTGCTCATTTTTAACATAGTTCAGTTAAACAAAGCCATTTGCATACGCTGTATTTATGAGGTAGATAAGCAGTTTTGTTTGTTTTAGACAAACGTCCCGTTAACCTGCAGTCGTTAAACATAGGCCCCTATTGCGAGTGTCTTGTCTCGTTTTCAAGACAAGACTCGACCAGTCTTGTCTGGTAAAAACCGCGGAGTCTTGGTTGTCTAAAATCGGTATTGCGAGAGTCGCATGAATACTTGAATGAACAAGTGTTCATTTGGCTGTCAAAAGCCGTCAAAATCCCAGCTTTGTATGTAAACAATCGCGCGCAGCTTGAGTTTCCTTACCGTTAACGTGTTTTAATTCATCAAAAAAATGTTTTCAATCGTACAATATTTGTTCAATTATTCTCAATCTCTGATGCATTTTTATTCAGGAACTCGATCGTCACGAAAGCAAATGCTGAGGTTTGAGCCCATTACATGGTTCTCAGAAAATGTGCCATTTCGTGCAATTGAACATAATCGATTACTGGTAATAGGTTATTGATTAATTCCATTAAATTCTTCCAAATCAACCGCCAGTCTGCTAAATAAAAAACTGTTACGGTAATCTTAAATCGCAGTCTTGTTTGGCAGACTCCCAGTCTGGTAGCTTTGAGTACAAGACAGCTGAGTCTCGTTTCCAAGACAGAATTCGGAGTCAAGCAAGACACTCGCAATACCGACACCAGACTGACGTTTGTCTTGGAAACGAGACAAGACACTCGCAATAGGGGCCATAACATTGAGTCGAGATAAAGAGAATCCAGACATGAAAGATAAACAAACGCTGCTTTGAATTTCTCCAATTTCTTTTTATTCTCTGAACTATGGGGAGCAGTTTGTATTTATCTGATGGGCATTATAAGCCTTCTGCACAGTGTGTACTTAGATCGAAAAAACTATTTCATTGGCATTCATAGCTTCATAGCAAGCTGTACGAAAGCAAAATAATTTTTTCTCATTTTTTACAATTTATTGTTATCAGGGGTATGAGAATCCATGTTATCGCATCGGAATTATGCAAATTTCTAGATTTTCCACTTTAGGAGGGATTTCAAATTGATAAAGTGATAGTTCAGCTAGTTACTCGTCAATTTTAGTTCAATTATTTCAAAGTTATTACCAGTTTTTATAGCAACAGTAAAATAACATTTCTCTAAACCGATCTCTTTCCGTACATTTTAGATGAAATAGTCTTGTTGGGAAAAGGAGAGATAAGGTTAAAACCAAATGAAGTGATGTTTGCATTTAACAGCCACTTTGTATAGCAATCGCAAGCATCCAACCAGAACTTTAGTTTTCATTAAATGAATTTAACCGAATAAAGAACAATTTAAATTAGATAGAGATAAAAAAGAGATTAATAATCCTGGAAATCACCCGAAACTCGATTAAAACGTTTAAATTAGCAACACAACCCACACACATAAACGTTGCCATCACTGAAGGTAAACCATAGAAACGTTTAAAGTAACGAAGCCCACTTACCTCGGGTAACGCTGTATCGGTGCGTAGTCGGCCAGGTTTTCGTCCGACGGTGCCCGCCGTCCCACGCAAACACCCAGGAACGATTGGGGCGCATTGCGGCCCGACCAGCAGCCAAAGAACCGCTCCCTTCGCGGTTGCTCTATCGAGCTGAGCTGTCGATCCGTCAGGCAGTACTGCAATAGGGAACACCGGTGGAAATCGTTACAATCATCGGTAAACAGTGGCTCTGATAGCATCGATATGTATGTAAGTATGTTTGCGCAGCGACCACCCATATGCCATATCTGCTGTCTGCTTGTTAGCTTTCCACCATGACACCGTGTCATGGTGCAGAGATTGCCTTTTCGAAGAACGCTAATTCCACCATTCGCGGCACCTCGCGACCGAAGCAGCAGCAGACACGAAGACACGCGGAAAGATAAAACATCCGCTAACAAAAGCGTTCGATCGACGATCGGCGGAAAAGGAATGGCGTATTAACATCTCGAACACTCTATGTTGACATTTTCCATTCTACCAGACATTCGGCCACGACAACCTCCTCCTCCTTCTCCTCCACTGTGGATGATGTACGCCGTGATTTGTTTGCTTCGGTTTTCCATTCAACTCCTGGCTGGCTAGCCAAAGATATGCCCTCCGCCTGGATCGATTTCCGTCCAATTCGGGGCGAAAGTGAAGCGAAAATTCAATCAACGCTCACCATAGCCCCCATTCCTACGCGGCGGTGGCGGGCGCTTGGTAAATTGTTTGTGGTAGCAGCTCCAGCATCACTTCCCGGGGGTGGGGAGAGCGTGTTGCCCGGCAGTCAACGGCACTAGGGACATGGGTTCCTGGGCATTTCCTTTTTTCCGTTTTTTTTTTTTGGTTGGGAATCACATTTCATGTTCGCTTCCGGCAGCTGCCGAAACGAATTGTCATCGAAATCGAATCCCGGGGCGTCGAGCGTCGATTTGAAAATATTTTCCAAATCAATATTAGACACGTCCTTCGTGCCGTTTGTGTGTGTGTGAGCCAGTGTGCCTTCAAGGAGTCATGTTGTGACGCGATGTTAGAAACGACGAGCGGGCACCAGACTGCCCAAAGCTCGTACATTTCATTTGAATAATAATTCCGTCAGCCAGTCAGCGAATGGTGAGCGAGTTAATTGAAAATGAAAAATGAATGAGCTTTTGGTAAAGCGGAGGAGAGGAGGATGGCACTCAACATGTGGTCTTTCGCGGACGAATACGGTGGCGGTGGGGTAGCTTAGCTTGCATATTTTACAGCCCACACAGCAGTGGCCCCGCCTGTTGTAATGCTGTAATGGTCTCCTGGCGCACGATGTTGTCTTGCTTCTTGTCGGTGCTGCAAATGAATAAATCATTTCCAGAAATCTGTCACTCCACTTCACGGCACAAGACACGAACTGGGCGAAACACGCTTTGCCTTCTGAGTTCTGAATGCATGAAGTCAGAGCCGATGGCGGCAGCAGCATCAGCAGCACCGGAAGCAAATCCTTGCCGTCGCTTGTCAGTGCTGGCAACGCGTTAAATCTTTCCTCGTCAAGTAAGCTCGCTCGCTCGCTCACGGCATGCCACGTAAGGCAGCAAAACACTATCAAATTGTGATGTCAAAATGGGGGCAAATCTGACGAGATATACGACGGTAACGCAACATGATTGCTGCGATAGCGCGATAGTCTCTAACCAGACAGCAGACAACATCAAACAACGCGATATCGGACGAGATAGCATCGCACTCGCGCCATCAATCACGAGCGGCGTGAACCACCGATTGAGAAATGATCCCCTAACCCCAACCATGGCCATGCCCCGCAGCCCAATCGCTCAAGTCGCGCGCTGAAGCTCGGTGGATATTTTGGCAATCAAACTCCAGCTTCAGTCCAACGCGGGGCTCCCGGGAACTAGAGCTTCCGATGCGCGGCCATGATTAATGGGTACGAGGAATGTCGCGGTCGGGAAAAAAACCGGTGGCCTCAGGCTCGTTGGGTGGCTATTAATTTCCCCCGGGAGAGTGGCGCGTGCAGGGTGACGTCGATTTGTGATGCGAGCAGCCAGCACCCCCGGGGGCAGTAGTTGTTGCAGACGATGTTTAGCGCTCAATTGGACCAGAGACCAGAGAGCGGTGTGAGGGAGACAAAAACTTTTCCCCACAGTTTTCTCGTTGCTGCTGCCGGGTTTGTAAAGTCGCGGCTCGGTTGAAACTTTCGCCCGCTGCAGACTGTGTGTCTCATTAGGACGATTCACTTCTCAACTTCTCAGCACAACAAGCCACAGTTCCAGATCCCATTAAAGGCTTTTCCACACTCCACCGGAGGCAGCCGGATCTTCTTCGAGCCAGTCTCTGTGTACGTTTCGTGCTCGTTGCTCAATCAATTATGTTTTGTTATGATTTTTCATAGCATTCCACTCGTGCGCCGTTCACCTCAACGCGCACCTAGAGACCTAGAGCAGGTGCCGAGCTGGCAGCAGCCGAGGACAAAGTTCCGGGCCGGGTTTGGTAAGCGACCAAAACCATTCCATTGTGGCCAGTTGTGGTACTATCTCTCCTCACTACCAAGAAAAATGTTCGGTGAAAGTTCGCTCACCGAGCCCTGTTCGTGGGCACGACACAACACAACTTTTCGGCAATCTAATTAAAGACTTTCGAGGCGCTAACACCAACGCCCCGGGGGGTCACGAGGTTGGCTGGTCGCCGGAATTGGCCCCTAACGCACCGGAGCACTCTCGGCGGCCAGGGGATACTAGCCATTTTGCCCGGCCCGACATCCAATTTTCGCGCTGGCTTCCGCGTATGCGCAACGCAATCATCGCTTTTAAGCACTGGCCGCTATCGGAGCCGCTCCTGGAATGCTTGCTCTGGGTTGAATGGTGCTCGCTAATGAAATAGTTCCACCGGGACTTCCGGGGAGGGTGTCTTCTGGTGACTGGAATTGCCGAGCACCGTAAGCATTCCACCCGGGTAGTGTTAATTCAAATGAATGTCCATAAAGGGAATGCCCGGGATGGGATGTAATCGAATCGACGCAAACGCTTATTACGATGAGCTTTTGGCCTCGGAGGCTACTCTGTTTCGGTGATGGTATGGAGCGTGGTAATAATGGGTCCCTCCCCCCGGGTTCCTGACTTCTGCTTACCTGCTCACGGATATCTCCCTTCGAGTAGACGGGAGCCCTCGAGCAAGGTCCCGTCTCAAATGGCCGGCCCTTCTTTCTGCCCATATTTTCATCTTCGGAGTCGTAACTGCGGGCTGCTAAATTTACTTTCGACTGCAACGAGAGGAAGAAGAAACGGGAAAAGAGAATGGCGAACGCCAAAACATTGGATTTGCAGCTAATGTTGCTGTTGTTGTTGCTGTGGAGCAGAATGCTGAGCCGGTTGCTGACCTGTGACGATGTGTCGATGTTCCCTAGCGAGGAGGCGTGATGAAGGCCTGCAAAGGAATGAAACAAAGAAAAAATGGACGCAACGGTTAGAGTAGATTGTCAAAACATAAATCCCACCTAATACGCAACATGAGAAGGGACACACATTTCATGGGGAGGAGGGGCTGCACACTAGACGTATGCTAGGCTGGAGTTCCGGACAACCGGTGTATCGGAACCCGGTGCCCGTGACAGCGGGTATACCGAGAGGCGTAGCTTCGCTATTTCCTAGAGCCCATAGACCAGCAGCAGCTTCTCCCTTAACGATGGGCGACCCGGGTAGACACCGGTGCTATCGAACGGCTGTAACATGCTCAGGTGCGATGCGAACTACAACTCGAAGCCGATTCAAATGGCCCTTCGCTGCCATTGGAAACCCGGGACAGTCTCATGAGAAACATAGCAAATGGCCCTCACCTTCACACACACAAACACGCACTGGTGCTTCATGTCTTGAAAATCCTTACAGAACAACAAGGCAGAACTAGATACTGCTGCTGATGCTGGTACTGCCGGAAAACACAAGCTGGTACGCATATAATCCACGTTGCTTACGATATCTGCAGCCCATTTTTGGGGCTATTTGTTTCCGGTAATAAATACATGCTTTCCGTTTACTCCGCAGCATGCTTCTTCTTTTTATGCTCCATTGCGGAACATGAGACACTTGGTTTGGTGGCCGTTCCATGCCAAAGCGATTCCATGTACCGGAGGTGTGTGTGGGATGCGTATGACAGCATAACATGCTGTCGGTGTGTGACGAAGGGGAAGGGGAAATGGCGGGGAACAGACTAAGGCAGGATTGGCATCCTTAACGGCCGCAAGTTATACGATGTGTGTGAGTGTGTATGCGTGGTAGAAACACGTTGGTAAGCCGTGTAAGGATGGCGAGAGGAAAGGAGGTTTTTGTTTATTGCAATCTGACGCCCAAAGCTCTGTAAACGTCTACCACACGTGCAGCATTGGCGCTTTTTATTGGAACGGATTAAGCAGCTCGTAGCCTTAAAAAGACGCTGTGATACCTTTGCCTTTGGAGCAGGGATTTGTTATACAAATACAATAGAAACATTGACGAAACCTGCTGGCAACTGTTCGACGAACAGCATTGTATCGGAAATGAATTGAGTGAGTGTCTTGCGGTTTGCGAAAGGTCCAGACTCATCCAACACGCTCTCTATCTCGATGCAAACAGCGTTAACAATCAACTCCGGTCACAGACGGCTGGACGGCATCAATCGCAAGGCACACAGACACACAGTGAGAGAGATACCTGGCACGAGCCGGTCACGTACCGATCGTAATCGTGCCCATCGAACGAGACGTATTATGGATGAAAACGACAATTTTCCTCATCGTAACCACCAAGTACGCCGGGAGCTTACCACCAAAAGCGCGTGTAAGTGTCGAAGTAAGTCCCCGCCCCTTCCGGCCACGTCGGCGAGCACATACCAGGCGTTGCGTATTGTGTTTCACACCTTCCGCGCGAGGCGAGGAATAGCGGAAAATGGAAACAAAACCCCCAAAAAACCGAGAAGGTGCGTGACCGGAAAATTCGATTATTTTGCCTTCAAATTCCCGCTTATTCCCGGTAGCGCGAGCATCCGGACAGCACAACCTTGGCCCTAGAGGCCAAGGTGTTGCCAGGCCGTGCTTCGGTGCTTGTTGATGTTTTTTTTTTTTTTCATTCCCGCTTTTCCGCTAACTCACTAATGCCGGAGTGTCGGATTGCGGTAGGTTTTGTTTGTTTGCGAATGAAGAAAGGCAAACAATCGGGTGTAAACAATGGGCGGGATGGGATGCTGCTGGAAAAAAGGTGAGTAGTTAGAGGAAGTATTTCATTTCCTGAAACAGCATCCTTCGTCCTAGGTAGCGGATTGTCTGTTGTGTCTATATCGTCAAGATTTCTGCGATTGATGCTGGATCGGATGGTGGTGGTACAGTCGATTAGTCATGTACCAGGTTCGTGTGTGAGTTTCAGCAGTATTTTTTGTCCAACGATATTTTAATTATTAAGAGTAGATTAGATTAATTTCTTTGCAGCAAAATGGCACATACGATTTTACACATTTCATCCCTTTGCAGCTAAACTTTAATTTGATTTCAATGAACAAACATTAAACAAACATTGAAGACAGCTATAGATGAACTTTTCTGTTGTGTGTTTTTAGTTAAAAACCAGGCAAACAAAATGAAAAATGTAACGAAATAATTGGAAATAATTCTTTCTCTAAGCAATGCACACAGTTCTCTGGAATCGACTAAACATAGCTGAGCGAACTTTAAAAGCTTACTTTTTATTCTGTTATTCATCGATTCAAGCGATCTATCGCGTGAATACGATCTCATTGAAATGACCACCTGGTAGGGAAAATGAAGATAAACAATTAAGCCCGATTGATAGCGAGACTCCAGCCGGCAAAGAACACAATCGAAGTTCAATTACTTCCCATTTTCTCGTTACTAGCGAGGTGCCAGAACCTACCAAAGACCAAGACCGAGCACCGTTGACCACTGGCACCATCCTAACCCGGCAGGCCGGCAGCCCGGCAACGGCCACTGTAATTCAATTTACGGCACTAACGGATATTGATTCCCGGTGGCTTCATTCTTATGCTGCCAGTGACGCTGCGGCACGACTCACGATTCGCGCTTATCTCGCGGCGCTTTCTCCTCGCGGCACACACAATGGCCAGGGCGGATCTAAAAGGATGAAAAGGAAAGCGGACAAAGCGACTGCTGCTGGCTACGCTTGGTTCCGGACCGGACAGCGATGGTGTCACCTTCCGGAGTTCCGGGGTTCGCTCGAATTCACGCTTCATCCTGCATCCGCACTTCTCCATTTTCATTTGATGGGAAATGATTTGCGCAAAATCGAATAAATGTTCGCGCCGTTTACTCGCCCAGTAATTGAAAGAAAACTTCCTTCGACCCTCCCCCCTTCCCAATGCTTAGCTGTGGGCAGCATAATAGATCAGATGGACAGCCACAGCTTCCCGGGAAGGGGCCGGAAGGTGGTTTTTGGGAAATTTTAATTTCAAGAAAACTCTCCAACAGATTCTCCCGAGTTGCCGGAGTTTGTCGGTGTTTGTTGGTGTGGCGTGTGGTGTGGGTTTCGGAGCATCGAGCCGACATGAAAAATCGATGAGCAAACGATACCCCACCAGCGCAGCAACTCGTTTCTTGTGCCACGCTGAAACGATAATCCAAATTGACGGAACGAACCCTTTGCGTCCTCTCGAACCGGGCATGCCGCATGCGAAAGAAACTTTCCTTCATCGAAACTCATCACCTCATCATTACCGCGCTACCATCATTATGCTCGGTGGTGGTGGGGAGACGAAGTAAAAGGTAATCCTTTCGCTCCTTTCGACTCCTTTCGACAAAGGAAGGAACCGCTTCATTCTTGCCTTCGGTGCGCCCGGTTGGTGGTTGGTGCGAAGTTTCACGAACGGGGGAAAAAACGAAAACAACTTAAAGCTTCGAGAAGGAAGATGAAAGAATCACTCGACATCAACGCACTCACTGTGGGGTGTGTGGGTGATGGGCACCGATGGATGGGAACGCGGTGGGTAAACTACTTTTATGCTGCGCAACACCCACGGCGAAATGGTACGAAGCGTTCGTTCTCACAAAGCGATCAATTCAGCGACCGGAGGCGACGGCGACGTTCGGATAAAGGAAAACTAAGGAAAGCAACTTCTTTCCGCGGAACGGTGCATGCTCTCTCTCTCTCTCTCTCTCTCTCTCTCTCTCTCTCTCTCTCTCTCGCTCTCTCTCTTACTCGCGATAGGATTAAGGAATAGTTTCCTGATTAGCATTCTTCGGCAGCACCATCGTAGCAGCACAGACACAAAGAAGCTTTCACTCCGCGCGCTCATCGGCAGCATACCACCAGGTAGCCAGCGTGCCGAGGATTTACCGAGGTAGCTCCTTAATTGTGCAGCAGTTTACAAAAGTGGATTTTGGGAAGGATCGATGGAGGACGAGTAGCTGCTTTGGAGCTCGTTGCTCGTTGCGAGATGCTCCGTACTGTTGTTGCTGCTGCTGCTGCTGCTCCTGCTGTCTCAGTATTATCCGGGCACACTGGAACAGTGCTGCCAGTTTGGTTTCGTAGCACCTCGCCACCGTCTCGTCAATCACTCCACCGTCGAGAAGGATATCCTCATCACTGGCGATGCCGCGTACAGCAAACATCTTCATCGATTCACCAGCACCAGCAGCATCAGCAGCATCGTAGCTCCCGGAGGCCGCCATTGCTGCTCGTCCGTAGCGAAGGAAGGAAACGTTCTCGAACCCACTTCCTTCGCTTAGCGCGCTGACGATGGATATCCGGTCGGTGAGCACCAGCAGATTGAAGCGAGGGATCTCCTCTTTTGTCGCCGCCATCGCCGCCACCGCTTCCTTCACCAATACCAACCATCGACGGACGGTGCCACCGTTTCGGGTGATGATTGCGATGTCGCGAATGTTGTGTAAGCGCGCCAGCGACAACGCACAGCGCAGCAGGATGTCACGCACCGGCTGGGCAGGACAGTGTTCGTTCGATTCCCTGCTGTCCGCGTTGGCCAGTGGCTGGTGGTATGGACGTTGACCGGAAATGGCCGCCGGTGGAGGTAGTGATGGTGAATACGGGTGGGCTTCCTGGCGGACAACGCTTTCACTCAACGGAAGATTCGCAATTTGGTTGTGTCGTTCGTTTTCGTTGGCCATGTTTTTCGACCCGCCGTCGGGAATGGTAACTTGATTGTCAGCATTTTCTGCCATCCAGGCCTACTAGCGAGCTGGTGAGGCGCCAACTGCTTCTTGGATCAAGTTGGATGTGGCTACCAGAAGAAGAAGGAGCAGAATTGGAGAATGGAATTCAATGGTCCAAGACACGAGGCCCACCGTATGGAGCTTATGGTGATTCTCCTTTAAGCGGTTGATTCATTTTACTCGGATTAAAATTCAATCCAGCACCGCTGTTGGAGTCCCGGAAGTGGATCCATAATTTCCGTTAATTCAAATGGCACCTTGGCGGTGAGCCACGCAAAATGCAAATGCAAATCATGTTCCACCTTATGGTACCACCCATATACAACCACCGCTCGGTGAATGGTAGCAATTTGGGTTTTCCGGTTGGTTGGTGTTGGTAGGCGGTCCCAAAGTTTGTCCCCGAAATAGTATGCAATCATCTCGTGCAGCTTGCTGTTGCAAAATGCACCGGAAACCGGTGTTGATGGTGGCCTCGGGGCTTTGGTTGGTGCATTTGCATGTTAACAGCTTTGTTACTGTACCCTGTCGGCTTTAGGGGGAAACGGGTGGCTGCACAGTTTATGCAACGTAGAGCCTCGAGCACCTTGAATTCAAATGTACTTTTGACATCTCATAACTTGATAGCATGACCTCAACAAACAAAACCAAACGAGTATCTAAAAGCGTTCGCTTTAAAGAGAATGTCAGTTTTAAAGGCTTGTTGAAGCACACCAACAGCATCACGCTGTGTTTAGTTTTGCAAATGGTTATTGCACGTACATCAACATTGCTTTCGATGGTGCTCCATGTCTCCTCCCAAAAAAAAAAAAACATGCGATCACACCACTGTTTGCGTTACTCATTTGTGTTTTGTTTAATTTTTGGGCAAAACCTAAACACACCTTATGCCGCTCCAGAGCTGATTACAATATCGGACCAAAACGAGAGAGGCAAAAACCAACCATAGCGCGGTTGATGAACCTACCCTCGTTTGCTGAAAACCATCGGCGCCTCCCATGACTAGAAATGCAAACAAAGACCCCAAACGCCCCTGGGGCTGGTGCGCCCAATCACCAGCATAATGTCGCTCACCGTGACATGGTAGCCGGAAGTTTGCATGAAATTCAAATCATGCTCTCTCCCGAAGCGACAGCCACCACCTGTCGGGGGGTATGGGGCGCTTTGATGCATTCCATGAGCATGAGGGTATTGGGTGGGGCTGGGAGGATTTTTGGCTAATGGAAACAGACACGAGAGAGGGATGAAAGTTTGCATTTGCATGTTGGATGAGAGGCGCCAAGAGACGCCTTGCCGGTGGCCAAATCTCGGTGCTTCTGGTCGGCGCTAACATTGCATCAAGCATCATCAAGGAGTGCTGCTGCTGCTGCTGCTGCTGGCGAACTAGTTTCAAGTTTCACCAAACGCGCTGTGGTGCTTTCACGCAGGTGGCATCATAACATCGCTGGCATTATTGCTACGCAGAGCAATCCGAAGCAACAAACTATGCTCTGTTGATGCTCGCTGGGTGCATGAACGCGGTAGAAGCGTGTTGCTGCCGGTGCCAAGTTTCAAACATTTTTGTGGTAATTTCGAGAAAGTTGCTCGGGTTTCTGTCGTCATCGGTAGAATGTGAGGCAGAATGTGTTACGAATCAAATTTCCGAAATCAAAAAGCTGCCAAACATTTCCAGATACGACGAACGCAGCGAAGCTTTTCAAATTTTCTTTAAATCCAGTTCAATGCACGACCGTTGCTAGAATTAGTTCATAATTCACGTCGTTCACGACCGACACGGCTTCTCGAGATGGCATTTAGTCTAATGGACGACGATTTGCTTACTTTCTCAAGTGGTGGCTTTATATTCATGGAAAGCCATTAAGCTGCAGACTCTGGTAAGTGACTTTCGTGCCAATCAAACAGACAGAAAAAGGCACGAAAATTCAGAACAAAAGACTTGCAAAGTAATGCCCATTTTGGGGGGCTGCCTCGGTACGATACGACGGCCGGTCGGTCGGAAGTAAATTGAATTCGCAAAACTATTGATTTGCTCCCCGCTAAAACAATGGATCGCCGGAAACTTTTGCTAAACTGTCAGTACGGCAGTGCGGTGTCCGTACCAGGCCACACACATAAATCGAGCGAAAGATACTCGAATAGGTCTCCCCAAATCCGATGCCTGACTACAGCACTCTGGAGGTTTTCCTCTCGCAGTTCCTCTCGCTGACTGGCGCTCCCTGTGGATTCATGACCGTCCGGAGGAAAACAATTTGTGTTTCTTACAGTGCACACTCCGCACGCTATACCATTGCAGATTGCCGGTATGGTACCGTACGGGTGCGAAGATAGAGCGAGAGAAAGAGATGAAAAGCGAGGAAAAAGCAAACCCAAAGCAATATCCTGTTACGAATGATGGTTGCAATATGTTACCTGCGAGGATTTTTGCGTTCATATTTTTTTCTTCTTCTGATTCTCAAGCAGCTGAGCGGATGGGTGAGAAGGGAGACAAGCAGGAGATGGAAGCAATAAAATGCAAGCCACATGGGAACAGCATCTGTATTGGAGCGCCTTGGCGCACGGGCCGTTATGGACGCGAGCACCATGACCAAACCATGGTCAGGACTAGCTCGGTACCACCACCGGAGAGCACCATTGTGATCGAAAATGCAACTCGTCTCGCCTTGCTGGGGAGCTTGTATTACAACCGTAGATGGGAATCCCCGAGTAACCCGGAGCCCGGCTTAACCGCTGCTATGGAAATTGTATCATTTTCCCCGAAAAATCCCAGATCCCAGATCTGGAGGATAATGCATTCACAGATTTCACTCGAAAGATGCGCTCCGTATGCGCTCGCACACAGTCAGTGAATGGCGTAGTGAAAAGCACACTTGAAGAAGTGAGCACACTCGAAAAGGTGCACTCTTGGGACCGCACAAACTAACTCGTTTCGATTTTGCTTTATGCGCCGGGGTTTTTCGGAGAAGAAAACGGACAAGACTCACTCGCGGCTGGTGTTTGCCAAGAGTTGTTGCGAATGTGCGCACAATTTAACATCAGTGCTCGATATAGCGAATAACCCGCTCTAAACCATTTGAGTTATGGCAACGGTCTCTCGTTCGTGTACGTCCATCAACCGTTGGCAACGACCATCATACTCGGACCGAGCGGATCTCACTACGAATGACGCTGTACTGTGTGCGAGGAAAAATAAAATGGCAATCGCACGAGGACGCTGAAGGCTGTCAGCGTGCTGACTAGAACAGAACCCTAACCGTCCATCGACTGCTGGCCGTAGGAAGAACGTAGAACCAACCGACACATCCTTTGTCTCGACCGACGAACACTTTATGGACGAAACGAAGTGCTTATTAGTTGCTGCAGTTCTTCTCAGCAGCCCAGTAGCAGCCTTAGCATTGGTTGAAGGTTATGCTCATGATGAAGAGAGAGAGAAGAAGAGAACGAGAAACAAGGCAGAGTGAGTTTGTGAGGAGGTTGTCTCTTCTCTTCTTCGAGAAACGCTTCTCGAGAATCGTTTACCAACCGGGGTCGGGGTGACGGTGCAGATCGTACGAGTCATACACAGCACGGCATGTTCGCAGGGGACGCGGAGTCGTCGGCCGGTGCCAGCCCGTAATCGTATTTGAATCGCAATCACAAACTCTTCCAAGTGGAAGATGATGAACTGACTTGGCCGGCAAGCCGTACTATAAAGCTTCACTTCAAGCAGCCAGCGACAGCGACCACGTCTCGTGATGATATACGGTAGCACTGACGGTGAAGGAGCACACGCTCTGTTTGAAATGAAATCAAATTGAGCGAAAATGGAAAAGGGGCATCCACTCGTCATGTTTCTGTTTGATGGATTTTCACTCGACTCGCCATGCCAGCTGCGCGAGCGATATGCATGCATATCAAACAATCGCTTGCACCAGTTGCTCGCAATAAGGAAACCGTGCATGCATCCGGAATCCTCGTACGGGCATCACACTGCAAAAAAAAAACTTTTTAACGAGAAACCAGCTGTCACACCAGCTTAAACCGTTTTCGATGCCTTTTCACGCTTTCGGTCTCCAACGTTGCTGCTGCTGCAGCATCCGAAGAGGGATCCGTTTTAAAGCTCGATGCATGGCTCACCCCCCCCAGTGGAGGATGGAAGGGCAGCATGCCGGCAGAAATGGCAGCACGGTCCGATCATGAAAATGTAGGCCAACCACGTACTCTGGTCGCTTGAGACACGCTAATAAACAGCCCTCCGACCATAACCTTTGCCGTCTCTGCAGAGCCGAGGTCATAACATGCATCTGGTGGTGTCGAGTCGAGTGTTGCGCAAGCGAAGCGAATGCAACGCGAACGCAACGACGATAATAATAATAATAATAAAGGAATGGCACCAGCCACGGGACACGTACCCTCGAGCGAGCCGAGGGTTGATTGCGTTTCTTTGGTTTCAGTAATTACTACGCTGCGGGTTTAGCGAGAGAGAGAGAGAACAGGAGAGTGAATGAGACAGCAAAAGAGGGAGAAAAAACTCTCTATCCAATGCTGTGTTGAATGTTGAGTGGTTCAGTGAATGATGAAAAAGACGAGCAGCTAGATAGTGTTAGAATAAAATTATATTTTTGCAACATCCCTAAAAAGGTAGAAAAGGACTACTAAGGATTCGCTACCCTTCGCTCGTACAGCTCCAGCACCGCATTGATTAGCAGCACTTGGATCGATTATGCCCTTTTGGGACTATCGTAATCGATGATGCTACTTCATAACGCTCGTAACCCCGGGAAGGCATCAATAATGCAACCGTGTTCCTGGGCATCGACGAACGTGATGCATCTCCCTCCAGTTTATACACATCGTGTCCAAGTACGATGGAGGCGCCTGGTGAGCCATCGGTCTCGATGGAGGCGCCTGGTAGGCCATAAAAAAAATGCAAAATTACCTCGCAAGGGGTCCACCTAGGGACAAGGAGCCAACATGATGAGAGGTACCGGGTGTGGTCGGGTATCGCGGGGTGTCGTTGAACGTCTGGGGAGCGCGCATTTAGGCAGCAACACCACCACCACCACCATTACGCTGCGTGAGTGGCCTCCCTGTGGGGTAGCAAATTTCCTCACGCCTTACCATCCAGACAGGCGACTATCAGAGGACCAGGACAGCATCGCTGGCCATAGAACTCGCCAAGAATACGGTGGCACGACGCCGGTGGCTCGGTGTAATCCTTTAATGTTTGCTTTCGGTCCTCCAGCATGCATTATTAAAGCAGACTATGGTGTTGAATGAAAGGATCTGGCACCACGGCCCGCGTGCAAGGTGGCGACGAGCGACGAGCGGCACTTTGTTTGCCATACACGGGGAAAGGGAGCCAGAAGATAACGAGAGAGAGAGAAAGCGAGAGAGAGAGAGATAGAGCACCAGAGGGAAAGGCAGTTTTCTCGTGGAATGTTTTCATCTGCCCCAAAGGTTCGCGCTGGCTGCTGGTTGCCGGTTTCTTCTGGCTCTTGGTCTTACGTTTTATGCTTTCCATCTCGCAACAGCACACAGCGCCAGCCACCACCGAGCGAGGGTCTGATGAACGTTGAGTTATTAATTCTTGTAAGATTAACAGAAGAGAACGTAGAATGAAGGGCCATTCGCGCCGCCGGTCCCCGTCTGGACCGATCGTCCTGACGTTATCTGCATACTAATGATTATCCTTTGCAACGACAAGCAACGGATGCAAGATGCTCGGTGAATATTGTCACGATAAGTGGCCTTCAATGGTATGGTGAAGACAATGGGATTGGAAGAAGACTTGAGGTCGTTTCAAGCGGGAGTTGTTGGCTTTTGGAAAAGTCTCCCTCGACCTCTTGGTGCACGGTATAGCCTGGCCAATCCTCGGGTTCAATGCAAAGACAGACCAGAGAATGTTCTCCAAACAGTCCTTGCAACATACAAACCGAGAGGTGAGTGCCATTCAGTTGAATATATCTCTCTGTTAGCAATCTCAAGCCAACCGGCGACCCTCTTCCCTAACATTGCTTGCCCGTTCTGCTTGCTTGCTTGCTGCCTGCTCTAATTGAACCTAACGTGTTGAAGTAGAAGATTAAATTAAACCAAATTGCCCGGTAATTAAAACAGAATGATATTGCAGCTGCGTTCTACACTGAGTGGCCATGCCCTGGGAGTGACGGGGAAAAGGCGGCTTAAGATTGGTTTGCTCAACCTCCAACAAACCCCTGTCACCGGTTTGGCGTAAGTAGTTTAACAAAAAGATGCCACTGATGACTGTGCTGTAGATGTTGATGGGTATGGTGATGATGGTGATGATGATGATGATGGTAGTGATGATGGTACACTAAAAGCGCCTACGAGACCACGAGTGGCGCGAAGTGAGTTCATCAAAAACCTAAATAAAGCTAATTGAATCTCGGATCTCCCTAGCAACGAGCTAAGCCAATCAACCGATGCCCTTCTATGTGCCGCACAGAACCCCTTTTTGGTGGAATGGAGCGATTACCACCCAAATTGGTCAATAAAGTTGGCGGGTCGGGATTCGGATTTCTGGCCAGAGGAATTACGTTTGCAGGTTGGTGACGGAGAACATAAATTACTTTTCAATTTAACTTCCTACAGTAAAGTTGTCGAGGCCAATTTCGGAACCCCATCGCCGGGATGATAGTAATGCCTAGGAAGCGAAGGAGCGGACGCAGCGCTAGAAGCAACTCAAACAAACTGACCATTCGCACGTTTTCGTCGTTTCCGGGCAACAACAGTCACCAGTCAAGGGTCGACGTGCTGCTCTATCAAAATACTATGTGGATTCCTGCCATTGCTTCATCTGCTTCGTCGAGGACCCAAAAGTGAGTTATATGGAGAACGAGTCGAGAATCAAAAAGTGGTGGTGGTGCCCGTTGTTGCCTTTAAAGTGGTTTTTGGTCGGGTTTTGAATGTTATTACCCCTCAAAATCCATTAGTCCTATCTACCATGACGATGACGGCGATGATCACCACAGACGGCTCCAATAGCTTCCCCCAGCCCCGCCGAAGGACAAATGTGGTGAATGCACAGCGTCTCGTCTCGTCTCAATCACATCACTCCGGGCAATAAAGAATTGGATTTATAAAGGCTATTAAAGGCATCATCCAGGAATGCGGGGGTTGGGGACGCTTGGGAGCTGCAAAAATGGCACGATAGAAGATGAAATATTAAATTTGCTTTAATGGCCGGAGGGAAAAGTGTAGCGAGAGAGAGAGAGAGAGAGAGAGAGAGAGAGAGAGAGAGAGAGAGAGCCACTCCGGCAATCTGGCGTCCGGGAAATCAGGGAAGCGTGCGGTGCTCCAGAAAATGACATTATCAACAATGGAACCATTCGGTTCGACGGGCGAATCCATCGATTACAACATGGATAGAGAATCGTAATCAAATTCCCGTAGGAGCGAGCACGTCGGCCAAGGAACGTTGTCCGAGTCCCTGGCCCTTACCATACCACAGTCCTAGCCGTTGGGCCCATTTCGAAAATCGAAATCGTGCCCAGCATTTGAATAAAAGCTTCCCGGAGAAGGGGCTTTTCGGGGAAAATTAATTGTGTTTTTTTCTTTACAATCAATTTATGGGGCATCCTGTTACATCCGGTAGCCGCTCCTTCCAGCAGCCACGGGGGACGAGTTTCGTGTTTTCCGGGGGTCCGACTTTTTCTTTTCTTCGCGATCATGGACCCCAAAAATAGGAGCCTTTATTAGTGTTTCTCCTTCCGTGGTTGTTCTCGGTCCATTTACTTTTAAATGGTTGACTGGCCTATTCGAGCACCGGAGAGGAAGGTTTTCAATAGGAAAAAAAAAACATCCAGCGAACAAAAGAGAGTGGTCCGTTAGCGCGCGGGAGGTACTAGGATGTGTCCCCGACAGAGGAGCTTTATTGTCGGTTAATTATTGTTGTTGCCAGTCCGCTCCGATGTCGCCAGCCGGAGTGAAAGTGAGAGTTTACTCGGTTGACCTAAGCGAGGGTGAACGGAGACGCACCATCATCAACATCATCATCATCGAGCCTACCAACCGATAGAAGGTGTCAGAAGAGCTTCAGCCCACAGCATAAGGATCTTATTTCTCGAAGGGAAGGAGCCAACACTACAATTACCGACGAACCTCCATAGACCGAGTGCTAAGTCCTTGGTTTCTGCTTAATTTACTTACCGATCCGCATACTGCCGTTCTCAACCTTTGCTGTTTATGGGGATAAGATTCCATCCAGCAGATAATCCCAACATGACAGCGACGGTGGTAATTTGTATGCTGAACCACCCTCTAGATCTAATGGTTGAATTCGAAAGACGACACTCAAAATAGAGACAAGTACTGGCAGATGTGCGCCGCGCCCCCCCAAAAACCAGGGTTCTTGCTGAGAGAATTCGCAGTTCCACCCAAGGCTGGTAATGGTCTCGGGAATGAAAACATCAACCTAGCGGCACTTTATGCAAAACTTATCCCAAAGCAGACGCTGCTGGTAGCCACAATCAAAATGGATATTTTTATCGCCGCCTCTCCGAAGTCACGTTACGTAAATTATAGTTATCTGTGCCTCTGGGCCGGGGTTTTGCCAGAAAGTTAAATCGCGCAACACAACAGCTCGGTCTGTCGGAGTGCAGCGTGATGGATGTACCATGATGGCCAACGGTAGGGCAACTTCCCCTTTCCCACCCCGACGGGCTAGCATATGATTAATCGAAGCATTTCATTTCGCCTTCCATGGTGAAGGTTTTTACATTTGAAAATGATAGACATCCCATCCCGCTGGTACGCGCTGTGCGGTAGTAGTTTATCTGCTGGCCATAGTCCAGTCCACTGTCTGATGATGTGATGCTTCGAAATCTTCGTTATTATTTTGTTTTTTTTTCTTTCACTGCTGCTCTAGCCACCGTCAAAAGGAGAGAGAATCTCCGGGGAAGGGGAGGGGCAGCATAATCTGGTTTTAGAATTAACCTCCAATTTGCAACCTCATCGTCATGCGGGCGACCGGATAGGCCGACGAAGGGCGGTACACTCTACTCCGCCCCGGTCCCGGTTTGATGAGTTGATGAGCGAGCCCTCCGGACGAGGGCATTAAGGAAATGTTGATGAAGGCCAGCTGGTTGATGCGGAAGGACGGCATATGTTGGGATGAAACTTTCCCATAAATCACTCCAAAAATAAATGATGATTAATGGGCATATTCTTCAGCATACTTTCAAATGCTGCTGTAGCCCTTTAGCGAGCATCCGCGAGGATTGCATCGCTGGAGTTGTTTTTTCCGGGGAGGGATAAATCTGTTGGTGAAAGGAGTCTAAAGTCTGTGGCAGTCCTTCCTTGGTCCGCGACTATTCGCTGATAACAGCTTCAGTAACTCTTCATCCCTTTTTTCGATATCATCTAATGAGCTTTCTCAAAAAAATGCTCAACACATGACAAGCGTCTAGTTCCTCCAAATAAGCACACACACACACACACACTTCTTCGAGTAAACCGTTATCTCACTTTTGTTCATCTCCGAAATTTCGATTTTAATCTTTTGATTCAAGATAACGGCTCCGAGATACCCTGACCGCGCTGGAGAGAGAGAGCTGGAATTGAAAATAATCGATGGCCAATATGGCGATCCTCCCGCCCCAGCACCCGCCCCTCAGAAGGATCGTTCGGACGGACGGTGCAAAGCATACGAAAAATTAATAATCTATCTCCCATCTCTGGGGACTCTCGCTTGCCTCGGGGCCCAAGGGACTCGTTTTGTTTCGCATTTTCCGGGGCAAATATTTTACATCCTCACGAGAATGAACTCTCTCTCTCTCTGTCTCCTTCCTCGCCCAAAACCTCGGGGACTCGCTCACTGACGTGGTGGTGACGATGAGGATAACGACGACAACGGCACCAGCTTATTGAGACGATTCCGGGGGTTCTCCGAACGAACTGAAATTCTCGCTAGCGTGCCGTCGGGGCCCGTGCCGGAGCAGCCGGAAATATTTGCAGCCAACCCAACGAGCCCAGTGGTACTGTGGGGGATGCTCGGAGTTAGGTCTGGATTCCAGGAAAAAGAAAATAAAAACCCACTGTTCGAAGCTCTGGTCTGGGTTCTGGTGAGTGTGACAATATGGATCCGGGCGAAACGGGTTTCTGCGAAATTTGTTTGGGTCCTGCGCGCATTCCGGTATTCCAACACCGCAGGCTCGGTGAGACTGTGAGCCGGGAATGATTGAACGCATATTCGCGGATTAGCGGATTTAATCCCGGACTAATTTCCGGTTCCATCATGGGCACCATTCTCCGGCTAGCAAGTCAATAACAATTAAACACGGATTGAAAGATAGTTACAGCAAAAGGGATCGTTAGAGCCCAAACCCCCTTTGCTATAACCTTCTATTATCTTCATCGTGGAAGTCGTCGTTGCTGGTGTTTTCGATCATCTCGCTCATCGCCATTAATTGCAATCAGCGAGCGCACGGCGCAAGTGTTTCTGGGTACGCGGCTCGATACAGCAATTCGTAGATTACCCCGCAACCCAAGCACCAATCCAAGGTGGCGGGGGTGGTTCTATGAAGCATAAACATAAACTACAGTTAGCTCCACGAATTGCTGACGTAAATCCGTGGCACAGTGGCTGGCTCGGGTGCTTTGCCAGCGACTATATATTTCCATCTCAAGCCGAAGGATCGAAGTGTTTGTTCAATGCAGCCGTGTTCCGTTTTGGGATCTGAACCACCACCACCATCCTCATGGCCACTGATTTGGTGGCACAATTTACTGCAAATGACATGCCAGGTCCTTGTGCGTGGCTGTGTGTGTGTGTGTGTGTGTGTGTATGCGCTCGATGAGCACGTGTCACTGCGTTGATGACGCACGTTTCGCGGTAAAACGAGTGATTACCTGCAGCCAAGTGAGGCTGCAACATCTTCATCCTCCTCATCCTGCTGGCCAAGTGGCACACTGGCTCTCTGTTGTTGCACTTCGAGGACGACTACGCCAAGAACCGGTGGTCACCTTCAATCTACGTCACTTGTTGAACGGAAGAAGTGGTTGTTGTTGTTGTTGAAATGATTTAGTATCTCTACCACCGCACGCCACACGCCATTCCCGGTACTTCCTGCTCCTCCTCCTCCTCCTCTTCCTCATTCATCATTCGTGGCAGTGGGAGGGCACGTGACTGAATGATGCCTTCCCGGGCAAAGTTTGTTTGTGTGCGTTGCGCTAATGTTGGCGTTCAATCGATCGAATTAACGCTTCCTCGAATGGTGTGCCATTTGTGGGGCCCCCCGAGGGGGAGGTGATGAGGGATGTCATGTAATTATCGGCAATCGGGACCCTCACCCAAGAGTCGATCCAAAGTAAACTGCTTTAGCAAAGCAGCAGAACGCTAATTACGGTTCACCCCGTAATCACATGTTGGTGGTAGAGCGAACTAGATGTACGGTGTGGCATTTAGTGGTGTGTACGTGTGTCCGTGTGTGTGTGTGTTAGGGTTGTGGATGTGAATGTCAACAAGCCACGCTGCTACTGCCTTGGAGAATTCCATCCAACAGCCTTGAATGTCATTGCTCCGTGGTAAACTCATCGGACGAACGCGTGACAGATTTATTAATAATAAACAATCGCTTCAACGTATTGCTGTGCTGTGTGACAAACACTCACACACACATACACTCAGCTCAGGGACCTTTTGAACCGTAAACTCATCGCTCAGCGTCCTCGATCCTGAAATGGTCGTCAAGGATTCGCGCGCATCGCGCATTTGCTCTCGGCCACTGCCGCTGCCTCCGTCTCTGGGGGGCAACATATCGTGGAAGACAATAAAAATGACGCATCCAAGGCACACATACACACTCACTCACGAGCACACCAGCTGATAGCCCACGTGGTAACGAGTGAGCAACACCAGACACGTCCGTGTATCATTAGCTGGCCCGGCCCCGGGCCCCGACCCGGTATGAGCTGATGTGTGGTTCATCTGCAGTGAATGAATCGTGGAGGTGGAGGCGCGATAAGGGGCGCGATGGGGTAGGCCCGGGGAGCCTGGTAGTCTGATAAAACAGCCCCCTGGAGGGTCGTAATTTTCCCACATTGTCCTCGGCCCGGCACCATAGCAATGCCGCGTTGCCGCATAATGTTGCTACCATTGTTGCCATGCCAGCGGCGCGGACTTCGCGAAAACCCGTGGCTCAATCAGATCACGGATCGAGTGAGGGGCCACGGGAGGGAACGGGAAGCGGAGAGGAGTGTTGCTCGCCGGGGAAGGGGCAGGGTGGGTGGTTGGTAGAAATGAAAAATAACATAAACCAGATGATGAACGGTGTGAGCGATTATGTATTGCACCATAAAACATCACGCAGCGCACACCAATTCAACAACAGCATTGAGCGGGGTTAAACCAGAGCGTTACACACAAACACACACACACACATACACACACACACACACACACACACACACACACACACACACACACACACACACACACACACACACACACACACACACACACACACACACACACACACAGAGATACATACAGAACAGGCCTCCGGTCGATTATGAATGGTGAGGTTATGTTACGCGGGGGTTGTTGCGTTGCGCAATAAACAATTCCTGGTTGGCGCCCGTTTTTCGGAGGAGGATGCCGCTCGGAGCCGCTCCATGATTCGGTTTGGCACCTGCACCACAAACCAAGAAGGAAGGAATCATTAATAATTTCCCGTTTTTACTTTGCTTTGGCGAGAGAAGGGATTGAATATTCCCCCCCCCCCCCCCAAAAAAAAAACGCATATGTTGCGAATGCATAAACCATGGGCTGGTGGGAGGAGGGTCATAATGGAGGACATAATTCCGTTTCATTGAAAAGTGTGCCCCGTCGAGCGAGACGGCAGATGATTTGGCAAATGGTGAAACGAGAAATCTAAAAATACTCCCCATGCGCTGAATTCTGGCGAATCGAATTAGGAGCTTCGAGGAATCATCAGCCCGTCAAACACACACACACACACACTCGCACAATGTAGGGCCGCGAGCGACGCAAACTTGCGACGGCCATCAACTGCTCTCGGGTTTCTCGTGGCCACCCGCAGGCATTGTTCATTTCGTTTCGGTTCCGGAAACAACGGAATGCCAAGATTCCGCTCACTCGCAGTACACGTCGCAGGCCCCGCCGATCGCTCTGCAGAAGGCAATTTACCTGATGTCACTCACTCACTCACCGTAGGCGTCCGTAGGACGTTGGCTGATGCTGGTCTGGAATGCGTAACTTCCGGGGCTACTTCCGGCCTATGCGCTGGATCCTTCCTTCACACGGCACGCACACATACACACACTCGCGCGGGGCGTTACAGGTCGAGCGCTACGCACCGTCGCAACGCAACACACACACCCAACAAGGTGGATGCGGATCCGGGACAGGATACCATACGCCGGGTGCCGGGATGCCAGGGGGTCGCTCTCTCTCTCTCTCTCTATCGGCGGCGCCTTAATGATTTCAATAATCCTAATGGAAACCTTTTCCTCACGCACGCACCACACGCACGCACCACACCGTGCACACCACGTCCGGCGTACGCCAGGGATTATCGTCGAGAATCCTTTTTTTGTGCCGGGTTTCCTTTCATGCTCCCCCGGGGGGCTTGCACGGGATCCGTGGATGACGATGACGACGACGAAGCACTTGATTAGTTATTGGGTTCGAATCGTCTTCCCCGGCAGCAAGGACCAAGGAAGCGCTGGAATGTCTACGCTACGCTAGCGCCAGGGTGCGCGATCGTCGACACCTCACCCACAGGGAAGGGGTGTGGGGAAACGGTGCAGGAGAAGGGGGCGCAGAAAGAGGAGCACGAGCACGTAACGAGATATTTGACACTCAATGTCCCGGTTCCGGTAACTTTTTATGAATAATTCAACGTCAACCATGCGCCTCCATTGCGCCTTCGAGGTGACATCCTTGCCAACGGTTTATGGCCGGCCAGGGTTCCTTATTCTCTTTCTCTCCGTCTCTCTCCGTCTCTCTCCGGTGTGTGCGCGCGCTCTCTGTCACTCTCTGACACCGTGCTGCCGTTCTGTGCTGCGTTGACACCGACGACGACGACAAGAAAATTGATTGAGACTTAAGAGCGATCCGTAAAGCGATGCGAAGTAGGGAGTAGGGTTAAGGGATGGTGACCCGGAGCCACGTTTGACGGCGAAGAAAGGGTGGGAAAAGGGGACCAGTACTCGTGTGTAATAAAAACTGAGTGGCCCCGTGACTCAGAACGGATGAACGGGAAATCAAAAAGTTAATCCAAACTGTTTTCCAAAAACCACCCAAACCCCTTTACGTCATCCCCCTTGCAATCGGCTCGGAAGGGAGGGCCCGGTTCGGCCCGGGGATGTAGGCAACCCTGCGTTCTGCTGAAAATAGAATTTCCCAAAAGTCTCGTTTGGATTGGATTAGGGCTGGGTATTATTACACGGCACGCCGCCGGAAGTGACACAGGTCAACTTAACGGGGGGGAGGATGAAGGTAAATCATGCTCAGGGGTAGCATTTGTGAACAAGGTACAAGTTGTGCCAGCACAAACCGACGCTCGACGACGATGGTTAATTCGCTTTTCCTATGTCGAAACACAATCACCACGTTGGGCACACGGATTGTCGGATCGGAATTCGGGCACCGTGCCAATGCTTTGGCGCTTTACACACTACAGCCTCTCACTACCCCATAACCATACCGATCGTCGTGTCGTTTAGACTCCGCGAATCGGAGGGCAACAGATACAACGTAACGGAGTGCCAACCAATCTCTGGTGCTGGCTCTGGTCCACCTTCCCGATTGTACGTCACAGCATCGCGGTCACTTTTTGGATTGCTTCCAGCAAAACCGTAACAGTCCATTTCACCGGTTGCATTCACCTTCACCTCGCGAGGACCTCGCCTAGGTTTCGACTTTTCGTGAATTTAATCACGCTTACACACACACACACACACACGCACACGAGCTAATCGTTTGCGCCGGACGAACCAACAAATTCACGGTGGCGGCCGATACGTGGCCGAAAGGACGTGTGTACCGAGCGCCGTGACGTCACTCACTAAATCCTCGCCTTCAGGCTGCTACCCGTACGAGTTGCTGGCGATGGCTTCTACTGCCTTCTACTACTGCTACTTCATGCTATCTCGACAACAACAAACATCCTCTCACGATTCCCACTCACACACACAAACACACACACAGCCACACGCAAGCTGTGTCACTTTCACATACGCCCAGAAGCTGCAGGCAGGGCCCCTGGGGGGTGTTGGTGTTACTCGACAACACCATGCAGCGAACGGACGGGAACGGATCTGAATGGGAATGGTTTCCGCATCAGGAAGCTCGCTTGGCCTTAAAGTCACGCCGGACGACAGGATGGATGGACGAGGATGTGAGCTGGTGAGAAAACCAACGTTCACTCGTGCCTCACAATAGTGAGATGCGTACCGGAGATACTCTCACTTCAGCCCCCCCCCCTCCTCCTCCGGCACTGCACAACCCACCAGCAGCAGCAGCATTCCCAGTGGCAAGCTGTTTCCATCATCCGAGATCCAACTGTCTCCGGAGTGAAGCAGCAATCCATTACCCGTTCGCTTTACGGTTTCGTGTTCTGCATTCTTTCTCGAACTAAGAGAGTAGCTCACAGGAAGTTTGGACAAAACAGTGACACTAGAAACGAATTTTCACCCCCAAAAATTAACGCCACCAGCAACGCGGATTTCTGGACAGGCGTTTGCAACGCACCTTTCCCACCAGTGGATGGGTGGTAACACTGCACACTACGGTGCCTCGGCCGTTCGGTTCGGCTTTCGAAACGCCCGTACCTCGGACGGAATGACAAACGACACGCTACGGATGCTACCACTACTACTGAAGCGAGCACGCACGGGAGCCCACAAGCTGGACGGGCCTGGAGGTGAGCTTAATTCATATTATTCCATCATCAGCCCCGAGATCCCGAGAGCGATTCGAAACGGTTGGCGAGAGTTCCTGAAGCTCCGGGAATATCGAACCACCCAGCCAGCTAGCCAACCAGCCAGCTAGTCAGCCAAGCAAACAAACAACCGACAATGGAAATGGTTTCATTTCCATCCATTCATCCATCCTCCCTCCCGAAAACGGCCGCACACACATGCAACGCAAAACAATAACAACCACTTCTGGCTGGCTGGCTGGCTGGCTGGCTCTTCTACGGGCCCAGTGGCATCCTCTCCGAACCGTCCGAAGCGTGGCAACGAGCAGCATCCTTGGGTAGCATCCGAAGCGTCACCAATACCACCGAACGTCCGCTCCGGTGAGCGAGTGGCGACGACGATCCAGTAGTGAGCAGAATCATCCTCATCACCACCATCTCGAGTGAGCAGCCACGCAATTCACCACGGGAGCATATTCACCACAGGCAAACCATCTGGCAAACATTCACCTTGCATCCAAGGAGCATCAGCAGCAGTAGCAGGATATCCACCACCAAATCCACGCGGTGGAGCTATTTTCGGGCCAACGGCGTGGTTCTCGGTTTCAGTTTGCTCTCCACTTCATCACGGCACGCTCACGCCCACAGCCTACATCCGGGAGACAGGAGATTCGCGTAGGAAGGCGAATCTCCCGATGGAGGGATGCTTCTGTCTGTGTGAGACTCTGACGTAGCAGTAGCCGTAGTGGAGCGTGTTCGAATGACAACAATCCCGGAACGTGTGCCGAGGTTAAACACACATGCACAAGCACAAGCATTGCGACTGCTTGGTCAGTCGACGGTACGGCATCGACGGAACGAGATGACACTAATACAGTTGCAGCGAATGTTGCCAAACAGCATCCGTTCGGCGCGATTTGACGGACGGCTGAATTGGGAATGGTTCGTAAAATTATCAGTTATTATGTTTGCTTTTTTGTTTTGTTTCGTAAAGAAAATTTGATTGTGCATTATTTCGTTTGGAAACATATTATTTTGTAAGAATTTAATCCGTTTTGACCATGGAAGCTATTTTAATATTATTAAATGAAATGAGCAACTGGGCGCCTCCATTACATGTTTGAAAAGCATTATTTTGCGCATGAAAAACGGTAATAATTATTTGAACAAAACAAACCCAATCTCTTTTTAATAATTGAAATCAGTTAACTGATTGATTTTTAATGATTGATTGCCGGTGAATTTAACTGTTGAATACAAAACATCATTGATTTATTCTATCAGCTTTGTAGCTTATTTAAAAGCAATTAAGATGTAATGAAAACGCTTATCCTATCTCAATGACAAATGAAAACGATCTACTCTCGCCCTTCTTTGCTGTGTTTCAACAAGCACTTGTTGAGTGCTGTGCCCACCCATCAGGCCGATTGTTGAGGTTGAACAAATAAAAGAGCTACCACCGGAGAGGCTTCAATAGCCTTCCGGCCCGATTTCCGAACCAAATCGTTAGGATTAAAGTGTTTCCATAGCATTTAAAACGCGTCGAACCGTTTATGAGTTTCGTTAACAGCTGAAGTTACCATCCGCAGGCCAGGCACTTTGGCAAACGGGAACGTGTGGTGTTTTAAAACGCAGTGAGGAAGAGGAGGAGGGGGTGAAGGAGCAGTTACGCTTTCCACGTTCCATGTGCTCATTCTAATGCCATTGTGCTCGTATGCATCGAACCGTAACCGCACTGAGCGCACGGAGCTGTATGCTGCAGGAAAAACCCCAATCGCTGCTCCTCGTCCTCGCTTTTGCCCTCGATTTCAGCACGGGATGCCTCCTTGTGTGTACTTTTGTGTGTGGCTCGCTCGTTCGAATGCATTAGCCCAATAATGATGCAAACGGAAGCACAATGGCGCAATGACGTTGCGAATGGGCGGAAGGAATGTTCCGACGAACGGTAGTCGATGAAATCGAAACGAAGCGGAACCAGGGTTTCGGGGTTTTGTGTGCCGGAAAAGCATTGCAAAGAATTGCATCTCACCAACAGCATCATCGTCGTCGTCCACAGGAAATGCAAATGTATTACCGGGAATGAATGAAAGAACCCATCGGCGCATAATCAGCATCTTCCGAGCTCTTTCATTTACTCGGGCACGTATCCGTTCGACTGACACGTTTGGAACGACCGCATAGACTGCAAAGGATCCGTCGTACGACGTGTCACAATCGTTGCAGCAGGTTCGAATCGATACCATTCCCCTATGATGCACGACGAGGGTTGCAATATACTGCCAGAGGTTCCAGGATTTCGGTGCTAGTTACGGTGCTTCCACAAAACACCCGACGCTGGGATGCAACCCCCTCTCCTCCGGGTGGGTGGAGAGCAGGTTTCGTATTGTTTCGTCGTGATGGTCGTTCCATAAGCACCTGAGCATCGCCGCATCGAAGCGATCTCGATTGCGATTTGCTGATGATGAAGGGTATTGGTTTTTGTGTGCGGGCGATTATGGGGATTCTATTGCACGCGTAAACGCACACGTTTGGGACAGGACAGGACAGGTGGATTTGTGGAAATTGATTTATTTGAGTTCGTGCAAGTGCTGCAACCAATAATTTGTGTCGATTTACTGTCGGCACGCGCTACGTGTCAATAGCGGGGAGGAGGGAACGGTTATGGCATCATGGAAGCAGCAGCTCGCTCTCTCGTGCGATATGCAAAACCACCACCACCACACCGCAATCGTGTTCCCCGAGTGTGTAAAGCATTTTATGCTTTCAAACTTTGTTATGTGCCAATACAGGGGGAGTGCAGAGGAAGGGGCTGGCAACAAGGCGGAAAATTATTCTTCACTTTGAGCATATGTTTTGGGGCCATATGTTGCCCGCCCCCTGGAGGTTACCACCTTCTCACTACATTATGGGACGTAGAAACGACTTATTAATAACAGGCCATTGGTGGTTGTTTGGCGCTGTCGGTGCGCAGCATGCCGGAGCATATATAGAAATCGGCATCAACAAGCTCGGTATTTGCTCATTACTGCTTGATTGTGTGGGCAACGGGAGGGGGAGTTTGTGATGATATGTGTTATGCCGCATTCAACAACCATTGCATTACCGCATTCTCGACATGGGGAATACACTAGATTCAACGTTTGTTTTAAATACGCACATTAGTATTCATGTATCTGTTGCCGTACCCATCGTGAACAATTTTACATTAAGTATGCACTCGAGGATGCATATTTCATTTGAATTAATTATACAATGATAGTTGTGTAAGTGAACTGTTTCTATGGCTCATAAAACAATAGCCTTAATTTCGAGTACATTCATTAGAAAATTGATTTCCAATCAGTGGAGATTGTTTTGATAATTTCAAAGAAAACCAACTAACTAAATGTCACCCAAAAGAAATGTAGCAGCAAACAGCGAATCGCTTCACTAACTAAATGCTCTGCTCACAAATCATCATCATCGCCACCGGTACAGCATCGCGCTGCTGCTCATCTACCGCTGCGTGGCGAATAACACCAGGTTTGTCGAGGCAAAAACTGAAAGCCTCACAGGATTGAGCGTCCCTCAGACGGAGCTTAATGTATCCTACCACACCTCCAACCCCACGGGGGGGTATCTGCAACATTAATTAGCCTAATTACGGCTCACCAGCATGCGGCTCCGGAGCCACGGAATTGCCTTCGCCAAGCGCGAACGTACAGAACAAAAGCAAAAAACGGGTGAACATCCAGCGTCGCCAATTTTGTCGCTCTCTCGAACGAACCGGATGGAAAATTATAGCCGCTCTCAAGTGCGTTTCGTCGTCATGCGAGTGTCTCATAAGCTGGCAGCATTGCGGTCTAGCCTCGGCTTTGCAATCGTACACTGGCTAAGGCCTTTCGCCGGATGTATGCTGTACTGCACGAAGAGAGCCGTAGAAATGGAGCTTCCAGACGTGAATATTGCTGTTACGGGGCTGGCCTTCTGCTGCTCATAGTCCCAGCAACGCAGGATGAACGATGAGATGGCTCGTTACCTTTTCCTTGGCAAGGAACAGGGGAGGTCGCGGGATGCATTGCATTTCTAATAAAATTCAACCAGAGCCGGCCTTCAGCTGCTGTTGCCACGAGAGCGTTGATTGACGGTTTTGTGTTTCTCTGTTGAACATAAGCCACACGATTGGACTGAAATATTTACTAATGTGAACTACTGCTTATTGTTTATCAACATCTAGTCTGTCATTTATTTACTTGAAATTTGCTCAGCTGTTTAGAAACATGAAGCAAATGTTCAGCAAAATGTTTAATCCATTATTGTAGAGAAAAGGCAAAATCACTACAACAAGAGGGCATTAATGTAATTGCTTGGCAGGACTATGGATCCAGGCAGGGTCATACGTTCCATACCGTGGCCCATCCGTTGTTGAGTAACACCTATGCAGCATGCCATAAAGCAAGCCAAAACACGAACACGAATGCCGTACGTGCGAGGGATGTGCTGCAAATAAATTGCTCCCGAATGGCGATGGGCCTCGGCATCGACCTCGGCCTCGGGGAATGGGTTTGCTGAAAACATACCAGCTCACCAGGGGAGGAAAGCTGCAGCCAGGAAAAGCGAACCATCTTCACTCCATCTCGATTTCCGCATAACGGACGACCGGAAATGGCAATCGGTGAACCGAGCAGGGAATCGAGTGGGAATGAAAAAAGAAAGAAGAAGAGGAAGTAGAAGAAGCGGATGAAAACACAGGATCCCGCTCAGCGTTCTCGGGAAAACTAATGATGTAATTGTAAGAGCAAACACACAATCGTGCCAGCGAAAGCCAGCGTGAAAAAAAAGGCATCATACGTTTCACTGACCGAAAGACCGTCATCATCATCATCATCATCCTCATCGTCATCGTTCTTGTGATTCCCTTTTTGAGGTCTGGGGTCTCATCACCATCGATCAATGGGAAGAACGGCCGGAGGATCCTGTTTCCGGGCGTTGAAACAGAAGCCAAACACTTCGCCAACGCGCGGTGCTGCTGCTGCTGCCGTGCGCTAAATGGTCGCCGCTGGTGAAGCAAACATTCAGGCGGAAGGGCGAAAAACATGGAGCGAAGCAAAAATCAAAGCAACCCTTCTTGAGGACCCTCCTGCGCCGCAAACGAATCGATACTTTTCATCATTTTGATATCTGTCCGTGTCCGTGTCTCTGGTGCTTCTCTTCGGAAAAAAAGGCAGGATTTTCCTTCCTCTTTCTTCTCTGGAATACCCTCTCCCTTTTCCTTTTCTGGCCTGCTTGCGGACCGGTATTTACACAAACCGTATTCACAAACAGGAAATCGGGCAGACGCGTGTCCGGAGGATCCGCGGGAACAACAGGGATCCTTGTTGTCCCTTGCACCCGCGCGTTCGAAAAATCGACCCACGTATCCGGTCACCCCCACACTTACCTCCGGTTCTCATTGTGGCCGCCATGATTGTTGGTTTTGTTGTGACGTGCTCCGGTTCGATGCCGCTGCCTCTTGACGGGTTAATTCTTTTAGGCGCCGGGTTCTCGCTTTAGCTGTTTCCTGTCTCCGTTCTTCGACAAACGAGCGAAGTAAATTCGCGGAATTAGTTGATGGGGAGTAGCAGAGGACCGCGAGGACTGCTCTCTACCAGTTGTCCGTCGCCGATGATGTGTTGCACTGTTCTGTGGGAGAAGAAATAAGTAAACGATGATTGAATAAAATGAAAAAGGATTTCGCTCGGCACACTCTTATTAACAGCCAATTGACCATAAAATCCAAATGACATCGACGGTGTTTTCCCGAATAATGGTTTCGGTCGATAGGGGGAAGCAACAAATCAGAATACAATACGCTACATCATCGCTACAAACCTCGCACGTGCTGCCTCCGCAAACGTCATCACCAATGGCGAATGGATCGTTGCCATTCGTTCGCTCATAATGTTACAAAGAGAGAGGCAGAGGCATGGATTTCCCATGATTTACCGGAGATTTGCTGCGAAAGCTACGACCCGATTGACCGCTGGATCGCCAAATCCGATGCCCGGTCTGACCCATCTTTTTCCCAGCGACCGAAAGCGGTTCGCGGGCTTTATGGCCTCCTAAAGTCCGTGCCGTTTGGAACCTGGAACGGTTCATCATGACGTTACAACTACAATCTCCCGAACAAATGAATCACTGCCCCACTGCCAGCAGCAGCAGTGGGTGGCGATCGCTTTAGCGCGGTGGTCTTCCATAAAACATAGAATTACCGTGATTTGAAAGACCTTTCGGGATCCCACCCACCCACCCACCCGGCTATCGCAGGCAGTGCCATCGAATGGCACGCTGAAGTGTGGCTTATCGGTTAAGAATTTCGGTTTCCATTTGGAGCTCGTTACGCGTGAGTCCCGCGCTCAGTTCTAC
>NC_064874.1:79378556-79383556 GCF_943734745.1 Anopheles darlingi | reverse complement strand
AAACTACAGGCCACTCGGCGCAAACGTTCGCGCGCGATGCGTGCATTTCCACGGATGGCACAACCCACAACAGTACAGTAGTCGAAAGGCTACTTCACATTGGCACGTGCCTTCGTGGTTGCGAGCATTAAATTTCGTGCCGCTCGCGGCGTAAGCAGCATCCCATTGTGGTTTGATCGATGGCGACCGTAATTTTGCTTGCTTGATGCTTGATTTCTAGGACTTCTTTAAGTCTCCTTTTATCTAGTGGTAGTGGATCCGTTTAAACGAGCGAAAACTATCGTCAAACGTCGGAAGTGTGCGAGAGTGTGTGTTTTGATAGCCATCACGATACGCTCCGGTTCTCTTGAATCCATTATCGCATCCTCCCGAGCAGCCACCACCTTGAGGGCAGCATCCTCTCACCAACATGCTACTATGTCGCGTTCATGCTTTCACTACCAACCCACTTGGTGCCGTGCACTTGGCATCCCAGGCAAATGGAACACTCTTTGGTATCGATTACGGTTCAAATGTTGCGTTCGACACATGCCAACCGGTTGTCCTTCGGTCCTTCGAACCCACGCTCCTTGGTTTCCCGATTACACAACACAAGCATCCAGCAACCGCAGCCATCAACTGTACTGATAGTTCCACCAAAAGCCCATACTAGGCCCACCGCCTTCCCCATCTTCCGGCCGGCTCAAATTTCCCATCTCGGTTGGTGCTTAATCGTCCGTTGAAATCGTGGTCGTGGCTTGCGGCCGGGGAGATGCGTTTCGTTTTCACTCGAATGTCAATTAAGCACTGGATAACCTCTCTCCTTGCCAGATCCGCATGGAGATCGCGTGAAAGACGATAAGCGCGAGTGGCAGGCCTTTGCCTGTCTTCACCGGGATCACATTTCCGTGTCCCTGTGGACCGCCAGATGTTACGGATGGAAATTAAGCAACCCTCCAATTTTGGCGCCCGCCTTCGGTCAAGCGTGAAGATCCGTACCGTCCGAACCGCTGTTTCCGTCCCATTTCCCGTCGCGTTCCTTCCAGCATCCAGCAAGCAAACAGTTAGATTGCAACTGACGGGTTATCATCGTCACTCACTGGTTTCGCTGGAGTGCAATCAGGCAGCAGGCCGGTAGATTAACGCCAGTCACAAACGGACTGATAAGGGTGGGTGAAATACATTCGACTCGAAGTGACCTTCTGAGGTCGCTATTTACAGATTCGGGACGCCACCATCATAGTAAAATGCCAGATAAACAACTAGACACAGTCGCTTCCCGCTCTCTTAAAAGCCTGCAACTATCTCCCGGGTGCTTTCAGTTCGGTTTGTTACGCTCCCGGTGCACGGTCGCATCCTTCGAGATGTTCGTCTACACGTTCGCATTGCTGGCGCTTGCGCTTTTCCTCACTCTTAAGTTCATCTATTCGTACTGGGACCGGCATGGAGTTCCTTCGCTGAAACCAACGATTCCGTTCGGAAACCTGAAAACGGTGGTCGAGAAGAAGGAGTCGTACGGAGTGGCCATCAGCAACCTGTACAACCAATCGGAGGGCCGATACGTCGGTATGTATCTGCTGTACCGGCCGGCCCTGCTGATCCGTGAGCCGCAGCTTTGCAAGCGCATTATGGTGGCCGATTTTCAACACTTTTACGACCGGGGCATCTTCTGCGACGAACGGCGGGAACCGCTGTCGGCCAATCTGTTTGCCATGCCCGGGCAACAGTGGAAGAACCTGCGCGGTAAGCTAACGCCGATCTTTACCGGCGGCCAGTTGCGCGGTATGCTGCCAACGTTTTTGGATGTTGCTGATAAGCTGGTGCAGTGCATGACATCGCTCGCCACCGAACGGAAGATCGTCGATATGCGGGACTTGACGTCGCGCTACACACTCGACGTCATAGCGTCGGTATTCTTCGGCATCGAAACGAACTGTCTCGGCAATCCGAACGATCCGTTCCGTGAGGCATTGGTGGAGCTCAACTCCGGCAGTTTCATGCAGAACATACGCATCGCCGGCATGATCGTGTGCCCCGGGTTGCTCAAGCTGACCGGCATCAATTCGCTCAGCCCGGTGATGTCGAAGTTCGTGATGCGCGTTATCAGGGAGCAGTTCGAGCAGCGGGAACGGTATGGCATCGTGCGGAAGGACTTCATTCAGCTGATGAGTGAGCTGCGGTGTGAGGCGGGCAAAGATAAGGCCGCATTGCTCACGATCGAACAGTGTGCGGCCAACGTGTTTCTGTTCTATGTCGCCGGCTCCGACACGTCTACCTCCGCCATCTCCTTCACGTTGCACGAGCTCACGCACAACCGGCGGGTGATGGAGAAGGTGCGGCAGGAGATTGACGAGATGCTGGAACGTAATGGTGGCAAGATCACATACGAAAACATTCAGGAGCTTAAGTACCTCGATCTTTGCGTGAAGGAAACGCTTCGAAAGTATCCGGGATTGCCGATTCTGACGCGGGAATGTACGCAAGATTATCGGATACCGGAGAGTGATGTAGTCGTCCGTAGGGGAACGCAGGTCCTGATACCGCTGCTGACGATCAGTATGGACGAGAAGTACTTCCCCGATCCGGAGCAGTACTCACCGGAGCGGTTCGATGAGGAAACGAGAAACTACGATCCCGATGCGTACTATCCGTTTGGGGCGGGACCGAGGAACTGTATCGGTTAGTAAGCCTCATCGTAAAGTTCGATGATCGATGATTAATTGATTATGTTTTTTTCCCAATTTGTAGGCATACGTCAAGGCATTTTGCAGACGAAAATTGGGTTGATTACCATGTTGTCACGATTCAACTTCTATGCTACGATCCCAGCAAAGATCAAATTCGAGGTAGCAACCATAAACTCAGTACCTGAGGGAGGCCTTCCTATGGTGATTGAACCTCGGCCTACGCCCTGGGCATCGTGCTCTTGATAGACACGAACATTACAGCCGAGGTCGAAAACAGTTCATTTGTGGAATCATTTTGACATAAGGCTATAAAATCTTTACGTTACTGTTATATTAATCTAAAGCTTATCAAGAATAATAAATGGTAATTGGAAGAATGTATTTAAAAAAAAAACAGTACAACCAAAGCATCGATTCTACGGAGATGTGTTTTCGAAAACCTTTTTTACGGCGTCTACTGCACCTTCGTGTACTGCATCGGAGATATAGAAATTGAAATTCTGTTGTTAGTAGAAATATTTTCCAGGTTTTTGCTATGTAATCCAATAATTCAAAATTCTCGTGGTTTAAGAAAAAATAAACCTTTTAAATACATTTCATAAAAAAACAATTGGGTGCTTAATCCCTCCCTTGTGCGGATGTAGCAAACAGAGACGGATGAATATTTCCAACAATTTGGTTTTAGAACCATCCTTATTTGGTTAAAGTACATTTAGAAAGCAATACGATATTCTTCATTCTATCCTAAAAAAAATATCAGAGACATTAAACATCTCTCGAGCTGTCGTTGATGTTGATGAAACACGCATTAAAGATTTGTAAACAACGCATGTAAGAAAAAGGTTGAGTTGACCCGTACTTGAATACTTATTGTACATCTCTACCTCCATCAATTTATTTATTTCCATTTTTATCCATCTACAATTTATTTCCCCAAAAAAAAAAAAAAAGAAATGCAGCAAACGCACGACACTCTAAAATGACTAACTAACGCTGTAGCCCCCTATCATTTGCTCTTCTCATCTCCTAGTCTGCCTTCAATTAAACGGTGTCCACATCCACATCGTCATTAAAATTATTTAACTTCTTTTTCATTTTATTCATATCGCAAAAGTGCACAAAATATACCAGCAACAGCGAACGAAACGAACGAAGATGATCGCTTAACTACATCAAGGTCAAACACAAAATGCTGGCACGCCACGCCATCAAACCGGTTGAAATGCGCGTGTTTGCCGTATTATCTCCCGCCAGCCCACGTCAGTAACAATTTGTTTTGTTGTCGATGTTTCCAGAGAGCATTGGCACCGCGCGTATCATGTGAGCGGCACTCACACTACCAGCAAAAAAAAAAACGCCCAAAATTATCTAGAAGCTTCCTCGTGAAACCGCTATCAATGCTAACCAAAAGATGTGCTCCCGCACACACACACACACACACATGCACACGTGCGACCACGTGGAGGTTATATATGAACCAAACTCGTCGTCCACTCTCGTTCATTCCGTGTTATACCACAGAGGGGTTCGCAGTACTCGGCGCCCTTTTCAAGCAGTGCGCAGGCAGCAGATTGTGGTGTCAAAGTGAAAATGTTCGTCTACACGCTAGCGCTAGTGGCGTTGGTGATCTTTCTCGGGCTGAAGTACATCTACTCCTATTGGGATCGTCATGGAGTGAGCAACATTAAACCGAACATTCCGTACGGCAATCTGAAAACGGTGGCCGAAAGGAAAGAATCGTTCGGTATCGCCATCAACAACCTGTACCAACGGTCGACAGAGCGCTTGGTCGGTGTGTACCTGTTCTTCCGACCCTCGCTCATCATCCGCGATCCCTATCTGGCCAAACGGATTATGGTGGCCGATTTTCAACATTTCCACGATCGCGGTGTGTACTGTAACGAGCACCGTGATCCATTCTCCGCCAACCTGTTCGCCCTGCCCGGTCAGCGGTGGAAGAATCTGCGGGCGAAGCTAACACCAACGTTCACATCAGGGCAATTGCGCAACATGATGCCAACGTTCATGGCCGTCGGACAGAAGCTGCAGGCGGAGGTAGAACGGCTGGTGGAGGAACCGGCGGTACATAACGTGCGGGCCTTACTGTCACGCTACGTCATCGACGTAATCGCTTCCGTGTTCTTCGGCTTCGAATCGAACTGTATTCAAGATCCACGCGATCCGTTCTTCGTCACACTCACCGATTTGGTTCGAGCGGTCAGCTTCATCAACAACGTCCGGTCGGCCGGTGTGTTCGTGTGTCCCGCGCTGTTGAAGCTGACGCGCCTCTCCTCCCTACCGCCGGAGGTTATCAAATTCGTGAAGGAGATCATC
>NC_064874.1:79321056-79373556 GCF_943734745.1 Anopheles darlingi | reverse complement strand
GCCATACGTTGGTCTGGCCGACCATCGACGGGATCGTTTGAACAAAGCACCCCAACCAGTTCCAGTTGTATGTGTGACGGGGAACATCTGGAGCAACAAAGGCCCGAGCAATGGGGGTAGTAAGGATCATGGAGGAATCAAAGGTAGAGGATGGCAAGCGAACCCATAGGGAATCGTTTTGTCTCCAGTGTCCCCGAGGCGACAATCTGCTAGAAGGTCCTTGTCAGGATGGAGAGTCACCTATACAAGAGGATGACTTCCTCCTTTTTGGTTCCCAAAGCCCAAAGGCTAGAACACGACAAATGAACAGTTAGTCCTTTGTCTCCGTTGCAAACTAATTGGCAGATTTTTCCTCTTTACGGGCTTACCAATTTGACCGCTGGATCGTGATCCGATCTGCAACATTTATGCTGCCGACTTATCACACAAATATGCTCCCAACATTTGTCGGAATACACTTTTTCCAGCATGAAAATGTTGAATAAATAAATGAAAATAATAAATTCAATACACAGTGGATGCAATTGAAGAACCAGAACAATCTGGCAAATGCGGAGCAGCAGCAGGAGAAGCCGACTGTCCGTTGGGGGGAAAGGCCGTTAACTCACTCACTCCAGCGTAATTAATCACGAAACGCAAAACTTTTCTCATTTGCTCCGTCGGCGCAATGAATTCCAATTGGAGCGTTGCCTGTCATGCTTTAATCATGACAATCGGACGCTCTTCTCTCGCGAACACCGAACCAACCAGCCAGGCCACGAAAATACCATCATCGAGGAGCGTCACGAGCAAAATGTTGTCTTCCAAATTTCTCAACGATAAATCATACGTCCTGCCACAGCATTTTATTTGATGCCACGTCTCGGGTTTGCATCAGTTCAGTTCAGTTCGGTTCAGTTGTGCCCCATTTTTGGCAATACGCTTAAGACCATCCAGACTGTCTGGGAGAAACTTACGAAGACGCTATCATTCTTCCAAACCGACCGGAGCGCAAGAGCAGCGGCCCATGGTCCATGATTAAGACGAGCAATCTTAAAGAGCGCAACTACTTCGTTCTCAATGCCCTCACTTCGTGGAATACCGGTGTGTAGCTGCCAGCTGGCCGTAGGGCTTGATTTGGCTTGACTCATTTTCCTTTATTTTGTGCTTTTTTGTCGAAAATTATTAGAAAGTTGATTTGGAAGTTTATATTTGATTTACGTACCCCGAGGGGCGGGCGTGTTTCGTGCTAAGCCGTGCTTTAGGCGAAGGCCAAAAGTTACGTCGACCGAAAAGTGGGCCGGCAGACGGTTTCATAATTCATTTGGCTGGCAGTTGATGTGGGGTTTTGACTCGGTTTTTGGATAGACACATTTTTAATCATATTCGGTCTTCTCCTTTTCTCCAGTGCTAACCTCACAGTAAATTCGGTCCAATCCACTTCATGCGATGTTGTGAACGATGGCCGCACCTTGGCCCGTGCACCACAGGCCACAAATTTATTTAAATCTAAACAACTACCTTCGCTCACGCATGATGTTGTGCGGCCGCCACTTGAATGCCAATTTATTCACCGGATCCGGCGCGCCTTGCAAACCGCATTAAATCCCAATCCAGTCCGGTCCGGCTTTACCACAACCGGTTGACTTCAGTATGCAAAGGAAGTGCTGCATAATCACACCCAGCAGAAGGACGACGGTCAGGTCTATCGAGTGAGTCCAGGCCCACAACCGGACACTTCTACTGTGTACCGTCGCTGTAAGGATAATCCACAAAGTATACCTGAACCAGGACCTTGGCCTGGGGTGATAGTGACGTAGACAAAGCTCCCGTTACCTTCAGCTCCTCGATCGTACAATCATTGCCGGTGAGACAATGCTGATTGCGGGTGGATGGGTGGACTACTTTCTGATTTGCAAGCCAGCGCCAGCCAGCAATCCATTGCTGCTGGTTTCGTGCTGACCGAAAGGGGCACGTAACGACCATAAAGTACAAATTTATTCATGATTCGTTCGGAATCCGAACAAGCATTAAGTGGGTCGGAAGCCCCATGGATGGAGAGGCCCGGCCAGAGGGAGCGCCAACTATGCGACCATTATTTGCCTTCTCATCCGGCCTGCCGGGATCCGAAAACCCGACGACGACAACGAAGACGATGACGACGATGACGACCGGGAAAGGATTGCTTGGGTGATATGATGGAAAAATGAAATGGAACGACACTCCGGACTCCATGGTTACCACAGCACGTGCACACACACAGCAACCTTCTCCTTTCACACGCGCCACGTCAGTGATTGCCAGAAATGTCGGATGTCACACAACAAACATCAACAATGGGGTCTAACTGATTATGGAAGTTATAATTTTATTTACAACACCAGCACGTACACTACCATAACTTTCTGTACGCTCCTGGCTCCTGTGGCGGTTGCTGTGCTGTAACTGGTGGCTTCCCGAGTGTCCGGGCATGTGCATGTTCCAGTTCCCTTGTTCCGAGTGGCGCCCCCTCCCCAGTTTCAACCATTCATCAAAGTCACACAACATTTACTCAACCAATGTTCGGCGTGACACAGTCCGAGACGACATCGCAGCGCTGCGCCGTGATTGTACAAACAAGCAGTTTCCGTTTGTATTTAATTCAACTCTTTCTCTCTGTCTTTCTCTCTCTCTCTCTCTCTCTCTCTCTCTTTCTCTCTCTTTCTCTCTCTCCTTTGCTCTGTTCATCTCAAATCCCATCCGCCCTTGGCAAAACACTTGCGTCAACAGTAACTTCTTCACGGCGAGCGCTCGCTAGGGGCAAGGAAGGAAATAAAAAGCGAACCCCCTTACCACTGGGAACCAGAAACATTGCTGAAAGTTAGCCAATTATACCTGGAAGGATGGCCGCTCGAATGACAATCATGTTGCCGCTGGCCGTGGCTTTGATCTGTCTGCTGCAGGTAGCTTAACCTTTCGGCATCGCACTACATGATCATCGAAGCATAACTTTCACTGTCCCTCATTCGTTTGTCAGACGGAACCCGGAATGGCGGCACATAGCCACATCAGGAAAGTTCTGCAGCTGTTCCGCAGCATCGAGCTGGACGATTCGAAGAAGAGCTTCTACCTGACCGCGGCCAAGTACGGCATTCAGACGCAGCTGCGGGAACCGCTCGTCCGATTCGCTGGAGGCTTTGCACCGTCCACTAGGGTATGATCGTTCGAGATGATCTCGATCCTTGAGCGTTTGCCTGTCTAATCCGAATGGTTTACTTTCAGCTATCCGAAGCATGCGTGAAGAATGCGATAGCCCGTATATACGAAATTGAGGGAGAGTTTTATGCTAAGTTCAGCTACGCGTGTGAAAACCACGATCCATACTCAGTCGAATGCCTGGAGGAAGCACAGGATGACTACCTCACCAAGCTGGTGGAGCTGTTCAAGGAAACCAAGAAATGTTTGCGGGAATAAGAGGGCGAAAGTGAAAAGCGTAAGAGAAGAGAAAGAATGGCGAAGAAAGTATCCACAAACGGAGTCATGATGGAATTGTGGCTCGAAAACTATGATTTCTGAGAAGAACAGGATGGCTTTCAAACAAACAATAATCCGATGCATTAATCGAATAGCGATGGATTACATTTTTTACTTTACTTGCATGTCAGAAAAGTCCTGAAGGTATTGTCTGTTCCGTTCCTGAGAATAATGCACAAGAACACTTTTCCAATGAGCTTCACATTTCATGATGAGCTGATTCTTAGTACCGCCCAGTAGAGACAGACAACCGACTTGTTGATGAGCGATTGGATCAATATTGAGATGAGTTCATCATCGTCCGACTCCGAGTTTGTTCAGATGGCATGCAATCCCATGCAACCTGGGGAAAGTAATTGCATCTAGTCGTGGTTTCTGTTTGCATTCACAGTGTTACACAGGTGAGCAATGACTCGGTCCCTCGATGTGTGTGTGTGCTCCAGACGTGCTTTTAAAGAAAACGCTCGATGGAAAAACAGTATAAAAGTTGTAATTGAATCGTATTCAGTACAAACCTTAATTGATTGTGCATCAAGATGGAACTGACTGGCACAAGAATTGCACTGGTTGGTTGGGTTACGGTTCCAGTTCGATGCCATCGATGCGACACACGAGCACGCCAACAAAGTGACGAACATCTTCAGGCGCGTCAAGCAGGACAAAACGAAAAACGCGGTTTATCTAGATTCCGTCCACACGGGAGTCAAGACGCTGCTAAAGGATCCGCTCGTCTCAAAGGCAATGCTTCTGCCAGCAGGCACAAAGGTAAGCAGCATTACACAACTCCATCCCTCGATTCCGGTTAGCTCAGTAGCCACCACTTATACGGAATGGAATCGCATTTGCTTCTCTCGTTGTGCAGATTTCTGATGACTGTCTAAACGCCCTGGTGGACGAAGCGAGAGAGCATGAAAACAAGTTCTACGCGGACTTTACGTACAATTGCGAGGGCCAGATTGGTACATCGTATCCGTGCCTGGAGAAGGGACGAGAGACGTACTATGAAAATCTGAAAGCCCTGGAAGCATCCACTGCAAAGTGTTGCAACATGTAATGGCCGCTGTAACAACTATGATGACCATGATGATGATGATGATGACCATCATGATGATGATCTGTGGTAACATGAAATAAAATTAAAATATCACGAGCAAATTGAATGGTTGATGTCCATTTTTGTGCTCGAAAAAGATTTTCCACTAAAAAAATCATTCTGACGCGATGGTTTGAGCACGATTTCCCGTACTTGTCGACAGTTTTTGTCCAACCAAACGGCCCCAGATAACGGGGAAAATTAAATAAATAAATCCCCCGTCCCGTCCAGAATGAAGCTGAAAGCCTCCGATGAGCCGTTAGCACGTAAAACGGACCGCACGCGAAAAAAAGGGGTTGATTTGTGGACCAACGCAAAAAACGCCCCGAAAACCAACCGAACGTCCTGCCCACCCAGTGGATCATCGGGTCCACGACCACTTCAACCGTTCTCGTGCACTCGTGCTTCTCAAACAGAAAAGCGAAGGAAAAAAGAGCAGCAGTTATTAAAATAATGCCACATCGAAGAGCGTGGCGCTCACAATGAAGCAAGCACGATCCTGACGAGCAAAAAAAGGAACATACAATGGCTCTTCACGTCCCCAGCTGGCTGGTGTCCCATGCAAAAAAAAAAAAGAAATCGGTCCATACCCTGCGACTGGGAGCAACGCCAAGTGGCGATAAATAAGACCTTGGCACAACAAAAGTCAGCACAATAAAGGCGGTGATAAAGGCCATAATTAAAGAAGTAATGAACAGTCGCTCAGGCATGCTGGAACTAGGGTTTGTCGGAGAATGTTGACAAGAAGTGGACCCTTCAGTATTGAGTGACCCTGCGAGGGAGGCTGAAAGCCTGGAAGGTCCTTTATTTATTTCAGAAACACTCCCGGGTTGCTGTTGGGTTGCGAGGTTCGAGAAGAATTTAATTTTCCCTTTCCAAACACAGCAGTGACAGCTCGAAAAATTTATTCAAAATGGCATCCCAACATGGCGCATCGTAGATTCCATTCGAGTAAATCCAACAAACATTGCTAATTCCTTCCCGCCTGCCCGGATTGTCATTCGCGGTGATTTAAGGAGATTCACAAATGGATTGCGGAAGGTCTTATAACGGACGTGTGTCCATCCCATCATCCATCGTCACGCAGCATAAACAGTTCGGCATTTAAGTTAAGAACGCCTTATTGGAGAGCCCCGCACAACAACGACCAATCCAATCTAGCAAGGACCTAGGGGACCTTTTTTCGGGACCCCCGGAGGAGTAAACATTGAACCGTGACCATAATTTAACCCACACTGACCACACGTGGGCACAATTCCCACAACCCCACAAACATAGTCTGTGTGTGAGTGCGGGAGTGTGTTCAAGGTAGAAGGTTTAACGAAATTGAAACCGTACGACAACCGTCGGTTTCTAGAAGTCCCCAGAATCCCTTGTAGCATAGCAAGAGGGGTTAGGATTGAATTTTACATTCGATCATGTTTCATCAGCCAGCACCCCATCGGCAACCACCGCCGGGATGCTTGTATCTGTTGCGAAATAGTTACAAAGCTCAGCTCTCTCTCTCTCTCTTTCTCTTTCTCTCTCTCTTTCTCTTTCTCTCTCTCTTTCCCTCTGGAATTGTGAGGTGGCAGGAGCGGATGGATTTATCTTATTCAATCGTTTAGCCGCTCCTCGCAACGCTCGTCGTCGTCGTAGTCGTGACTCTTGGAATTGTAATCAAAACCCCCCAAACACGGGATGGTTTTTTTGGACGGAAATGGATGAAAATGGATCATTTAGAGGGTCCAAAGCTTCAAAAGGGTAGCCCGAGGAGACTACGAACTGCCAAACCCGAAAGCATCCTTTAAAAAAAAAAGGGACACATTCTCTTTGATCGAACCCGTAGCTCGTAGAATAGTCTGACCGATACTGGGAAGGAGAGAAGGTTCATATGGTATAATCTTTTATTAAGAGTCGAATAGCCCCCAGAGCCGACCGAGAGGGAATCCCGTTTGATGTTCACTCCGGTCCGGTTCGGTTTTCATTTTCTCTTTCGGCCACACGGTTGCGGTCTTCCGAATTAACACACCCCACCCCCCGTTGGAGGGCTTTTTGTCCAGGAGATCAAACATTTCCTTTACAACGAAAACGGAACGGATCTTTTCTCCTTTTCGATGGCGCGCCGGTGCTGGCCACAAGGAATCCATGTTTTCCTTTCATTGGATTGCCCGCTGGTCACACCGGGGAGTAACATTTTACTACGGAACTCCATCGAGCATACATCGAGCCTCCAACATCTCAATCCGACCGCTTTAGGTTTTGAGCTCCAAGAGTATTCTTCCAGAAAGGTGGTTCGTTAAATTTGCAGTTTCACTTTCCCGGTTTTTTTTTCGCCATTTTCATCACGTACTAAACGAATTATGCTTGCATCCTCCTTTCCCCCACGGGGCCTACTATGACGACTGCAAAAGTCAGTTGCAACCGATGAACTGCGGTTTCTTCCGGTTTTTAATCCTCGGGTTTCCGGTTTCGCATGCACACAGTCACGTCATGCCGATTCGTGGTGCAATTGCAACTGCATCTAGTGCTTCCGGGAGGGGGCATGATCCCTGGATGAGAGCCCCCTGAAGTTCGCTCTCTCTCTCTCACACACACACACACACACACACACACACACAAAAGCAACGGAAGCGCAGCCACAGTTTGCTTAAAAATCCCGACAGCAGCTAACTTTTCATTGCAAACAACTCATCGGCTGCATGGTGCGTGCATGGTCCAAGTTCTTTTCATGCCGAATCATCACGAGCGCTTTATGAATAATTCAACAGTTTTCACAAACTTCTAGCGTAGGCCATGGTGACGAGTGGTGCTCACGGTTTCCCGGCAGCAGAACAAAAAAAGAAAGACCACGCGCCGCGACATGACCAATGGCGTGGTCTCGAAGGATGATCGTGTGTTCGTAGATGGAGGAGCATACAAAAAAAAGCAATCAAACTGATAACTACATCGGACTCTTCTGTCAGTTGAGCACATTTGACGGATGCACTAGAAATTTCCGCTTTCGCCTTCGTACGATCAGCTTTTGCTTTGTCCGATAAATCTGTCTGCACGTTGGCCACGTATAAGGCATTGGGTGGTGACAACCAAAACCACCAATGATGGGCTTAGTGGTCTGAGAGGATAGTGACACTATTTTAGAGAGCACTAAGTCACTCCACAACCACCAAAGGATGGCAAGCAGTAAGAGTTCCTCCTGAAAACGATGCCCTAAAGCCATCCAAGTCATAGTTCGCGACGAAAGACAAATACCTGGCCGAAAGCAACTCCACCCCCGCGTGGAAGATAATAACTTAGGAATCTCCAGTTCCCGGACCTGTGGGACCTGTGGAAAATTCCACTTGGCACTTTCCAGCGCCCCGGCGCAGCCCAGCAGCAGCTTGACAGCGGAAAAGTTTCTTTTTTCGCAAAAACTTCGGTGTCATCAGCACGCAGCGCGCAGCGGTCGGTTCCTGGGTTGGTCGGTGGATAGGTTGTTGTGATAAATATTTGCCGACGCATCAGACGGGCAGGGAGAGGCGAGAGAGCCCCTCCCCCCCCCCCCTCCGCATTCTCCTGAACGGCTCCCTGGGGATTGTTTGGAAGAAACAACAAAATGAAACACGGTTTCTGGCGCTGGGTTCATAATCTCGCCCCACGCCAACACGGAACGGTATCGGTAGTGTAGGGGCGTGGTGGACTGGTCAGGGACTGGTGAGGTGTGTTGAAAATGAGCTTGACCATCCCCCGCGGCGAACGTCGCGTCAGTCAGCCGGAAAATGGTGGATAAAACGATGCCGATGACGATGATGGCGGTACGGTAGTTGTTGAGTTTTGATTTAATTAACTAAATCGCTTTAGAATGGAATATAAATTGAATTATTTTCCAGCCGGTCTGGCGGGAGATGAACTTTTAGAAAAGCGCCAAACACCCAGGTACCTTAAAGTGTCAGCTCATTGTAGATGCGACAGTAGCTGATGTTCGTAGTAACAATCCTCGACTAGATGAAATTTCTGTGTTCACGAGTATCATAATTCTACAGTGATGGAAAATGTATTCTAGCAACTTCTTGTATTAATCTAGTTCATATACTACTAAGTGGACTAGGCTTAACTAACTTTCCAACCAACTTACAGCCTAGTCTAATGAAAAATGTTTTCTTCGAGGGAGTTTTGGAAAGTTAAAATTGAAATTAAACCTACCCTACCACGCACCAGCGGAGCTGTCGTCCGTTAGACACAACATGTAACCGGTTAACATGTCAGGGCGCCCCATTGGGACTGTCAGAACTTTACGGTATACCCAGCGCACCAGCGTCTCTCGCAGTTGCGTTGTATTGGCATCATGTACGCCGAAGCCAGACCATTGCATTGCACGTGGCAACCAAAGAAAGCAACCGAAACCCCCGAGCAAAACATTTAACGATTCACCGAATCCTAAAGCTCGAGCCAATAAAACCGAAGGCTGAGAATCAAGATTTCTCTCCCCGTCGGGGCATGTTGGCAAGTTGGAACATTGTCTTGGCTGGAGGGGACCGTATAGCAAAAGCGTAAGAAGTTTGAACTCCCCCGGCGATGGGCTGTGGGTGATTTTAATTTCGAGCACGTCCCATGCGACACCGAACCTCGCAGCCTGTGTTTGCGGGGTGCAGTGGCGATGGCCAAACGCGGCCCAAAAACCCATCAACGGCCAAATGTTAAGCTGACGGACAAGTTTCATCCCTGTCAACACGTTTGCACGAGGCACCAACCAGTCACCTAGTTCCCCTTTCGCTGGCCGCTAGTCTATTGATAGCGTAGCCCCGGTGGAACCTCCTGCTAGGTTGACTTTAGCTGTAGATATCAGTCAGTACGATGGGGAAGGGGGCGAAAAAAAAAGAATCTGTGATCTGTGACCTTTCATCTGGTTCTCAGTTCTTCTTTGGGCAATTTTCATTTTTCCTTTTCTCTCGTTCACCGAAAAAAGCGGATCCAGATTTGGCGCAAGAGGGGAGAAGGGAGGTCACGGCGTGATGAAGATGATTTCGGCACGCAGCTCGCCTTACTGATGACAAGGGTTCGTTCGCTCTTGGCTGGACGGTGATCAAACCTAAAGCCAAAGTGGACCAGACCGGTCTCGTTAGTGAAGACAGCACGCACACAATGACACACACACACACATACATGTGCTAAAGGCTAATGGAAAATTGTGTTTCGGTAGCCGACAGCAAGCGCCGCCTGCCAGGAATGCAAGAGAGAGTCCAGTGTGTCGCCAAAAAATCCAAGAAACTTTCCACGATGCAGCAGCACGTTGAGCAGCAGCAGCACAAGAATGTTCATCAACCGTTCCGTGGCCGGCTCTTTCATCTAAATGATGCTGGCCTGAGGCGAGCAGGGCTCGGGGTATCACTAAGAAGGAAGACATTTTGGATTAAACCCATGCCAGTGGAAAGACCGTTGCATAGTCGGTCTGTATGGCTAGACAATGATCCACCGACCATCCTGATGGTGAATTAGGGATTTACGATGTCGGTTGCTGCTCTTCACGTTTCAGTTTCTAGCAGCTTGTATTCAAACAAATCTCCTCGAGCAGTCGTTATAGATGATGTTGAAGACGCTGACTACACAGCACTCGACCTTCCACTTACTTGTAACATGGTTCTTGTTATGGTTTTGAAAATAAGCAAATGCATGGCCCCACGGCCCTGAACGCAAAATCCTAAGGATTTGCAAGAGTTGACCAGCTTTTGTCTTCCCTTTCTCCGCAATATGCTACAACGGTTGCGCCACACGTTTCGCCGAATTTCGAGCATAAGCAGTGCGGAAAATATAAAGTAAAATCCACCCCACCCACCCACACCAGCAAAACCACCCGAAACCACGCGGCTGTTGCGAGGGATTATTTTCCTATCCATATTCCCAAAAAACCCCAACGCCAAATATGTTGCTGCCGGGGGCTACTAATATTTTGTTTTTGATTTTCCGTTGGCCATTTCATTTTGTTCCGTCGTCCAGATTGTTATCACGTTATCTTCCAAGAAGCCAGGCGGGCTGACCGAACGGAGCGGAGCGCAGATTCAATTTGCTGTGATGTTTACCAAAAGCCTGCCCTGTCCGGTGCTTGTTGGCATGTTTTGCTCGTGCGCTGCCGCCCCGCGGTAGAACCCTCGAGGAGATACAAATTGTGAAAATGTTACAAGAATCAGCTCAGGCCTCGGCTCGGTTCGGTAGCATCTTACACAACGAGGCGATGATAATCCAGATACCGGAAGCTACGGTGCTCACGGTGCCCTTTTGCAATACTTTAAGCACGCACCGCTTTGGTGATGGATGGTGGCTTTCGCTTTGGTGGCCAACAAACTGTCCAAACTCTGGCGTCTTGAGTCAAGGGAATAAGCCTTCAATTATCGATACTGTGCACGATCCACTCTAAAACGATTCGCTAACCGGCTAGGGATGGGCTGGTTTTGCGGCGCTTAATTTTGCTTTCCAGCCAATTAACGTTAATTTCATTTTGTAATAAGATTGCTGCTCACGCTCCACAATGGTCGGTCCCACGAGAGATTGAGGCCGAGTGGATGGCCAGTTTGATCCCATCTCGCCGACAGATTGGGCTCGAAACGTCCAATCAACAACTCGTGTTTGAAGGATTACCACTGGGAGCTCAAAAGCGTACAGGAAGTCCTTTATTGATCTCCTACCTTAGACGACTCGTACGATACGCTGCTGCTACCCGTCTGACAAATATGAGGTCTTTAATAAAATTTAATAGCACATTTAATATCGATGGAAAATTAACTACCCAATCGGTGGCCATGTTCGTTGGAAATAAATTGAAAAACATTTTCCGAGATTTCTTTTTCTCGCCGCCACCGTTTTGCAGCACCCAGCATCGGATGAAAATAGATCTTTTCTAATTTCTTTCTCTTCTTTCCGGTTTCTTGCTCCGATTCGTGCTTGAGATTGGTGTGGGACGAAGGATGGCAATCGTCTGTTACCTGACCTAGCCGTAACATCGAAGCAATGAAAACTTACATCCCGTTGTCAGGGGAGAGGGAACTATTAATAACAAGTTCCTCGTAAAATGGAACTCTTATTTTAAGCCACAAAGAAAGAATGCTTCCACTTCCTATCGGTGCTTGCGATCGGCAGCCACCTTCGACAGTTGGTGTGCTTTGTCGAACATCCAGAACATCCGTTCGTTCCGTTTCTGTTTCGAGCATCTTTCTTTTTGTGTATGTTGAGAACCGTCTTCTAGAACTTGTACCTTCGCGACCATCGGGTTCTGGCGTGACGTAGCAGGCTCTAGCCACTAGAGCGACCTTCTCTTTTGGAAGCAGCAGCTGGCTCGGAAGTGTGGATCCGCTGCTACGCGAAACGCCTCGCGACTTCATCGCGCGCTAAAAACGCCGCGGATAACGTGGAAACTTTTTCCCACGGAAGGAATTAATTTAGTGTAGCGATAACGATGGAGCTCAACTACTGTACTCGAGCCTCGAGTGATCTAGATTATCAAATGATGCTTGAGCGGCAGTAGCCCGAGAGCGAAAGCGAGAGAGAGAGAGACAGAGGGCAAAGGTATTTAACGTTGTAATGAGAAAAGTTGCTTTTTGTTAAATTTTCAGCCGCGGAAACGCTGTCCGGAGTAGAACAGTCTATACACCAGACAAGGTGAGTGGTGTTGAGTAACAAATACAAGCAAAGGTAAGTGGCACAGGACACATAGCTTTATTGGCTAACGTTGTACAGAAAAGGAGCACCAACAGCTTCTGTGGAATTTTTGGTTAAATTTCTCTTGAAATTACTGCCTCAACGGCATCAGAGTTCATATGGTTTAGAAAGTAAATTAGCAACAAAATGTATAAAAGAGCCAGGAAAGTGAAAGTCACTCGGCTCCTCGGCACCCTCGACACCGCTGCAACGTGATAAAAGTAAGGAGCACGATGATACGAAGATTTATTGGTAAGTCCCGCAGCGTTATCCTCATCACCATTTGCGAACCTCCTCTTATCAGCCTACACCAACGCGCTTACGAGAAAATGTGTGCTTTACCGAGCGAACGAGAGAGAGAGAGAGAGAGAGTCTGCAGGAGAGAGAAAAAACGTCTCAGTAAAATCGACAATTTGTTTGCTTCGTTTCGGAGAAAAAAGCAAAGAAAACTCCGAGCCAAGCCACGGCCCTTGGCGCTGGTCGAATGTGAAGAACTCATAAACATGCCACCGGCATCGCTGGCTAATATTTCATTCAAACTTCATGCTCCGCCAAGCAGAGTTGCCTCTCAAGAGGCAAGAAGCTCTTTTGCTCCCCGCTATCCTTCTCTGCTATTTCACCTGCCGGTGGAAAGCAGAAATCGTGACCACCACCAGCAGCAGCAGCAGTATGTAGAGAGCATCCTGGCAGTCCACACCCACCTGTGAGGCGTGATTCGAAGTTTTTTTTTTCCCCCCGACCCGAACCAAAACGTGGCATGTGGCGACTGTGACCTGTAACCTTCACAGCAAACGGCCAATGGCAGATGGCAGAAAAGGCCACCACCGCCATCGACCATTCAGGGAGTTTGTGAATTTTTTATCATTTTAAATAAAAATGGCCAACAAGTTTGGTCACGTGGCCGAACGGCCGGCCGGGGAACGTTAAAGTGCTACGATGATGATGGATGAAACAGCGCCATAAAACGCGATACGCACCCATTATGCTTAATGTACCCGCGGTATCTGGTAACAGTACCCAGAGTGTGGGTGTTTGTGTTTTCCTTTGCCTGGAACGCTGCGGGAATAGCGCTCGTGGCATGGGGATGCTGCATAGCACTTTTCACTTTTCTTGACCCATTTTAAAATCCCTCCAACAGCATTTCACATTTCCAAGGGATTTAAAGGACTTTTTCCCCATTCGCCGGCCGCGTCGTTTCCGAGCGTGTGACAGGCTGTTGTGGAGGGTGCTTTTCTTTCTTCTGTTGCTGTCCTAGCACAATACCCGCCATTCCCGTGAGCTGGAGAAGGGAATAAACAATGGGAAAGGAAACATTTACGAGTGAAAGCCACCCTAGACACAAACGTCCTCGACGTGCACGGTCGTCGTGGAATGTAATGGCGATGATTAAAGCTTAAGATGGATACACTCGCACCGAGGACCATCCTCTGCCAGCGCTGGATGCTATCCTTTGGCTCACTCCATGGCACGTGTCTAAGCGTGGTCTGAGGTGCTTGGAATGAAATTCCCGAAGGATTTCCCCTGTCAGGTCTGCCAGGTTCCAGGATCCGGGGGGCGATGATTAAAAAACATAAACCCACGCCAGCGACAAAAGCGCCCCTTCCTCTCCCTCACAGCCTCAGCTGCTGGCTTACGAAAGCGAGGATTTCTTGTTGCCAAAGAATGAGGACATCACGCATCCGTGCGCGTGAAATTGACAGCCGAAAGACGCTTCACGCTCTCACGGTACGGTTGGCACGAAGTGGGCCAATCGCATCCACGCACACACACACACACTCACACACATCAATCACGAGTCTTGTGCTTTCGTCCGTTGGTCGTCGAAGTTGGTCGTATAGAGACAGTGGACTGTCAGGAGAGCAAACAAAAAAAAATAGCATGGCCAGGGCAAATGAAGGATCCTGCGCTTCGCTGCATTCAATGAGTGAACACTTACAAGCGACGTTCTTCATCGCAGTGCGTTAAGGATCACTTTTCGTCCTTGATGTAGTAACGGAAACTTCTACAATATGGAACTTGTCATTGCCACTATCGGTGAAAGCCATGTGTCCAGGGAGGCACCAGCAGCGCAATTAGATTTTTGTGTCATGTGTCGATTGGAAGCAGTTTATTCGAAAAGTAAATGATGAAAAGATCTTTTTTAGTGCAGACCAGTTCTCAAGAAGATACTTCTGGTATCGTGACTTATTGCTCTTTACCTATTGAACAAGAATTCTATGAAGGATTCCAACATTGGTTAGTGTTTTTTATGATTAACTATACTCTGCAGATAGTAAAGCACTAAGATCAAAACATTTCGGAATCAAAATTGGTCTTTTATCGGTTTTATGCCATTGGTTTGTGTAGCACTAGAACTCATCCGTACACCTAATAGACACTATTTATTATTCTTTAAACCTTTTGACTTTCAGGAAGTGAGTTCACTAATCAAAATAGTACAAAACTTTCACCTCACTCTAGCAGCGGCATCAGCAACAGAATTCTTCCCTAACCCAAACAGGAAGGTGCTTTCCTCTGCGGTTTACCTTCATCACATGGTCCCACTGGCCCTTTTCCAAACCTCCCCCTCTCCCACTAAAAGTCATCTACCGACACATTCCCAAAGCCCGACCCCGACCACATGGAGCGCTAGTTGGAAAAAGGACCGACACGGCTGTGATTTCCAGGCCAACCTGTCTGCCAGACCATCCCCTCCAAAAAAAACCAAATTCCAACCACATCTGCCTGCCTATTCGGTCACCGCCATGCCTCGGTTTGTTTGGCAGATTTTCCAACCTGCAGCACCGTCCTGCAGGAACAGCAACCGACAATGACGAAGCCACCACCCGCCGGCTGGCCCAGGCCCACAGATGATGATCACGGTGAGGATGAGCATGATAATGCAACTCTTCCGAGTCGCAATTTGGCACCGGGGACCGGTTCATTTAGGGTGCGACGCTTCGATCCCGATCCCGCGCCGTGACTCCGGAGGAGAGGAAAAAATGTAGCGAAAATTGGCATGAAGCTGGTGCCCGCAAGCGATGGTGATGCTTGGGTGGTACAAAAATGAATCACATCCTTCGATACTTTTGCTTCCGGCGTGGCACAGTATCACGTAACCCGCTGCTCCGATACCGGGGTCTCGCAAGACCACTCCTGGCGGAAGGGAGGAAGTTATCGCGGATGTCGTGGCAACCCCTCTGGCCGTAGCCAACCAAGCAGCGAAGGGCCCAGAATCAGTGATCAGTGAACGGTGACGCGAAGCGCGTGTAACACCTACGATGGTGTGTCAGATGTGTGCGTGCGCAAACTCCACCCAAATCGAACTCTCCACACCTCAGCCTCCAGTTCACTCTCGACGGTGGAGCACGTCGAATGGCTTTCGAATTTATGCGCCATATCCCGGGTAATAAGGTGAGCGCCCTAAGCGCTGCCGGCCATGTTCGCTGTTCGAATGTGTGGTTACGTCACAACGGCGTCATCAGCCCATCCGATAAGCAGCGAACTGGAATGGTTCCACGCGTGACCGAAATCGATTGCCACACACACGCACTCCAACAGACACACGTACCAATCGATCGAAACCACCTCATACTGATGCTAATCTACAATGCGTTGAAAATGGAAATGACAATGTTCTGTCACCGAGCTAGATCGCATGATAGCAGCGTTGTAGTGGCAATTACCCCGAAAATGTTATCATTTCCTACAACTCACATCGTCGGTAGCAACAGTAGAAGTCTCTAGTTGATGCGAACGCTGTGTTTCCGATACGAAAAGATTTCTAATTCTAATTTACTAACACAAAAAGCAAACCCTCTTTAAAGCGCTCAAACAACGCCGCAACATAACTTAAAGCACATCAACTCCGAGTTGCCGAGTGGACCACCCATTTCCGGAGTGACACGTAAAGCCGAGATGGTCGACAGCGACGTCGGTGCCACTTTAAAATGATTAATGACTATCAAACAAACGACCGTTCTCGTCGACCGGCGTGGTATTGGTGCTACCGTTGTGCGCTTTTTGCGGACAGCAACTCGCAGTTCGCAGCACCGTCCGGAAGTTCCCAATTGACTGGCAGAACGGGCGGCACGTGAACGGCATCGGGAATCATCCGCCACTCCCTTCATCTCCCGAAAAAAGGAGTCCATATCAAGCATCGTCCGTGTCCGAGGCGTCAAGTCGATTCATCAATCGTGAATCGCGCTCCATGCAGCATGGTGCTGGCTGCGCAGTGCCAATGGTAATCAACTCAGAGCTTCCAGAGAGCTCCAGTCCGCCACGTGACACTTTATGGCTCATCCTGGGCTACCGTTCTGGCCAAAGTGACAAAATGCGGTAAATCAGATCAGTCGCTCGTCGTCGTCGTCCTCGTCGTTGTCGTCGGAATCCCCGTGGCGTGAAAATGGTGCTTTTCGTGCCCGGAGTCCGAGGTGGAAATGCATACCTCGCACTCATGCTGCGAGTTGCTCGTTGAGCTTTAATAGATGGCCGTGCATGTGGCCGTGTGCCCGTGTGTGTGTGTGGCAAATAAATTTTCCTTTAACAGCCGCCACCGAGATCCGAGCTGAGCGAGAGACCAGAGCTATTGCGTTATCGGAGTGGATCTTGTGGTTTGCGTGCGCGCAGGTTCCAGATTTTCCTGGTTTCTTCCGGCTCTTTTGCTCCCGGAAGTTTCCTTTTACTATCCTTCCTTCACGTTGCTGTTACCGTTGTGGTGCTTTTTTGAAATTAATAAGGATGCTCGAGTGGAGCACACACACACACACACGCATAAAAAAAGGTGCAGCATCCTACTGCCTCGAGGTGGAGGCTCGCGAGGAGGTGTTCGAGTGCGAAAGCGCACCAACCAAACGGTGACTCCACAGCGACCACCACCACCACCAGCACGGGGTTGAAATGGTACACCCCATAATGAAATTCCAATTTAACGCTTATTCAAAACACTCCTCTCTCACTCTGTCTCTCTCTCTCTCTCTCTCTCTCTCTTTCTTTCTCTCTCTTTCTGTCTCTCTCTCCCCCTTTCTCATTCTCATTAAATCGGTCACCAACGCTGCGTGCCTGTGGGCCACCATTTGCATTGTGGTCCTGCTAGGCCACAGCCGAGAATTGCGGGTATTCTCTACATTCTTTCTGCGGCCAGCAACGGCCACACCTCCTGCCACACCTCCTGCCACACCTTTGGGGCTCCGGTCTTCGGTAGAACTCGAACCTCTCGAGCTTCGTAAACGGATACCTTGCCTCTCCGGTGGCTTTGTTTTTTGTTTCACGAAAAGGCACAGAAAAACGCAACAAAATGAAAAGTGAGGCCGGAAGGCAACGTGGCAGCCGTGGCCGCGCCGCCGGTTCATGCCGAAGCGTAACCGGATGAGGAAATGAATCCTCGAGACCGCATCGAGGGCACAGGTACAGGAGGTCCCGGTCCCGCAGGACCGACGTTCCACCGTTTGCTGCAGTGTTGTGCTACTACGCGCCTTGCTCTCCACCGGCTCCGGATCACGGTGAAACAATTAAAGAAAATGGCACCGCGTCCGTGTGCACCGCAAGGACCTGCAGCCAACCTAGTTTCAATTAAAACCTCCGAACAGGAAGCTTTCGGTACGTGGTCAATGTGCTGGTAACAAACGTGACGTCGAGCCTCCGGCAACAGCAACAGGAGGGACCCCTCTCTTATCTTCTTGCTTCTTCTGTTGGTATCTGTTGTTACCTGGCAGAACCATCGGGCACGATTCCGGATCGGGCAGCGGAATTGATTGTGGGATTTGGTTGGGTCAGCATCAGCAGCGGAACGCTGCTCTACGGCCTCTACGTCCGGCTTCCGGAGGCAGGGATTATGGGAGACAAATATCGGTCAGCTTAACGGGTGCCACTGGGTGGAACAATGGTACGCTTCGCTATTCGAGGGTATTATGTTAATGCCATAATTCATCGTGCCGTTGATGTTGCTCACTGCGATGCTTTAATGTTTTCATCCAGCCTACCAGTAGGGGCGAGGTGATGGATGGAAAAATGTCGAGAATTCTCGGAAGCCATTAATACAATGTGTGTGCTTGTGCACCGTTGTATATGCTGCACTATGATCAGTGTGTATAGTGACGTTCACATCAAAAGTATGAAAAACATACAACAATCGATTTCGGGATTAGTCTCTGAGCATCTTTGTTTCAGATACGATAACTTATTTGCAAATGAATTTACCTCTAGAGGCCATTGAATCCAACCGAAAAGATGGCATAATGACACAGCCTTTGAATGTAGTTAGTTAAACATTGAAATTAACGGTGTAAGTTTAAACATTAAAACAAAAAGATGAGAAATCAAATATTTAACATCTTTCAAATCAATTAGTATAACATCTTCTAATTGCACTGATCGACAACAACCTTGTTCGATTTGCAAATCGACAACATCCAACACGAACATTTCGACAATACCGAAGGTCTCAAAAGCAACGACATGTTGCGACACCGTGGCCCCGAAATTGTACAACGAGGCTAATGTATTCCAAAGGAGACCCAGGGCCAAAGCATGGGCCAGTTGAAAGGCCATTCACCGCCGCCGTCGTTTAGCCGTCCCTTGTCGACATTGAAAATCGATTCCCATTTCAATATTATCGCGATGAACTCTTAACAAACTTTGTTGCATAATTAACTGGCCAGCTTTTGGCACGTCTGTCGGGCGGCGCGGGGCCTAACCTGGTTCTTTCGGATCCTGCAATCACCCATTGGGACGAGACGAGGAGGCGTAAAGCGGTTTTGGAGACTGGCGGCAGCCTTCCCCCGTCCCCACATTTATGGTTGTCGCAACCATCACCACCACCACCACCACCACACCGACACTAACAAGCCTACCTAGGCAGCGGCAGCAGCATCAGTATCGTTTCGGGACGATAGTAATTTTATGTCCCCTTCTCCTTTTCCCCGCTCCACTGGTTACCTTCGGTTCATGCTCCTCTCCGAGCAGTTTTATCGCGCACACAACGACGCAATAAACGTGCCACAATAAAACAAACAAAAACCTTCGTGGCTAAGCTTCCTGACGGCCGCGAAAGGGAAGCGAAAAATCGGAAATTTTCTTGTTCTACCGCAAACCGAGCGCCACGAGAAAGAAAAGCGCGAACGCGACACACGTACAACGTTGGCACAACATTGGCTTTCGGCGCGCCGCATCGTCAGCACCGCGAAAGAGAAAGAGAGAGAGAGAGAGAGAGAGAGAGAGAGAGAATCGTAAAAGGAAACTTTCCCTTTCCTTTCCTTGATTCGATCGCTGGTTGGCGGGCTGGGGAGCATAAACCTACCACACACGAGACATAGACCGGGAAATGGCCGGAAACTGAACATGGTTATCCGTTGTGGTGTGCGTGTCTCAGTTACTATCAAGAGCGGGCTCGTTGCGGTGCGTGAGTGCGAAACGATTTCAGATCAATTTGCAACCATTCCGGGGATGAGTTCGAGATGATTATCAATCCCATACGATCTGAGTGTAGCACGCGTCGTTCGCCGGTCGTTGGCACGGGAACAAATTGGAGTTTCGAAAAGTTGTGCTCCTCTCTCTCTCTCTCGAACCGCTTACATCACACCACGGATCACGCTACGTGAGCTGCGGGCCCTTTTTGGCACCAAATTGTCACTAATTCATCGAGTAAAGTTCCGTCTCGAGAGTCTCGCGGCATGCGAAGCGCCTGGCTGATTGGCCTGTAGTCCGGAGCGGATTGTAATAAAATTACATTCCTATCAAGCTCACCCAGCAGCTCTCATCCCAGCAGAGACCGGTGGTCGAGGCGGTCGAACAGTGATCGGGCACGGGCCTAAAGATTCCCCAAGGCGCGAAGCAGGTATTAAAATTCATTTTCGACACAAAACGACTACCAAAACCGGAGTATCGACGCCTCATCGTCACCATCATCGTCATCGTCGCAGACCAGGGATGCTACCAAAGTGGCGCATTGCTGTCGTCTGATCCGGTACCACCTTCTTCTTCTTCTTCTTCTTCACCGTGCGTGTGAGAATGACGCTTTTCGGGTGCTCGATTTCGATCGTCTGGCGGCTGGCGCTGGATACTGGCGGAGGGACGCCGCTAAATACCTTCCGGACGGCCCGAAGCGAAGCGGCAGCAGTGGTGTGGCTATAAAAAGAGTATTTATTTTATCATTACTTGGCTCGTGATGGCCCGGCGGCGGCGGCGGCGGCACCGGCAACAGCAGCCCCGATGGACCGTAATGGAGACCGGGACCTCGTCGCACCAGGACCGGGGCCACAGGACACGTGGCGGTGATGGTGGCACATTTCCTAGAGAGACTCGATGGATCGTGCTGAAATGTGATCCGATCAATAATGCTTTTCGGTGGCGTCCGGATTAATGCCCATCGTCTCCATCGTCCTGTCTTGGCTCTTTCGGTTCTTTCCCTTTTTCATACTCCGAAGTTTTCCGCATCATCTACGCTCCGCAGCGCGGCGGGAATTTTTGTCCGAAAAGGCGACGCCGCTCGAGATCCGTAACGCAAATGGTGTTCGAAGGCTCCATCACCATTCCACCGTTGTTACTGGACCAAACTGGCCAGCTAGCGAGCCAGCAATGGTTACGCAAAGGCCTGTCCGCAACTCAAGCGTAACCATACCTCATACTTATTGTGGGCCTGGTTGGTTGCTCCCTTTTTTTCCCCCATTTTGCTCCCTTTTTCTTTTGCCATTTCCTTGCGACGCCATGGCGCGTGCTGTGGTCTCCACTGCCACTTACACCGTCTCATTGCTTTTTCTTCTTCTTCCGGTGTCGGTCTTCCGCGCAAGCAGAAAAAAGGCAAATACGGTCGCTGCAGCTCGTTATTCATCTTCGATTTCCAATCCTGCAGCCGATGTATCGATCGTCGGGACCTCCGTCGGTCTTGTCTCTGGCACATCACATGTGCCCCACTCGCCCTTCTTTTCTGCGTGACGTTCGTTCGTTCATTCTCCAAGGAATCACGAGATTCACTTAGAGACGGACTGCCAGTGTTTGTCGTTGTGCCGACGACGTCCTTAGCCGATCCCGAACCGCCAGCCAGCAATTGTCAATCACTTCACCAGATTCGATGTGGGGTGTGAGTGAGCCGGGGGACACGGGCTTTGGGGCGCATTTTCCGTCCCGTTACTCTCGTCGCTGACCCTTTACCGACCTAAATAACGCTGTCACATTCGCCTTCTTCTCCCATTTTTCCCCCGTTTTTTCATGCCAAAGGTTCTTCTTCTCTCTTCTAACCTCGCTAACCAGCAGATCGGATAAGCCGAGGTCAACGTTTTATTGCTCGATTGCCACACGTATCGCTCTCTCTCTACCTCTCTCTCTCTCTCTCTGTCCCAACGGACTTGGCAGTGGGCGATCCGAAAACGATTTAGAATCTGGATTAAATTAGGAACTGATTGCATCCCTGTTCCCAGCTCCTGTCAACACACAATGGCAGGGGACTGTTCCGACCGTCTAACTAGTGCTCGAGACAGAGTGTGTGTGAGTGTGTGTGTGTGTGTGTAGTGCAGGAGGAGAGCATCCCCTAGACACACGGCCAAAGGTCAAACATGGCACCATGGTTATGGTGTCGGTGTGTGTCGAGGATGTTTGAGTTTTTGTGATGCAACCAAGTCTGGTGGCGTTCCGGGTACGTACGCGCGTCTCTAATGGATTCCGGGACAACTCCACTCCAACAAAACGAAGGTGTTGCGCGCGAGCCATCGAGGGGGCCAAGAGTAAGGACAACAAAAAAAAAACCGGCGTAACATCGTTAGCGACACGCCGGACAGGACGGAAGGCGGGGGAAAATGTAGGCCAGATCGACCACCGTAGTGACAACAAAACCTGCCACCACCATCACGACCACCATTTGCTGCTGGGAACAATGTCAACCGGCGAACGGCCAGCGGCCAGCGCTGCAAAGCGCTATCCAATTACTCTGTCGTATCCATCATAATTAATCTTTTCCGGCCGACGACTGCCGAAGGACGATCGGAGCCGCTGATGGCGTAGCTGATGCGATGCAATAGGAAGGGGAAAGCGTGAGGAAGAAAAAAAAGCAACGGAGGAAAACTTTCTCATCGCCACGGGCGTAACGTGGCCGCTCCGACCGGGGACACTTGCTATCTTGAGCGTAAACGAGAGTAACGAGATGTGGATCTCTGGTAGTGTTAAACTGGGATTTGAGGGGGGGAGGGGGAGGACGGGTGAGGGGATCCATTCAGACAAACAAACACTTGGCCTCAACAACTGGCCCCGTCCGCTGGTCCGTTCGCCTTATTTTTCTTCGGGAAAACTGCGTTTCACTTGGGCGTCAATGAGGAACGGAGAGAGAGAGAAGGACCGTGATAGAGAGAGTGAGGAAGAGATCCATCTTGCCCACGCCAATGTCCAACGTCCTTGTTGTTCCATCGCGCGCTTGATCGCTGCCAGCATGACACATTATCTATGTCGTTGGTTTTTTCGACGTCCCGCTAACCTTTTTTGCCGTCATCAGTCATTGGGCCCTATTGCGAGTGTCTTGTCTTGCAAACGAGACTGCCTTACTACTGCTGAAAAAACTTAGCAGTCTTGTTTAGCTTTTATGAATGAACTTGTGATTTTTTACAGCCTGATTTCAAAACAAATACTAATACTACCAAATTAATCACCAACACCACTAAAAACCAACATCTTTCGCTCCAATGGCAACTACGACCAAGCCGAAAAAATATACCATTTTCAGTCTCGTTTTCAAGACTCAGAGTCTGGTGCCAAAACCTACCAGACTCTGAGTCTTGAAAACGAGACTGAAAGTCGCGTTGCCATTGGACCGAAAGATATTTGGTTGTGGTGGTGTTGGTGAATAATTTAGTAGTATTAGTATTTGTTTTGAAATCAGACTGTAAAAAATCACAAGTTCATTCATAAGAGCCCAACAAGACTGCTAAGTTTTTTCAGCAGTAGTACAGCAGTCTCGTTTGCAAGACAAGACACTCGCAATAGGGCCCATTACATCACTGCTTACAATGGCGGGCAGCTCAGGGTGGGCGACTGGTTTTTCGTTTTTTCAATCGTTTTGTTGGCAGGAGGGGGGTAAATTATGTAATTTATCGCGCACCGCACGCTTAGGTTGTGTAATCCAATGATGAGTTCTTTAAGGACTTTAATGGGTATTCGAACCAAACCGATATATAATATTTTTCCAAAAAAAATCCCAGAACTGCGTACAGAAAACCCACAATCTGTTCATAGGGGAGAAACTATACCTTACCTTTCGCTTGAGTTGCAGTATTTGAGTTTTTAATCACTAAAAGATCTAGTAGAACGGCTTATCCAATAAATTGCGAATGATCATACGGCTATCATTTCGCAGATACACGGGAAACACGGCCACGGACAAACTCCTGAATGCCTAACGTGCACCACTATATATCTCTTTAGATCACAAAAAACACATAAAGCACACACACGCACACACACATACAGAGAAACGAAACGTCGCTGGTTGGGAAATTTCGTAAAATTCCACGCAACTCACACCGACGCCCGAAAACTCGAATTCGCGGCTGATAATCCACAAAAGCGTGGAAATCTCGCGAAAGCTAAGCTCGAAGTCGCAAGAATTGAATTCTACTTCATGCCACTTCAGCCCACATACACACACACACGCGCGCTCGCGCTTACACACTCCCAGACCACGAGCCAAGCAACCGAAACTTGTAACGATTCCGAACGCGGAGCTACAATTAAGCGTTAATTGACGACGATCGCTGACGTTGCGAGAAGGGGGTGGTGATGGGGTTTCACGTGACTGTGAAGGGGAAGACAACCAATCAGCAGTGGGAGGGGGAGAAGCGTGCTCGAGATCGCGGGGAACGCCGGAATCAAATATGCTAAATAATACATGAGCAGATTTGCACTACAAAACATTCATCAAACCGCAAAATTCGGCACACACACACGCACACGAGAACACACACTCACACACGCTTCTGTACACGACACTTTAGGCCACGGCAGCGCTCTGGCCTCTGATCTACGCCACTTTAAACACTAACAAGCGAAGATGCCGACGGAACACACGCACGCGAAACTCGTCCCAAGAAGCCGTTTCCCAAATTCAATTCCTTCGGGACACTTCCAGAGGCACAGAACGGCAGCACGGCACGGCAGTAGGATAAGTGGCCGTTACCGTTGCGACCCCTTTCTGTTTGGAGTGCGCCACGTGGCGACTTAAAGGCTGGTAGCTGGTAGGATCGCTGCAGAAACTGGTAATGGAACGAGAGCCAGCAGCTCCGTTGACGAAGTAGCCTTCCAAGAATCCGTTGCGCTTTTCACTGGTTTCACCGAAAACTAAAGCCAAGGCCTGCTTCGTTCCGTTCCGTGCTTCGTTTCACTTTGCAATTGACGTTTTGATCGTTTTTTTTTTGGAAAACTTCAAACGCGAAATTCATACGAGGCCAATATGTGCGCAACAACCTGTCAGCGAGCCACGCGTTAGCTTACTGACCCACTGGCCTCTTCACACACACACGCGCACACACACACTCGCGCAGAGCGGATCCCGAATAGTGGGAAACGGATGGCTATAAAACGCTCGCGAGCTGCTGGGGCAGTGTGTGCGCCTCGCACGCGTATCCTGCACGACTGACTGACTGACTGACTGAGTGGCTGGCTGACTGGTACGGCAAGGACGACGGCAGTCGACCTCGGCAAGGCCGACATCCCATGGAGCAAACCGCCCTCGTCATCTCATCTCGTGTACTGCTCGAATCGTCCTGCAAGGATATCAGCTCCACGATGACGGCGAAGGATGCTGCGCGCTACTCTCATTCCCACCACCACTACCACCAGAAAGCCCCATTTCTCGATGGAGCTTTGCACTTCGGAGCTTACGAATTCGAGCAGCCGATACCGAGTGCTCCGAACTCCGAACGGTGCTGACGAAGCCGTTGAGACCGAGGATTGGCGGCTCGATATCAGCTGAGGGTGTTGCCCATGGCAACGTGCGGCGTGTGCCACGCGCGAATGCCGCCACAGCGCCCGCCGAAGCTTACGAAGGGCAAACTTCACATCAAACGGGCACAACTCCTCTTCCCGGACACTGTTTGACGAAGCAAGCTGGTTAATAATGTACTTAAAACACTCCCGAAGCCTCACGCACTGAACTGTTCTGCATGTTTGTCCTGCGTCGTCGTTTGCTGCCACAACAGCTGCCACAGCATGCTGCGGTGCTGCGTACGGATTTACGATTCCGAGCCTCCGGAACCCCGGAAAATCCCTTTTCAACCCCAACTCCGCCCAACCCCCGGGGGGTGGGGAGTTGTTACTCGATTATTGCAGGGGTCGTCCGCCATTCTGCCTTCCTTTCCCGTTGAATGTCCCGAGGATCGAGGGTCCTCGGTCCCGGGGTCGGCCTGCCTGTCGCTCCAAATCTGTATCAGGAGGGGTGGTGGTGGTGGGCAGCAACCCACATGGTGGGGGTGGTGGGGTCTCTGCCTACAGCGTGACGGTGTTATTTTTATGAAATTATGCTAAAAGCCCCCAAGCGTTCGCATCTCCCTCCTCTGTGCGAGTGTGTGCGTGTGTATGTGTGTGTATGTGTGGTTCGAGACTGAAACTCCCACCTCACACACGCATGTACACACACACACGCGCGCAGCCCATCTGCATACACGCACTCGCCTCTGCCCGAAATTCAACTTTCTCTTTCTATTTCACGGCGCTCTGTCCCTTTCTTTCTTTCACTTTCTATCACTCAAGGATTCATCGCATCCTCCTCCTTCTCATCCTCCTCCTACCACCTACCCAATCAGTAACGCCAACTCCCGATCGAAGACCCCATTGCCGATACATCTGAATATGGAGATGTTTTTCTTTAATTTTCTCCCTCGTCATGTTTTTTTCTTCTCGGGAACCGCCAAACCGCTTGCTGGAGCAGTTCCCTGGGAGTTTTTCCCCCCTCGTCTCTCGGGGTGCTCTCTCTCTCTCTCTTTCTCTCTCTCTCTCTCTCTCTCTCTCTCTCTCTCTCTCTTTCTTTTTTTCGCTTTATTCGCCGATGCGACTCCAGCTTCGCGTTGGCGTTCAAATCAAAACCTCATCAGCGGCCTGATCCGACCCTGGCCACAGACCAGGGGCCCACGGCTAGTACCAGGTTTGAAACAGCACGCGACGACTTCTGATTCTGGTTAATTTGATTCCGCGGGTTCTTCCGCACCTTTTTGCGCTTTTCCGCCCATTCGGTAAAGTACCGGGCCGGCCGGGTTGACGGTACGGGAGAATGAGTGTATTTGTTGACGTGAGCCGCTGCTATTGGTTTTGAGTAGTTGAGCTCCCCGGGCCCTGAAGTGTGCGCCGCCCCGCACGACACCCGAAATTCCGCATTTCAATTTATTCGATCTGGCTTCGGCTTGATTGGCGCCGGTACGGATTGGCCAGCACCGTTTGCTTGGTTTGTTGGTTGGTTATCGCGACATCGCTACCGTCAACGCTCAAATATGCTCAAATGCTTACCAGTTGAAATCGAGAGCGAGAAAAAAAAAAAGAGGAACAATCTCATTACAGTTCAATGCGCAGCCTAATGGGTAAACACTGTTTCGAAATGAAGCTAATAAGAGCCGAACGTCAGCGCCAGCGCGATGGGATTCACGTTTGATGTTCCACCTTTCGACATTTGCCAGCCACATGCCCGGTGGGATTAACCCCCGAGCCCGAGCTATAGTTGAGCCGGAATTGATTGCTGCTTTAATGCTTATTCCGTCAAACTCGTCACGGGACGTTTGGTGAAAAGGGTATTACAGGATGCAGGTGTTCAAGAGTGACGCTCAATTTATTTCAGGTGTGGAGTAAATGTTAGCTTTCTAAAAAAAAAAAAAGAACAATACCTGTACAGTGGTTTTTTGCGAACAGAACAAACAGGTCAATTTTATTTGTTAACGATGGATGGTGTTTGAGGTGAGGGTTTTTCTGCGAAACACTCGTGTTTCGATTGCGTGAAACATTTGGTTGTATACTATAAAAGCAACAGGAGCTCGCGTGCTTTGGCAATTTCCAAAGAGACGTCAAAGCAGCAATAACACGTCGAGATGGCTAGGTTGTTCTTCGGTTTGTGTGCCGTTTGGACCATTTTAATGATTCTCACTATTGGTTTGCCCGTTCAAAGTCATCTACAAAATTGCACCGCAGTCAATGCCACCACCGTAAGTGTCCCTTGGCCGCTCTTCGGCCACTAGTTTTTGATTCGTCAACTAAGTTAGTTCCCCTTTCGTTCCTGATAGGTATTCTGCTCCATTACGAACTACACTGGCCATAGCCACGGTTATCGGGGGCATTTCAAAAGCATAAAACCAATTAAACTGTTAAACAATGGAAACCAATAAAGTGCTTCTTGCGATCGCGAATCGTTTTTTTTTTTGGTGCAGCGAACGTTTACTTGAGCTTCTCCACCTTCAACCACATACCACCGTCCAGCGTGAGGATAACACTTTTCGGGTCCAGCTGCATGGGGTAAACGGTTTTCTCGCTCGCCCCAAATCGGAAGCTACGCAGCAGCAGCACCAACCCAACCCGTGCCTGCATCAGTCCGAATCGCAGCCCAACACAAATCCTGGGACCCTCGCCGAACGGTGTCCACGCGTACGGATGACGCTTCGCTTCCTCCTCGGCGCTGAACCGCTCCGGATCGTAACGCTCGGGATCGGGGAAATACTGTGGATCGTGATGGATGCCGTAAACCGGGACCATCACCGAGGTACCGGCCGAGATGACGGTATCCGTGCCCGGTACTAAATAATCTTTCGCAGCTACTCGAAAGTGCACCGCTATCGGTGGGTACTTGCGCAGTGTCTCTGGAGTGCGAGAATCAAACGAGATAAGAAAGTGGTTGAACATAAGCATCGAAATGGTGGCGAAATTTTCTAGCGACAAACCTTTCATCACTTTCTCCATGTAGTGCATCTCCATGATTGCCTCATAGGTCAGCTGTCCATCGTGGCGTTGCAGCACCTCCTCGATACTGCTACGGGCCTTCTCCTGTAGCTCCTGGTTCATCGCCAGCTCGTACAGAGTGAACGCCAGCAGCGCCGAAGAGGTATCGAAGCCGGCCAAGAAGAACAGAAACGCTTGAGCGGCGATCTCGTTGAACGTCAGCTTATCATCCTCAGACTTGGTTTCGTTATCGCTGCGCATTCCAATCAGTATGTTCATGAAATCGTGGCGCTCTACATTGTTCTCCACCCGGTAGTTGATCGTCTCCCGGACGACTTTCATGAAGAAATCGGACACATCGCGTTCAATCACACGAATACCAATCGCTCTCGCCAATCGGGGGGAGGTGTTGACCACCAGGTTCCTCAAAGTGCTGGTCGGTCGCTGGAAAATTTTCCGGCCCATCAGCCGGAACTCGGCCTCCGGATTGCGCATACTGTTACATTCGATCCCGAACGCACACATACCGATCACGTCCGTCGTGAAGCGTGTCAGTAGATCCTTCAGCTCGAACTCCACCTTATCGCGTACCGACTCTTCCATAAAATCACGTAACTGCTCTCCAGCGGCCACGATGGTCGGGAACATCATCTTCATCTTGCCCGACGTGAACGTTGGTGAGATTTTGTTGCGCAGATTGCGCCACTTTTGGCCCTCCAGGTTGAACAGATGGGCGGATATGGGATCATCCTTCTCGTTGTAGTAATTGCCGCGATCGTGAAAATACTGGAAATCTATCACAAACACACACTTCAGCAGCTCCAGATCGGTGATTAGTACGATGGGCTTGAAGAACATGTAGATCCCGCCGAACGGATGCTTGCCCTTCAGCTCGTCGTAGAGCTGCCGGAAGCGCTCAGCGAGGTGTACCGTGCGTCTCACGTTACGCACATTGCCGAAAAAGAGTTCCGGCTGGGCCTGTGGTACCTTCCGGTCCGTCCAGTAACGGTACCGTTTCTTGATGAGAAAGTAAAGCAAAATGGCAACGATCACCAGGATGTGGAACGTTGTCATCTTGCGGTCATGATCAAGGGTGTAATATTACGGACGAATTGCAGACAAATTGCGGTCCTTCCGTCTACTAGCACACTTCTCACGACACTGATTGAGGTAACGCATATGCTCAACTCATTAGGCAATCGCGGCCACTCCGAAACAGGGAGATAACACTTGACGTGAACTGAGCCATGGCAGATTACAGTTTGTGCAAGTAATGGTATGTCTGTAGTGTCTTCGAGTATGTATTTCATATGCGATAGGTATAAAATTGTCTGGCATGATGAAGAATGAAATGAATTGAGTGTGATGTCCCGCCGAAATTACATCAAGGTCAAATATTATCTCCGAAACTTTGTGAGGAAGAATAAACGATTCAATAATGTATAATACGAGTTCAAGATTAAATTACTCTAAAAGATGTTGTGCACGATCGATTGTTTCTATTGTTTTTTATTGATGCGTTCATCGTACTTTGAGCGATAAATTGTCGAAATAAATTAATGCGTACGACCGAAGGCAATTCATTTAACACAATAGTGAAGGGCTTACAATCAACGTTGTTGTGGAGATTATTTGAGTTTTTCGACCTTCAACCACATGCCACCTTCCGGCGAAAGGATGAAACTCTTCACATCCAGCTTTAACGGTACAACGGTTTTAACGCCGCGCGAAAACTGGAAGCTATTAAGCAGATAAGCCAACCCAATGCGTGCCTGCATCATCCCAAACCGTAGCCCAACACAAATCCTGGGACCCTCGCCGAACGGTGTCCACGCGTACGGATGACGCTTCGCTTCCTCCTCGGGACTGAACCGGTCCGGATCGTAGCGCTCGGGATCGGGGAAATTTTCCGGATCACGATGAATGGCATACACAGGAATCATCACCGATGTACCAGCCTCTAGCACTGTCTTCTCACCAGGCACCTGGTACTCCTTTGAAGTAATTCGGAAGTGAACCGGAACTGGCGGATACTTGCGAAGACTCTCTGTGGAGAATAAAAATGTAAGTTAATACGATAAACTAGAGATAAGTTGTTCAGTGAGTTTAATTACCTTTCAATATTTGATCCAAATACTGCATCTCCAGCACGGACTCGTACGTCAGCTGTCCATTGTGACGCTTCAGCACCTCCTTCACACACTGGCGGCCCTTCTCCTGTACCTCGGGCTGCAGCGCCAGCTCATACAGTGTAAACGTGAGCAACGTGCTTGACGTCTCAAAGCCAGCCAAGAAGAAAACAAACACCTGTGCGGCGATCTCGTGGAACGTTAGCGTACCATCCTCCGATTTGACGTCCTTATCGCTGCGCATTCTTATCAGAATATCCATAAAATCATTCCGCTGCACATTGTTCTCGACCCGGTACTTGATCGTATCGCGGACGACACCGAGGAAGAAAGAGGACACCTCGGGAAGAATATTGGTGATCCCAAGGGCCTTCGCCACACGGGGCATCGAGGTCGTAAGCAGACCCCGAACTTTGCCCCGTGGTTGTTGGAAAATCTTCCGACCCATCTCACGGAATTCTGCCTCCGGATCACGCATACTGTTACACTCGATCCCGAACGCGCACATGCCGATCACATCCGTCGTGAAGCGTGCCAACAGATCCTTCAGCTCGAACTCATTTTGCTTCTCCACAGTTTCCTCCATGAAATCCCGGAACTGCTTACCGGCCGCTTCGATTGTCGAGAACATCATCTTCATTTTTCCCGACGTAAACGTTGGAGAGAGCTTGTTGCGCAGACTTTTCCACTTTTGGCCCTCGATGTTGAAGAGATGGGCCGATAGCGGATCATGCTTCTCGTTGTAATACAGCCCACGATCATGGAAGTACTGAAAATCCTTCACAAACACACACTTCAGCAGCTCCAGATCGGTGATCAGTGCTACGGGCTTGAGGAACATGTAGATACCACCGAACGGATGCTTGCCCTTCAGCTCATTGTACAACTCCTGAAACTTCACCGCTATATGCATTTTCCGGCTCACCTCGCGTACATTACCAAATATTAGCTCGGGCTTCGACTGAGGGACTCCTCGATCTTTCCAATACTGAATGCGTTTGTCGAGCATCAGATACACCACAAAGCAGAACATCACAATCGAAATCACTACGTCTAGAGGCTCCATATTGATGGACCGCGGTGGTTTGCAGTCACCCTAAAAAAATCTCCCTTAGCAGCAGCAGCGAGACACCGAATTAAATTGACCGGAAATGCTATTATCACTCTCCGGTGCTAACAATCGTGCTCACGAATAAAGTCACGAACGAACGAATGCAGTCCACTCCACACGACGGCTTGTGCTCGACTAACGAAGACAGCACCAATTATTGGTCATTTTATGTTACATCCCGTGGTTAACGGGACGCTCTCTGTGACCGAGATGATCCGGTTGTTGTGTTTGTTATCTCGCGTATCACCACTCCGCTGTTTGGATTGCGTCTGACATAGTGAGCACAGACGACCGTGATGGCCATTCGGATCGTTCATCATGACGAGGCAGAACTGCGAGATCACTCGGAACATTCGCACCTAGATAACACCGCATCCAGTGAGAATGTGTGGGCACAAACCAGTCCATAGTTCATTAAAACAGCTCAAGTTTATTGCAGATGTTTCTCGTGCAGGTCAACACAATATCATAACCGTACGTAACATACGTCTTAACAGCTAATCAGTTTTAAATAGTGGAAACAAACATCGCTCAGTTACAGCCTCAGTGGATGTGCAAAATGGTGAGTATTTCATAGTTTATCGACCTTCAACCAAAGACCACCTTTTGGCGCTAGGATGAAGCTTGAAATCGATAGTTCCATCGGGATCGATGTCTTCGAGCTTGGTGCAAACCGGAATCCATCCAGCAGATAGGCCAATCCGATACGTGCTTGCATCATGCCGAAGCGAAGACCGACGCATATCCGTGGTCCCTCACCGAACGGAGTCCAGGCGTATGGGTGACGCTTCGATTCCTCCTCGGGACTGAAGCGTTCGGGATCGTATCGTGCCGGTTCGGGGAAAATCTCCGGATCGTGATGGATCGCGTGCACTGGAACCATCACCGCTGTACCGGCTTCCAGAACCGATTTCGTACCGGGTACCTGATAGTCCTTGGAAGCGATACGGAAGTGGATTGGCACCGGAGGATACTTGCGCAGGGTTTCTGTAGTAAGATAAGTAAAAAGCTGATTATTGATAACTGTTGCCAAGAGGCGTTCATATCATCAGACATTACCATTCAGGATTTGATCCAGGTACTTCATCTCCACAACGGCATCGTACGACATTTTGCCATCATGACGCTCCAGCACCTCCCGCACACACTGACGGCCCTTCTCCTGCACCTCCTGATTCAACGCCAGCTCATACAACGTCCAGGTCAGCAGCGTGCTCGACGTCTCAAAGCCAGCCAAGAAAAACACGAACGCCTGCGCAGCAATCTCGTTGAAAGTCAGCGATTCATCATCCGATTTACTGTCATCCTTGCTCAGCATCTTGATCAGAATGTCCACAAAGTCATGGCGCTGCACGTTGTTCTTCAATCGGTAATCGATCGTCTCACGTACGGCACCCAAAAAAAAGTCCGACACCTCCGTATCGGTCAGCTTCATCCTCAGCATCCTGGCCAACTTCGGCATACCGTTGATCAAGATCGTCTTAAACTTGCCCGGTGGAACCTCAAAGATTTTGCGTCCCATCGCCCGGAACTTCGCGTCCGGATCACGCATACTGTTACACTCGATCCCGAACGCACACATGCCGATCACATCGGTCGTGAAACGCGCCAACAGATCCTTCAACTCGAACTCACTCTGCCGTTGCACCGTTTCCTCCATAAAGTCTTTGAACTGCTTGCCAGCGGTTACGATCGTCGGGAACATCATCTTCATCTTGCCCGACGTAAACGTCGGTGAAAGCTTGTTACGCAAAGCACGCCACTTCTGGCCCTCCAAATTGAACAGATGGGCCGATAACGGATCATCACGCTCATTGTAGAACGTACCGCGATCGTGGAAGTACTGGAAATCCTTCACAAACACACACTTCAGCAGCTCCAGATCGGTGATCAACGCAACCGGTTTTACGAACTGGTACATCCCGGCGAACGAGTGCTTGCCCTTGTAGTCATCGTAGATCTTCTTCATCGGCACCGTTATGTGTTCCTCGGTGCCGACGGTACGGAAGTTACCGAACAGTAGGTCCCCTTGTGGCCCCGGTACGCCACGATCCTTCCAGTACGATCGCTTCCGGTCTAGGTAGTAGTAAACACCGGCGGCCACGACCGCCACCAGAAACGCTAAATCCACAAAATTTACCATCTTCACACGTCTCGATACCGATCGAACTCGACTGCTCAGTTTCTACTCTATCGCAAAGTGTGTTGCTTTATATTCGCCAGAAATTCAAGAACATCGAAAAAAAAGAAAAACGCTTATCGCTTCCCTCTTTTCCCTCGCGTTCACCCGATCACATGCGCACGCGTTCGCACGCGATTCGTCAGCATGATTTGACGAATTTTTGGCCCACAGAATCATCAACGAGCGACGAGTCGGAATGTCGTCGTCTGCAAACAATCAATTTTACCGGCAACACGCTCCCCACGAAGAAGGGTAGAGTGTGTTGTTTACAGCGCATTGCGCCGGTAGGCGTTACCACTTGGCTTGTGGTGGATGGATGGAAGATAACGGAATGACTTGTCAACATGCGAATGTTGCGATAATGGACAGCGGGAGGTGTGAATCCGCAACAGTGAGTACAGTGCGCGGTGTGACATTCATGCTAGCGACTTGAATGCTCGTAACGTATGCACACTTCAAGACAAACACAAATATGCTACATACTGTCGTTATACCGGTTATAAATACATCTGAGACAGTAGTGCGCGTGCGCGTGCCCCACCGAAGCATGACGATCACCTGGGCGGGGGGCGATCACATACCGCATGATCATAGGTTACGATCAGTTTTTTCTTTGGTAAATTTACTGATCAACAGCCCGGCTAGCTCAGTCGGTAGAGCATGAGACTCTTAATCTCAGGGTCGTGGGTTCGAGCCCCACGTTGGGCGCTAAGCGATCCTTTTTTATGTTGACGATCACGAAACATGAATGCACTCAGCTTAGATCATATTTTTCCGACCCAATTCTTATTACTCATCTTAGCCACCTGAGTCACTCAATTGTCCTCGTGGGGTTCATATCTTATCACCCAGAGCTGTTCATCAGACACAAGCAATTCAACTCCGTCGTTGTTTGGTGATTAAAAACCTGCCCCATCACGATGAGAGCATGGTTACGGGTGTTTAATCTCGTGCACGATCACAGCGTCTGCCTGACCTGTTCCGGTTATTACAGAGGGGGTGTGCACGCGCCCGTGTTGCATCGCAATAATTGTATCTTCCTACATCTGCTGCCACCATATTTAATATCATGCTTGACGGAGACAGAGAACTCGTCCAGTGCCTGTACAGTGCCAGCATCACCGCTGGATCGTGTCAGTTGAACGAAGGCATTCGAACGTAAAGCTCACGCACAACACAATGTGGATCTATCTGTTACTGTTGGTGCTGTTGGCCGCAATCTATTGGGTCCGGCAGCGACTAGCCTACTGGAAGCGGCGTGGTGTGGCTTACGTCGAACCGAGCTTCCCACAAGGCAATCTCCAAGGTGTCGGTAAGCAGCATCACATCGCACAGGTACTGCAGCGATGCTACCGCCAGCTGAAAGCCACCACCGGTGGTCCGTACGGAGGCATGTACTTCTTCATCAACCCGGTGGCACTGCTGCTCGATCTCGATCTCATCAAAGCGGTGCTGGTGAAGGACTTTCAGTACTTTCACGATCGCAACCTCTACCACAACGATCGCGATGATCCCCTATCACGCCATCTGGTAGCGATGGAGGGCACGAAGTGGAAGAACTTGCGCGCCAAACTAACGCCAACCTTCACCTCCGGCAAAATGAAGCTAATGTTCTCCACGGTAACGGCCGTGGCGGACGAGTTCACCAAGTGCTTGGGCCACGAGCTGGAACGAAGCACCGAGCTGGAGATGAAGGATCTGTTGGCACGCTTCACGACCGACGTCATCGGTACCGTCGCGTTCGGGCTCGACTGTAACAGTTTAGCCGATCCGCAGGCCAAATTCCGGATGATGGGTCGCAAGATCTTCGAACCATCGCCATCGCGGGTGATGAAGAACTTTCTTGCCAGCCAGTTCCCCGGCCTGGCACGGATGCTACGAGTGGTGCTGACACCGACCGATATTACCGATTTCTTCATGACCGTTGTGAAGGATACGGTGCAGTTCCGGGAGAAGAACAATGTGCAGCGAAACGACTTCATGACGTTGCTGATGAAGGTGATGAAGGACCAGGAGCAAAGTGGAGCCGCCGGAACCGTCGGCGAGCGCTTGACGATGGACGATATGGCCGCCCAGGCGTTCGTGTTCTTTTTGGCCGGATTCGAAACGTCCTCAACGACGATGTCGTTCTGTCTTTACGAGTTGGCGCTAAATCAGGCCATACAGGACCGGGCACGGCAGGAGGTGCGTGATGTTTTGCAGAAACACGATTCCATCAGCTACGAAGCGGTACACGAGATGAAGTACATCGAGATGTGCATCAATGGTGAGTGACGTCTTCTTTACAAAATTTACGTTATGTCCTTAAGGAGCAGATTACACAAAATTTGATTTATTTCAGAATCTCTACGAAAGTATCCACCGGCCACCACTTTGACGAGGAAGGTCACCAAAGACTATCGCATTGGCAACGGCAATCAAGTGCTACCGAAAGGCCTCATGGTGGCTGTACCCGTGTACGCTCTTCATCACGATCCGGACTACTTCCCCGAACCGGATCGGTTTGATCCGGAAAGGTTTTCCGCGCAACAAACGGAAAAGCGTCATCCGTTTGCGTTTTTGCCGTTCGGCGAAGGTCCGCGTGTCTGCATTGGGCTTCGCTTTGGGATGATGCAAGCACGGATCGGGTTGGTGTATCTGCTGAAGCATTTCCGGTTCACGCTCGCTTCTAAGATGAGTGTTCCCCTGAAGGTTACGCCCTCTAGTCCGATCCTCTCGATCGACGGTGGATTGTGGTTAAATGTTGAAAAGCTCTAACTAATAATTGCTAACGAAAATACAGCTTCAGACGATGCTTTCTCTTAGATATTACATTATATAACGTTTTGGTCACAATAACGGTACACGGTTACACCTTCGTCACCTTTAACCACATTCCATCTTTCGGGTACAGAATCAAACTTGTGATAAGAAACTCCATCGGGATGGTTGTTCTCGGGCAGGGCTGCACACGATAGCCAGCGAGCAGAAGCGCTAATCCAATGCGAGACTGCATCATACCGAAGCGTATTCCGATGCACATCCTCGGCCCTTCACCGAACGGAAGCCAAGCGAAGGGATGTCGGTCTGCCATCGCTTCCGGTGTAAAGCGGTCCGGATCGAACCGATCCGGATCGGGAAAATACTGTGGATCGTGGTGCATCGCATAGATCGGCACCAGGACCGGTGTGTTGGCTTCGATTACCGAGTCCGTCCCGGGGACAGGATAGTCTTTCGAAGCAATCCGTAAGAGCATCGCTATCGATGGGTACTTGCGCATGGTTTCTGTAAATAGATAAATCAAAACTGTTAACGTATCCGGAGCAGAGAGTGCGATCTAGCGGGTGTACCATTGAGAATTTGATCCAAATATTTCATCTCCATGATCGCATCGTACGTCATCTCACCACCATGACGGTCCACGGCCTCCTTGACACACTGTCGGGCTCGGCTCTGGATCTCTTCGCTGAGCGCAAGCTCATACAAAGCCCACGACAACAGCGTAGCCGATGTCTCGAAGCCAGCCGCAAAGAAGAGGAACGCTTGAGCGGCCAGCTCTTTGAAGTTAAGCATATCCTCACCATTCCCACTACCATTCGGACGTGCTTCGTCCAGCATGCCGATCAGTAGGTCCATGAAATCGTTCCGCTTAATACCATGCTTCAACCGTTGGTCCACCGTCTCCCGAACGACTCGCAGGAAGTACTCGGACACATCGCGCGGCAGAAACCGTACGCCCAGTTTCTTCGCTAAATTCGGCGCAACCATAATGAGAACGGCCGACAGACCACCCGGAGGCTTCTCGTTAATCTTACGTCCCATCACTCGAAACTCCGCTTCCGGATCCTTCACACAGTTACACTCGATACCGAACGCACACGTGCCGATGACGTCCGTGGTGAAGCGTGCCATCAAATCCAACAGATCCACCTCACTGCCACCCTCACCATTCGTTACGGTTTGCTGGAGAAATTCACAAAACTGCCTTCCTACGGCAACGATCGTAGGAAACATCATCTTCATCTTGCCCGACGTGAACGTTGGCGAGAGCTTGTTGCGCATAAAGCGCCACTCCTGACCCTCGAGATTGAACAGATGGGCCGTCAGTGGGTCGTGCTTTTTATTGTAGTAAACACCCCGATCGTGGAAGTAATGGAAATCCTTCACGAAGATGTTTTTCACCAGCTCCGGATCGTTGATGACGGCCGCCGGTGCGATCATCATGTACGCCCCGGAGAACGGATGTTTGCCCTTGCCGGTGCGGTACATTTCTTTCAGGACGGGCGTGAAGTGTACCGTAGTGCCGATACCCTTGAAGATGCCGAGAAGGAAGGCCGGTTTCAGGTAGGGTATGCCACGATCCTTCCAGTACGATTGCTTCCGTATGATGTAATACACCAGCGACCCTACGACACACAACAGGGCAACCACAACGGCAAGCAACGTTGTCCAAACCATTTCGATGGAGTCGAAGCGCGGCCAAATACTGAGCATCGTAGCGGCGTTAGCAGCCGGATAAAATCACGCCAATGACGTCACCGGGGGAGGAAGCAGTCTATGCGTGTAGTTGTGGCATCATGTCGCTTGCGCATCGCGGACGCAATTGCGGGTTTGTTTATTTTACGAGGCAATGGTACTGTACCGGCCATCGGATGAAGTCCACGACATTAAAGAAGATGGATTCATCTGCCGGTTGTTTGTATTTAAATTTCAAACCACACAAAATGTTTCACTGCAGTGCGTTAGTATAGGTGTTATGCTTTAGCCGCAAGGGCTAATATCGCTCACAACATTCTCGAGCGTGTATCGATCGATAATAGCGCTCTGATAAGATTACGATTTTATCAATGTTTGGTTTCGCTCCTTAACGGCGTCACTCTAGACGATGAAGGCAACGCAGTGAAATTTAATGTACTTTATGAAGTGAATGCAACATATGCCACACGACTTTCCCTCTACAATTTGTTAACTTTCAACCAAAGACCGTCTTTGGGAGCCAAAATGAAGCTATTCTCGACGAACCGCATCGGAATGGAGGTTTTCTCGTACGTGCTAAATTGAAAGCCTTTCAGCAGATAGGCCAATCCAACCCGTGCTTGCATCATGCCGAATCGTAGGCCAATGCAATTCCTCGACCCCTCCCCAAACGGGAGGAAGGCGAAGGGATGTCGCGTAGCTTCCTCCTCGGGACTAAAGCGCTCCGGATCGAACTTGAGCGGCTCTGGGAACAGATCGGGATCGCGCTGCATTGCATAGATCGGCACGAAAACGGGAGTACCGGCAAGAATAGTCGAATCGGTATCGGGCACACGGTAATCCTTGGCCGTCAGTCGGAAGAGCATCGGTGCCGGGGGGTATTTGCGCAGTGATTCTGAAATAAGAAACGGAATAAGAGGGGATTCAATAAATACTCAATCAAACCCATGGTATGGTAAGATCAACAGTACCTTGCAATATTTGATCCAGATACTTCATCTCCACGACGGACTCGTACGTCATCTCTCCGTTGTGACGACCCAGCACCTCCTTCACACACTGACGTCCCCGTTGCTGAATCTCCTGGTTCTGGGCCAGCTCGTACAGCGTCCAGGTGAGCAGCGTCGAGGAAGTTTCAAAGCCAGCAAAAAAGAACACAAACGCCTGTGCCGCTACTTCGTTGAAAGTAAGCGACTCTTCCGGGTTCCCGGTGTTGCGCAGCATTTTAATGAGTAAATCCATGAAATCGTTCCGCTGGATTCCATTCTGCACCCGGTAGTCGATCGTTTCGCGCACCACTTTCAACAGAAAATCGGACACTTCCGTATCGATGATTCGTAGACCGAAAATCTTACACAGCTTCGGTACCACCTGCATCAGCATGTTCTTCCAACTCGACGGCTGCTCTTCGATCAACCGTTTGCCGATGGCGCGGAACTTCGCGTCCGGCTCTTTCATGCTGTTACACTCGATCCCGAACGCGCACGTTCCGATTACGTCCGTGGTGAAGCGAGCCAAGATATCCTTTAGCTCGAACTCATCCTGCTTTTCGACCGTGGACAGCATAAAATCGTTAAGCTGCTTGCCGGCCCCTACGATCGTTGGGAACATCATCTTCATCTTGCCGGATGTGAATGTTGGTGAGATTTTGTTGCGCAGATTGCGCCACTTCTGACCATCGAGATTGAAGAGATGAGCAGACAGGGGATCATGCTTTTCGTTGTAGTATAGACCCCGATCGTGGAAGTACTGGAAATCCTTGACGAGCACAGTTTTGATCAGATCCAGATCGGTTAGCAGCACAGTCGGCGAGAGGAACATGTACGCTCCAATGAACGGATATTTTCCCTTGTAATCGACATAGTATTGTTCCAGCTGAGTCGTAAAATGTTCCTTTGTACCGGCGTCCTTAAAACTGCCAAAGAAAAAGGCCGGTTTTGGGTGGGGCACTCCACAATCTTTCCAGTATGATTGCTTGCGAACGACGTAATACACGAAGCCACCCACTACGGCCGCAATCGCGACCAGCGCTTCGAGTGAGAACCACATCACAGCTGTTCGATTGCTCCAGGTTAACTAATCTGAGGGGGGTTACGGTCCCGCGATGCTGGACAACAGTCACGTACATCACAAACATCACGATGCTTATGCGAATGTTTGTGTGAACTTGAGAATTACTATTTTTAAGAACCGCAAAGCAAGCTATTCCCGCGAAACCCCGCGGTATACAAACGTGTGTACGAAGATAAAGTTAATTGAACAGCAGCACCGTCCGAGAGAGTTAGGACAAGAGAATATTTTCTTTAAAATAAATTAAGAAGGTGGATTCATTTATTGAAACATACATAAACATACCTAATAATCATTACCATACTAATAATTGATAAAGGATATAATTTAATATATGTTTGTTCTAAATAGAGAAATCTTTACATCGGAAATTCAGTAAATTACTAAAATTTACCAGAGCTGATCGATTTATAAATTAAGATGATTCAAACTTTCTTTAAATTTCAAATGACTAACAGTTTCGATAAACTCTAACAAATTTTATGGTGTACACCATGAGTATTGTGCCAAAAACAAAGATTGCGAAGTGTAATTAGGTTAACTGAACCTATGGTTTCTATTTTGTCACACAAAATTATGCCATTTAGCATTATCATTATGAGTTGAGCAAAATGAACAACAGGAATGACTTGGTATCAACGCATTTTCAAAAAATAAAAAACACAAAAGGACAATCCCGTGAGAACGGTGCGCACATGAAGATAGCCAGTGTCCTGAGTGTGTATAAGATAGGCATTTTATAATGCCCGCTGCCTGGCTCGTAGATAAGATGCCACAAAATCTTGTCTGCCTCGTTTCGGGCACCTTCAGATCTTGTTCAACCGCACCGGGAATCATTAGTCGTGAGCAGCTCCTCCGGTAATCTAGTGCACCATGTTCTGGCATCTTCTCCTTGTGGCGGTCCTTTTGGGTGTGCTGTGGATACGGAAACGGTTCGCCTACTGGAAGGATCGCGGCGTACCGTACGTGGAACCAACGTTTCCTCACGGCAACCTGAGTGGAATGGGCAGCACCGTTCATATGTCTGACATCACGCGCAAGGTCTACCAGCAACTGAAACCTAAGGCTACCGGAACCGGATTCGTGGGCATGTACTTCTTCACCAATCCCGTCACGCTGGTCATTGATCTCGAGCTCATCAAAGCGGTGCTGGTAAAGGACTTTCAGTACTTTCACGATCGTGCCGTGTATCATAACGAGAAAGATGATCCACTGTCGGGGCACTTGTTCGCCATGGAGGGTAACAAGTGGCGCAACCTCAGGTCGAAGCTAACGCCAACCTTTACGTCCGGTAAGATGAAGATGATGTACCCCACCATACTGACGGTGGCCGAAGAGTTCAACAAGTGTCTCGCCAACGAGATCAGAGTGCAGGATGAGCTGGAGCTGAAGGAGCTACTGGCACGCTTCACCACCGACGTCATCGGAAACTGTGCCTTCGGGCTGGAGTGTAACAGTCTGAAGGATGCTGAAGCCGAGTTTCGACGCATGGGCAGGAAGGCGTTCGAAGGGTCACGGATAAAAATCATGAAGCGCTTCCTCTCGTCACAGTATCCGAATCTGGCTCGGAAGCTCGGTGTCACCTCTACGGCACCGGATGTGTCCAAGTTCTTCCTGGGCGCGGTGCGGGACACTGTACAGTATCGTCTCAAGCACAATGTACAACGTAATGACTTCATGGACCTTCTGATGGAGCTGATGAAGGAGCAGGATCGCGAGGGACTGTCAATCGAGGAAGCAGCCGCTCAGGCGTTCGTGTTCTTCTTGGCCGGATTTGAAACCTCCTCGACGGCGATGGCGTTCTGCCTGTACGAGCTGGCTGGATCTGAGGAGCTTCAGAGTAAGGCTCGAGCTAATGTAACTGAGGTGCTAGCCCGTCACGAAGGCAAGCTTACCTACGAGGCACTGCAGGACATGAAGTACATTGAAATGTGCATTAATGGTGCGTACAGACGGTCGGAAGAGGAATGTTCTCTTTTCCATGTAGCTTACTGATGATAATCCTTTTCGTTCTCGTCTCTTTACAGAATCTCTGCGGAAGTACTCTCCCGCAGCAACAATCATTAGGATCGCCACAAAAGACTATCCCGTGCCCGGTACGAAACACATTATCCCGAAAGGCCAAACGGTCCTGATACCAGTGCATGGTCTGCATCATGATCCGGAATACTATCCGAATCCGGACCGCTACCAGCCAGAACGGTTCGACGAGGCAACAAAGTCCCAGCGAAATCCCTACACCTTCCTTCCTTTCGGAGAAGGACCTCGTAATTGCATAGGACTGCGGTTCGGGTTGATGCAGGCCCGCATTGGACTGGCCGTTTTGTTGAGAAATTTCCGATTTACAGTATCACCCAAGATGGCCACTCCTTTGCCCATCTCCAAGGCAAGTACCGTCTATTCCATCGAAGGTGGTCTATACCTGAAGGTGGAGAAGATCTAGCCAGGACATTGCCAGGTAAGAGGTAAAGTTCCATATCACACGGCCTAGAATATGCAGCATCACCGGCAATAAATAAAGGCAGGTTACTGTTGATTGTGTTATCTCGCGCAAAGTACAGCGTAGTATCATCGCTCCAGATCTCAGGCACCTCCGGTGCTATTTATTCCAGACGATTCCCTCGGTACTACCTCTGGCTCATCATGCAACAAATCATATTTTGGCCACACGTTGCGACCTTTCAGACACACAGTATTACGCTTGCTGCTAACAGAACCGGTTACCGGCACCCACGGTTTCACCGACCTCAATCAAGGCGCAATGGCTCACCCTACTCGCCCGTCTCACGGACACAATTGGCGTTATCATGCTCGGTACGGTGAAGCTAGTTTGCGTGTATTGCGACTTGCTCGCTTCATCACGAATCCCCAACATGCCAGTCTTGCTGTAGACCACCGCTGGACAACATGTGGTTGACTATTGCTTTGCTCTTCGCCTCCTTGGTGGTGCTGTGTTACGGTTGGGTTCGAAGACGCTCACGCTTCTGGCGCGATCGTTCGGTCGCCTACATTGAGCCCCAGTTCCCGTACGGTAACTTCAAAACGCTCGGCAAAGTGGAACACATCGCACCGATCACGCAGCGTCACTACGATCACTTCAAGCGTCTCGGTGTCCCGTACGGTGGGGTGTTCATGTTGATATCGCCAGTGCTGTACATCTTCGATCCGGCACTCATCAAGACGCTGCTCGTGAAGGACTTCCAGTACTTTCCGAACCGTGGCGTGTACTTTAACGAACGCGATGATCCCCTGTCGGCGCACATGTTCGCCATCGAGGGTCAAAAGTGGCGAACGTTGCGCGCGAAGCTCTCACCCACCTTCACCTCGGGCCGCATCCGAATGACGCTACCGCTCGTGCTGGAAGTGAGCCACCGGTTGACGGATCATCTGCGCGATACGATCCGCACCTCGTCGAATGTAGTCGAGATGCACGATCTGCTTGCGCGCTACACGATCGACGTGATCGGTGCGTGTGCGTTCGGTATCGAGTGTAACAGCTTCCGCGAGCCGGACAACGAGTTCCGGCGGTACGGTAAGATCGCGTTCGATAAGCTTCCCCACTCGCCACTGGTCGTCTATCTGATGAAAGCGTTCCGGGCGTACGCGAACGCCCTCGGCATGAAGCAGCTGAACGATGATGTGTCGAGCTTCTTTTCCAAGGTGGTCAAGGACACGGTCGAGTTTCGCGAGCGCGAACAGTTCGTGCGCAACGACTTCATGGATCTGCTGTTGAAGCTGAAGAACACGGGCCGGCTAGAGTCGGACGGTGAGGAGATCGGTCGTCTAACGCCGGAGGAGGTTGCCGCTCAAGCGTTCATCTTCTTTACTGCCGGTTACGATACCTCATCGACGGCCATGACATACACACTGTACGAGCTCGCCCTGAACCAGCAGGCCCAAGGGAAGGCCCGTGAGTGTGTCCAGCGGACACTCGAGAAGTACGGTGGCGAGCTGACGTACGAAGCCGTCTCCGATATGCCGTATCTCGAGCAGTGCATCAATGGTAACCGAGCCGGACGAGACCGACCGCCAGAACTGTCAGCGTCACGCTATCTCTTGTCAACGTTTCTTCTCTCTCTCTCTCTCCTTCTTCCAACGGTATATTCCAGAAACACTCCGTAAGCATCCGCCAGTGGCACTTCTGGAGCGGAACGCTGATAAGGATTATCGAATGCCGGACAGTGGTCTAGTATTACGCCGGGGCCAGAAGATCATCATACCGATCTACGCGATGCATCGCGATGAACGTTACTTCCCCGAACCGGACGCCTACCGACCGGAGCGATTCACACCGGAAGAGGTAGCCAAACGACCCTCACACACCTATCTGCCCTTCGGTGAGGGTCCACGGATCTGCATTGGCATGCGTTTCGGATCGCTGCAAGCGAAGGTGGGATTGGCGAGTCTGCTGAGCCGCTTCCGCTTTACCATTTGCGAGGAAACGCAAATACCGGTCCAGTACTCCCGGACCAACTTCATTCTCGGACCGGCGAACGGTGTCTGGTTACGGGTGGAGCAGCTTTAGGTCTCTCTCTCTCTCTCTCTGCGTCCCACTAGGACTAACAGCGATTGTATTCTCTCAATAAACCACTTTTGTACTCGAATGCAACAGGTTGTGACAGCTGAATGCAAATTACTCATCATTTGCATAGAGCAGCTCTCGCCTTTAAAGTGTCTCTTAATATGCTAACCGGACAGTTCATCATCACTCGTTGCGGGTCCACAAGTGGGAGGCATTATTGGAACCCGAGCAATCACACGACAATTCGCTAACGAAACACATTCCTTGGCCACCGCACGCGAACGTAATCAATCCGTTACATCTCGGTGTCTTGGTGTTATTGTCGTTGCGCACAGCTCGTTGTCGCGCCGTCTACGGTACTCGTCGTCTACCGTAACGGGAATGTTCGTGGCTCCTGTTATGGATGGGGTGGGGCACACCGTTACGCGACCACCACGGCAGTCGACTCGCGGTCTCGATCAGCGTTCAGTCAGCGATGGAGTACGCGCTTGCCCTGACCGGTTATCTGTGGCTGCTCGCCGGGACGCTCGGTCTCATCGCGGGCTATCTGTTCGTTTGGAGGCGCTACACCTTCTGGAAGCGGCACAATGTGCCGTACGCCGAACCGGAGCTACCGTACGGGAACTTTAAGGAGTTGGGCAAAACGCTCCATCCGGCCCACCTGAGTCAACGGTTCTACGAGCGGTACAAGGATCTGCCCGGTAGCCCCGGTTTCGTCGGTTTGTACATCTTCCTCAATCCGGTCCTGATGGTGACGAATTTGCGGCTCGCGAAACGGATTCTCATCGAGGATTTTCACTATTTCCCCGATCGGGGTGTGTACTTTAACGAGAAAGATGACCCACTGTCGGCGCACCTGTTTTCCCTCGAGGGTGCCAAGTGGCGAGACTTGCGAGCGAAGATAACGCCCACCTTCACAAGTGGTCGCATGAAGGCCGCCTTCCCGATGGTACTCGCGATCGCTCAGCAGTTCTGTGATCATCTGTCGGAAGGTGTGCGCAGTGATGGTGCAGTGTTGGAAATTCGTGATCTGATGGCCCGCTTCACCACGGACGTGATCGGTTCGTACGCGTTCGGGCTCGATTGCAACAGTTTCCGGGAGCCGGAGAACGAGTTCCGGCGTATCGGGCGGAAGCACTTCGACACACCGCGCAACCATCCACTGAAGGTGTTCATCATGAAAACGTTCCGCGGGCTCGCGAACGCGCTCGGCATGAAGCAGATCCACGACGATGTGGCCGAGTTCTTTAGCGGGATCATCCGCGAGACGATCGCACACCGGGAGCGGAGTGGCGAGAGCCGGCAGGACTTTCTGGAGCTGCTGATAAGACTGAAAAACACCGGCATGCTCGACGGTGCCAGTGAGATAGTGGGCCGGCTAACGTTCGAGGAGATTGCAGCGCAAGCGTTCATTTTCTTCACTGCCGGCTTCGAGACGTCATCTGGGGCGATGACCTATACGCTGTACGAGCTCGCACTGAATGAGGAGGTTCAGCAGCGGGCACGCGACTGCGTACTGACCGAGCTCGACCGTCACGACGGTGAACTGACGTACGATTCGTTCAAGAACATGCTCTACTTGGATCAGTGCATCTATGGTAAGCGTCCTTATGTGGCCGTAGATGGCTGGCCATAGCCACTTGGATGGTATGGACTTGGAATTGAAAGTTCCCTCTTCTTCGTTCTCACAGAAACACTGCGTAAGTATCCACCGGTGGCCATTTTGGAGCGCATCGTATCGAAACCGTACCGAATGCCGGACACCGGCATTGTGCTGCCCGTTGGGATGAAGATCATGATACCGGCGTACGCCATCCATCACGATCCCGCTCTCTATCCCGAGCCGGCCAGCTACCGGCCGGAACGGTTCACCCCGGAACAGATGGCAAAACGGGATTCGTGTGCGTTCCTGCCGTTCGGTGAGGGCCCACGGATCTGCATTGGACTGCGCTTCGGTATGATGCAGGCACGCATCGGACTGGCCTTGCTGTTGCGACACTTCCGGGTAATGGTGTGCGACAAAACGGAGGTACCGCTTTCCTTCTCCACGACGGCATTCGTCTTGATGCCCGAGAAAGGCGTTTGGTTGCGATTGGAGCGATACGAATGAGATGGTAGGCAAGAACTGACTTTCGATTAGTAGAACTTATTTCAGGGATCGTTATGAAATGCTCAAATCTATTCTCAAATTTTTAAACGAAATTTCAGTTGATTTACTAAAATATTCTGTTTTTTCTACTTAAGCGTTTATGTATCGAGATGCAACATTTTTCAAAAGGTTTCCTTAAATGAAAATCAACATAAAATAAAAACTGAAAACGAATTGCGAACAGTTTTCGATTTGAATATTTAAAAGAAAACCGTTAATCATAATCTTGTCCACGTGGTTTACCATCCCGTAACCACTGTTCGTCCTTGACCAAGCGCATGCGTTTTAAATCTCCCCCATCATGTCGGTGTTGGTTTCGACGCCCCGCGTGACGTTGTTGTCGACGTTGTTTGTTGCGTTCCACTTTCCGCTCGACGGCACAAACCACTACGCACACCAGGCCAGCTGATGCCACCACCCTTTATTGCGTATCTCTCTGTGTCGCGCTTTGTTTGCTCGCGGCTCCACCACCGGCTCCATGTGTTGTGGAACAGACGAGATTAACAACCAACCGGTCGTCCCAATCGCGTCAGTCGCTCGCTGTTGATCACTTAATAGGGTTCTGTGGTGTGGTGTGTCTCGGTTAGTGTCGCTCAGAAAATGTTCATCTATCTGCTGCTGGCCGTTATCACGGTGGCCGTCTGGTACGTGCACCGGAAGTACTCGTTCTGGGCGGATCGTGGTGTGCCGTTCGTGAAACCGCGATTCCCGTTCGGCAACATACAGGGCATCGGCCGTCGGATGCATTCGTCGCAGTTGATGACGAAGTTCTACAACGAGCTGAAACCGTCCGGAAGGTCATTCGGGGGAATCTTTTTCTTCACCAATCCCGTGGCGCTCGCGCTCGATTTGGACTTTGTGAAGAGTGTGCTGGTGCGGGACTTTGCCTACTTCCACGATCGGGGCGTGTACTACAACGAGAAGGATGATCCGATCTCGGGCCATCTGTTCAACATCGAGGGCACCAAGTGGACCAATCTGCGCAAGAAGCTCGTACCGACCTTTTCGTCCGGGAAGATAAAGCAAATGTGTCCAACGATCGTTTCCGTCGGTGATCGGTTCCGCGAGTGCCTGGAGGGCATCTGCAACAGCACCGGTGGGGAGGAGGTGGAGATGAAGGAACTGCTGGCACGGTTCACCACCGACGTGATCGGAACGTGCGCATTCGGCATCGACTGTAACAGTTTGAACGATCCGAATGCCGAGTTCCTCCGGATGGGTCGCAAGGTGTTCGAGGTGCCACGTGGCCGCATCCTGAAGTTCTTCTTCATGGCCTCGTTTAAGGAGTTTTCGCGCCGAATCCACATCAAGGGTACGGCCGACGATGTATCGGCGTTCTTTTTCAAGGTCGTCCGCGAGACGATCGAGTATCGCGAGAAGCACAACGTGCAGCGGAACGACTTTATGAATCTGCTGATGCAGCTGAAGAACAGTGGCCAGCTGCTGGATGACTCCGGTGATGAGGTGGTTGGTAAGCTGAGCTTGAATGAAGTGGTAGCGCAGGCGTTCGTCTTTTTCCTCGGTGGATTCGAAACATCTTCGACCACGATGTCGTACTGCTTGCATGAGCTGTCGTTGAATCATGAGATACAGCAACGTGCCCGGCAGTGTGTGCTCGAAGCGGTACAGAAGCACGGTGGCCTCACGTACGAGGCGCTCATGGATATGCCCTACATCGATCAGTGCATCAATGGTGAGCCATCTAATGAACTGACGTGAGTTCATTCTTTCGGATCATTATATCATTGTCTGCTTCTCTTTTAGAATCACTCCGCAAGTACCCACCGGGTGCGAATCTGATACGGCAGGTCAACCAAGATTACCGTGTGCCCGGAACCGATGTCATCTTCCCGAAAGGCATGAACGTCATGATTCCCGTGTACGCGATCCATCATGATCCGGAACATTATCCCGATCCGGAGCGCTACGATCCCGATCGGTTCGCGACCGAACGGACGCCGTTCACGTTTCTACCGTTTGGCGAAGGGCCACGTATCTGCATTGCGCAGCGCTTCGGGATGCTGGAGGCACGCATCGGTCTCTCGGTGCTGCTGATGAACTTTGCCTTTTCGCGATGCTCGAAGACAAGCGTCCCGCTCGTGATTTCGTCGCGCCATGCAGTACTCACACCGGAAGGTGGATTATGGTTGAAGGTCGAGAAACTGAAGGCATAACAGGTCAGTCGAAACTACTGGCAATAGCAGAAACTAATCAATACCAGCAGGGATATAAACTGTGATGGATTGTTGTAGGATGGTGATGGTACAGTGGTAGAAGTAATGGTTTTTATCAAAAACGTAGCTCTAAGAAACACAAACCGATCGAGGCTCGAATGGAAAATCTCAATCTGTTATCAACATGCAAATGTAGAAGCTCTTCATCGCACATGGGAGGTTACTACCGTTCATTCACTGTACTGTTAGTTGTTGCACCTCGATGACAAAGCGGTACTCGCATTAGATGCAGTTAGTCGCGACCTTCAACCGGTTTATTGATCATGACCGAATGGTGGCATTGGATGGTAAGTAGTTTTTGCAATCGAACTATTTGTGAGGCGACGAGGCGACGTATAACAACGAGTGCAACCCACCATGCCCGTCTAGTCTTTGGCATACATTCGCACAAGCTGCATCATGCTGCTAACCATCTCCTTATCACTGTCAGTGCTAGTGACCTTAACCGTGATACTATGTGTCTACTTCCTTCGAAAGCGTGCACACTTCTGGCTCGATCAGGGTGTACCCTCGGTAGCGGTGAAATTCCCTTTCGGCAACATTCAACACTCGTCCCATCTGATGCTCGATCTTTACCGGAAGCTAAAGGGAAGAGCGCCATTCGGCGGGATCTTTCAGTTCGTCGTGCCCGTTGCATTCGTGAGTGATCCAGAAATGATCCAAAACGTGTTGGTGCGACACTACCGTCACTTCGCCGATCGGGGAGGATATAGCAACGCAAAACACGAACCCCTCAGTGGACACATGCTCAACGCGGAAGCTCACCGTTGGACATTGTTACGCCGTGCAGCCATCCCAGCCTTCTCATCCGGTAGATTGAAGGCCTTCTATCCAGCGATGGTGCAGTTGGTGGATCAATTAATCGAGGGTTTGCATAAGAAACTGTCCCCCCGCGTAGAGTGCATCATCGAATGCCAGGAAGAACTCGGACGGCTGACGACCGACGTTATTGCATCTTTTTTGCTCGGTATCGACGGTAAAAGCCTTTCGCAGACCGACGGTGGTTTATACGATCGTGTTAACGGCAAAACGTTTCTCATTCCTCCCGTTTGGAAACTGTTTTTGATGACTTCATTTCGAACGATTGCACAGGCGCTCCGGGTAAAGATATTCTCGCACGACATTACCGTACTGTTTCAACGGATGGCACGCGATGTTATAGCAGCTCGTGCGAACTCCAACGAGCAGAGAAAGGATCTCTTGCAACGGTTCTTACAGTTGCCCAAAGAAAATGGCAAACCATTACTCACGGAGGATGAGATCGCTGCAGAAGTGCTGTTGTTCTTTGCTGCCGGCCATGAATCCACATCCCTGATGGTATGCTATTGTCTCGATCAACTGGCACGTAATCCTGAGCTACAAGAGCGTGCACGAGATTGTGCGCTTGAAGCATTCGCTAAGCACGGTGACTTGAACTACGAAGCACTACAAGACATGCAGTATATTGATCAGTGTTTAGCTGGTAAGACTGTTCGATTGTAAAACGCACAATACTATCTGCAAAATTAACATTCCCTTTCGTACCGCATTTAGAAACGTGTCGAATGCGACCTCCAGGCATTAACACGATTCGTGTCGTAACGGAAGACTACCAGGTGCCCGGTTCGTCCATCGTACTGCGGAAAGGACAGAATATTATTATTCCTGTGTACGCCATTCACTATGATCCCGAATACTATCCGAAACCGGAGCGTTACGATCCCGATCGGTTCACGCCCGAGGCCTGCCGAGCTCGCATCCCCTTCACGTATATGCCCTTCGGTGAGGGACCAAAGATGTGCATTGCCTATCGGCTGGCTAAGCTACAGATGCGCATCGTCTTGGCCAAGCTACTGTGCAGCTACCGGTTTCATCCGTGCGATAAAGCAGCCGAATCACGACAATCGGCAACGTACACTGTCCTGAAATCGAACAAGGGCCTGTACCTTAAGATGAGCCGAATCGTCAAATAATCGGGCCTTGTTTATGGTCAATACTTTGTATTAAAAATTTAAATTTTATAAAATCGTAAGAAAACATTTTAGAAACGTTTGAGGTACATGTGGTCTGTTCTATACATTCTCTGATCTTGGAGAACATGTTTGTCCTATTTGCTGTCTGCCTTCTGTTATGCTTCGGTAATGCGTTCGACATCTAGCCAGACTTCTCCTGCCGGTCCGTGGATAAGATTGATCGGATCAATCTTCAGTGGATGGTTTTTTGCACCTTCAGGAACGCGGAACTGATAGTGTCGCAACAGCATCGCCAATCCTAGCCGAGTTTGTAGCAATCCGAATCGCATTCCAATGCAGATACGAGGCCCTTCTCCAAACGGTAGGAAACTAAAATTTGGTTTTGATTCACCTTTCTCAGCGAATCGCGTCGGAAGGAATTGGAACGGTTCCGGAAAGTTCGTGGAATCGTGTTGGAATGCTAGGTTTGGAATGATCACTCCCACTCCGGTGGGAAGCACTTTGCCATTAGGCAACCGGTACGGTTGTGTAGTGATGCGGTGAAGTGTTGCAACCGGTGGGTACAGGCGTAAAGTTTCTGAAAGAATAAATCATTTAATAGATCGTTCATTGTTGGCTCCGGTGCAGGCATACCATTGATGATGCACTCGATGTACTCCATCTCCATGATGGCTTCGTATGTAAGCTGACCGTCGTGTTTGGCCAGCACTTCTCGTACACACTGGCGTCCTTTTTCCTGCTCCGCTGGATGGTTTGCGAGCAGGTGCAGTGCACACGTCATCGTGGTGGCCGATGTTTCGAAACCGGCGAAGAAAAACACAAACGCTTGTGCCGCAATTTCTTCGAAGGTAAGTCCATCGTCGCTAACGCCCGTTTCAGATTGATCTTTCCTCATCATATCGATCAGCAGCTGCATGAAATCGTTTCGCCGGATTCCGTTGTCCACTCGATACCGGATTGTATCGCGCACAACGGAGAAGAAAAAGTCCGACACATCCTTATCGTTGAACCGGATGCCGAGCGCTCGGGCCTGTCGGCGAAACATCATGGCGAAAAACACTTTGAGCGCCTTCAGTTTGGGCAGATTGATCATCCGTTTGCCCATCAGACGGAAGCGGGAGTCGGGATTGTCCAAACTGTTACACTCGATACCGAACGCACACGAACCGATGACGTCGGTCATAAAGCGTGCCAGCAACTCTTTCATATCCACTCGCAGTGCTGCTTGTCCCGTGCACCGATCCGCCAGATAACGATCGAGTCGCATTCCTACGTCGACGATCGTGTGAAACATCGCTTTCAGCTTGCCGGAGGTAAAGGTCGGTGTAAGCTTCGCCCGTAGCTGGCGCCATCGGTTGCCTTCCATGAAGAAGAGGTTGGCCGAGAGCGGATCCACCGCCTCATTGCTGTACACACCGCGATCGACAAAGTAGTTGAAATCCTTCACCAAAATGTTACGCGCAAAGTCGGGCGAAAGGACCAGCAGGACGGGATCGCGGAAGAAGTAGATACCAACATAGTCGCCGTGATGTTTCAGTTCGCGGTACAAGCGATCGATAATGTAGGCGAAGTGGATGGTCGGTTTCAGGGTGTCGCC
>NC_064874.1:79251056-79316056 GCF_943734745.1 Anopheles darlingi | reverse complement strand
TCGGGCTCGGGCAAAGATAATAGGTTTACCCAGATGCACACCCCGAAGCAACCAGCAAGCGGTGTGCCCTATCGTCCATATCGTCCGCTTCCCAGAATGGTTACCGTCCAACGCAACCCACCAGGTATCCCATCCACTGTCGTGCACACACACACACACACTCACACACCTGGGAACTTAAATGATGCTGAACCGGAAGCGAATGAATCCTGGGTGAAACAAAAAAAGAAACTATGGTCTGGATGATAAAATGCTTTACCACCTTTTGGCTTTGGCGCTTCGCTTGGGGGGCAAAAGAAAAAAACAGTGCACGAACGGGCTGAGGGGAAAAGGAACATCTGCTAGACATGATACGCACCCCCGGGCTCTCTCTCAGCATCTGCAGCGAGCTGGTGGAGCCTTAGGCGCCCCCTGCGCCTGTTGGATTGAAGTCATACTAACGTACCTGGTCGCATCGAAAGAAGTGCATCCAGAAGATCTACTGCAACAGCAGCACTCGGATGATGATGATGATGATGATGATAAAGTTTTGCACACGCTCAAGCAGCCTAACGCCCATCCATGGCTGGATGATTCTGTTTTTCCGCTGTTACCATTGGACCACTGTGCAGTGTGTGTCAGTGTGTGAGGGTGTGTGCACTAAACTGTGGTTTATGTTTATGCCACTGCCAACCCGACCACGGCCAGTCTGTGTTTGCGGGTGGTAGTGTTTGCCACAAAGTCACTTTTAATGGCAAGTCGGAATGCAGTGATTGGAGCGTACAGTACAGTACAGTACAGCGGTCTGTAGTAGGTGGGCAACCACTAAACCCCCCAAACCCGAGGAGTTCTTACTTACTTGTCCTGCTTGCGGCAAGTCAACACGTGGCGAGCGGTAATGGATTCGCCGGTTTTTTCGGAGTGATGACAAACTGCCAAGACTGGCGAACTGGCGCCGCTTTGATGCCTTTTGATGCGGACAAATGGAGGGGCAGCTCTTCGCGAATGTTTACAAAATAACAAAGTGGCGAAATGGAGAAACATGTTGATTGTTAGTGAGGCGAAGGCGTGGGCATACTGTCAGGGTAGAAATCTCCACCAGCAGATGGCCTTTCATTATCGGCAGGTCTTAGTCTTCTGTGCGCAGCAAGAAGCAAACCGTTTTGGGCCACGGGCCAATGGAGGCTGAGTCTGGGAAGTGAAGTTCGGAAAACAGCAAAAGCAGGCCGACACGGAAGTGGAGAATAAAAAATGATACATTATTAGTGCCAGCGGCTGACAAATGGCCATTGTTAGACGGGGCTTACCGGATTCCCGGTAGAACTATGATCTGCATCCGGAGAGCATTAATCATTTTGCCGGGCGGGGAAGGTTGTTCCATTCCATTGCCATATCCACGATTGTTCGTTCGGAAAATGGAACGTTTTCCATTGCGTTGTATGAGAAGCATTTGGGTGGAACATTCCATAAAGAAAAGGCAGCTTCTACTACTGGGTCCAAAAAGTAAGGTGACATTGGATGTATTTTGAAAGTTGCTTAATTTTTCTTCCAAATCTATTTTTTTGCCATCAATGTAATCCCTCCCAGACACAATGCACTTATGCCGACGAATTTTCCAGTTTTCTAAACACGCGAAAATGTCGTCTTTAGGAATGGCCTTCAACACCTTTTTCGCAGCGGCTTGAATCTGCTCTATCTTGTCAAAACAGTGTTCCCGGAACGAAATTTTGGGCTTGTCTAATAGCCAGAAGCCAAATGTAACCAAATCAGGCGCATACGGTTTTATCGGAACGATATGAATAAAAATTATTGACAAAAATGTCACACAAAAACCAACGAAGTGTTAGATGGTGCATTATCGTGATCAAACACTGACGCGCTTAAGATGAAAAACATCCTTCCAAATGTAATTAGCGGATATGTTTGATATGCCAATATCATCAACAAAGTCTCTTGTTGTTAATCGACGGTTTTCCAACACCAAATCTTTGATTTTTTGGACGTGAACTGCATCGATTGTCGTTGGTGGTCGTCTAGAGCGTTCTTCCTCTTCAAAACGTTTCCGACCCTCCTGGAAGTCTTTCCAACAAGTGTAAATAATTTTTATTGACGTAGTATCGTCACTAAAGACATTCTGTACCATTCGTATTGGTATATTTGCAGCAGAAAAAAAATTTTTAATGCAAATTCTTTGTTTAAAAATTTGTGACATGGAGAAAAACAAAGAATGCACTTTTAGCAGTTCACAAACAAATACGTATCTCAAACACTAGTGAATATTTTGACGTGAAACTTGCCATGGTTGTCAATAACAGTGCTGACAACATATAAAAAATACAAAACTAAAGATATCCTTTTACGCGGGCAATTTGGACACCGTGTCACCTTACTTTTTGGACACAGTAGTATATCATTTACTTTGTATTCTACATTCTGTGTTGAGAGTATTGATCACGAAAATATTTAATGTACCTTTAGCAGAACCATCTTAGAGTCACCAGGTCAGTGGCTTCAACATTCGTAGCAAGGTGGCAATAAGGTTTTTTTTTTAAATTCACTTTCACGCTCTCGAGCATACATTTTTAATGTCTGACTTCCCTAGTTTGCATTCCGAGACCACGCCGAATGTGCAGCAAATCCCGGATGCTAGACGGGGGGGAGGGAAACACTCAACGATTTCCTTCCACACCAGTAAAGCCACAATTGCTTTTCGATAAGGTTCGTTGTGCATCGAACAGATGGTGACAAAGTAGCGCAAACTCCCGAAAAAAGGAGAAAAAAATGCGAAGATCCTGCGGACAAAGCCGGCTCGAGATTTTCCGAATCCGTCTGCTGGGACCTTTCGTGCCCGCTCCGAGTCTGTTCGATTCCGAAAACCATGTTTCCCTGTTCCACGATGGCGTCGCTGCGCACGATGACGCAGGCAAATGAATACGTACGGCGTACGATGTAACGTCACGATAAATCATTTCAAGGCAAGGGACACGCAGAACGCAGGATGTGTTTGGAGGGGCATGGAGGTTAAATGATGTCGTCGTCAGCGTCGTCATCGTTGCCACCGTCGTCTGCGTTGTCGCTTCTAAATCCTGCTCTACTATGGAAGATCCCGCAGAAGAAGGAGACCGAAGAAGTCCTCCTCAAAGCCGTACCAGCATATGTTGAATAGCATAATTTGAGGGGATGCTGAACCCGGTGAACGGGGGGGGGGGGGGGGGGGCGGGATCGAAAGCAAAGAGCGTCGGAATCGGAAAGCCGGAGATGAAGGACGAGCAAACGATGCCCAGATGCCGGGGAGGCTGGTCTCAATAGCTCGTAATCCCTCGGATAGAATGTGTTAGTTTCGTTGTCACTTGTCGGGGAAAGTTTTCATTTTCTCGGCCGGCGCCACCACCCCTTCCTCCGCAGGCACTCCGCACAAAATCTTCTTGACCGCGGTTCGAGTTCGAAGGGCCAAGTGGCCGGGTGAAGGTTTTTTTTTTTATTGTGTGTGCACTCCCGTGTGTTTGTGCGATGAAGAACTTTTAAACCATTGTAGCGTGCCGCCTCGAGGAAAGCAATCAACGGAATGCTGGCGCATTCTCGGCTCTCCCGAGTGGCCCCGGGTACCGGAAGCTTACCACCAAAACGTGGAGCATTCTGTTTTCTGCACAAATCGACGAAAAACATAACAATGTGCCAGCAATGTGGAGCATTGCTGTTCGCACTTTTTTTTTCTTTCTTTCAACATAGAACTACGACAAAGGAACGAACTGATTGGATTCCGTTCTCGATTGATTTCTCGAAGGGGAGCGCGGGCGCGCGCCCGCGCCTATCGACGGTTGGTCGAGACGAGACGGTTCTCGGAACATAATTGTAACTTCAGATGAGAGTAAACGACTGGCATCTGTGCTGCTGCTGTTGCTGTTGCTTGTGACCTGTTGCCAACAGTCCGTCAGTCGATCTCGTCTGTCGTCCCTTCCATGATGTCCACGGGGATGTGATTAATCGATTTCAATGACCTTTTTGTAGTACTTCGATTTCCCGGCTCAGCTCAGCTCAGGCTTTAAGCTTCCGTTTTGTGCAAGAACGAGGCAGCTACTTTCATGTTGCTCGCGAACAAAACACAGCATTGTCTTAAAGTGCTACGCGCCAAGCGCGGCAGCCGCCTCTAACGACTTCTGGTCGATGTGCTACTAGCTTCCGGTGCTGCAGGACGACAGGACGTGGAACAAGTGTTCCTTGTAGTACAATGACTCTTGCAAACACACACACAGAGACGCTACGACGGAAACGATGGCAACAGTATAGCAGCAGCAGCAGCAGCATCTGGTGAACGATCCGGCTTAACAATTATTGTCGCCAACAGGTGGTGCACTCCAGGTTCACACCCAAGGGTCGCGTACAAGTGAAGGCAGAGGCAAACAATGCCAAGTACTAAGGATGGGAAGCGTGCTTTGAAAAGCGTGTCGCTAGCTCCGTTTCGGTTGTTGTTGCGCACAAGCCAAATGATCGTTACAACGACGTCAAAGGGAAAGGGGGAGGGCTAAAGCTGAAACCGAAGTGTGCAGCGTCTGGCCAAAACCGATATAGACGCTGTGTTTCGGGTTTTGGTATCGATGTTCGCGCTCGGTATTATCGAGAGTCCCGGCGAATCGCCGAAAACCATTTCCAACATTTATTTCCAAGAACCAAACAAAACCAAAGGGAGGAATTGAGGGGTTGCAGTGCGGTGGCTCGATTCTACTGAGCCCGTCTCCCCCAGGACTCCCATTTCCACCCTGTTTCCGTTGCCAATCATCATGTCGATTGCTCCGATAGGTGAAGGCCCTCGAAGGCTGCTTGCCTTTTTGGCATGCACATTCGGTCGTATCGTATCTGAAGCGTAGCAACCACCCCCTTACATACCCCCTTCCTCCCCCCTGGGACCACACCCTTATGAAGTGACTACGATTTTGGGGGAGAGAAGGAAATTATTTGCATTTTTAATGCCTCCCTCTCCTACGGTGCACCAGCACCGGCCTACGGAGAAGTTCCTCTCCAATTTGTGGAATCATTACTCTAGATCTTTATGGTTTAGCATCGATCGAGCACCGAAGAGGCCTGTTCCGTGGCACACCAGGCAGATAACCCGGCCCAGGTTGAAGGTAATTTGTAGAGACACATTTCGACCCGCCACGTCTGCGTTCATTTCACTTCGAGCGTGCGAGCGATTGGGACTTGGGGCGTCAGCTCAATCGGATTGAGCAGCATTCTCCTGCGAGGCAGGAAATGGCATCAATAAGCTCCGTAAGCAGCAGCAGAGCAAGCGAGGGAAGCATTTGGTGCGAATGAGCGGATGGAATATGAATGATGGCGCGCGTCGATGGTAGCCGGAGTAAGCGTCAGCAGTTGTGGCTGGTTTGTAGCGATAAATTAATATGCCCGCAGCCCCCTCTCGGAACTAGAGGCAAAGCACTCAGTGCAGATGATGCAGATGATGCTCCCACATCGAGCAACATCATTTACCACATCGCAGCGCCTCGATAGAGGACGTCAAAACGTCACCTCAAGTGTTTACCGGATGAGTTGTTTCTGCGAAGAAGGGTTTTTGGCACAATTAAGTCACCTCCCTCTCCATCGAAACCCAAGCGAATGTTGTAAATGCAGGTGGCGTATTAAAGTTAAGAGGCTTCCAGAGAGGACACGGAGTATATTGCCAGCGATTTGTGTGCAGCTTGGTGGAAAATCCCGGTTGAGGTGGGTTGTTCTCCCGGGAACCCATTGCGGACCTTCGCCCACCGGAATGGAAATAATGAATTTTCCGCCGAAAGACGCGGAAAGTTTCAGCGGGGTTTTTGTTTCAGCACCTGCAGGCTGGAGCAGATAATCAATGGCCACCGTCCTACGTGTGGCTTAACTTGTTTTCAACAATACGAATACCGCGCGAAGGTGCTGCCTTTCCAGTAGTAGTCGCCTGCAGCAAAGTAATAAAGACACCTCTGCTTACGTGTAGGATGTTACCGGGGAGCAACATTTTTTTGTCATTTTGTCAATTCATCATTTGCATTTATGCGCGTGCACTACATTGAAGAAAACCGTGGCAGGTAGGTGACAGTCGAGTGTGCAGAGTAAATCATCTGGATTAACTTACAGCAGTAGATAACACACCGTGAACCACGATGATGCTACGTGATGATGCTGCTGCTGCCGCTACTGTTCGATGCAGCAACAAAGCAGTATCCCTGCCACATGTCTGCCAATACTTCCGTGTGGCCCTGAACATGAAATGCATACGAAACAAGCCTCTCCGACCACCGGAAGAGACAGGAGGGGCAAACAGAAACACAAACAAGCCTCCGCCCAAGCCAACAATGGTGGGCGCACGTGCAAATGCTCAATCCGCATGCCATTTGCCTTCTACACACACGCACACACACATAATTCAGAACACACAGAGAACAATGCAAAAAGGGAAAGAAAAATGTAGAAACGAAATCTTCATCAATATTCAACACGTGTCCTTGAAGTGCTTCAGTGAAACCGGTGGAGTTGCCACGAAGTTCCACGTAACGGAACGATGCGTAGCGACGCACCTGCACTCATGTCGATGTGTGTGTGCGTGTGTGTTGCGTGTCGACTGCGTCTTAATCCTAGTAGGCCTGGAGGCCCCCAGTACCATTTTCTTACCCATTCCATCCATCCACCAGGAAGTGAATACAAAAGATGGACGGTTGGCGTTTTTGGGACGGTGGATAATAAAAGAGAAATGTACTGGAAGAGTGCGACACCATCACCGAGGACGTGGTGTCGCGCGCGCGTGTATGTGTCGTGAACATGGCACCGGTATTACGCACGACACCGCGGATCGGTGGGCCGCCATTTGACGTCATGTTGTCATAGAGCCAGTCTTACCGGTGCGAAGAATGTGTGACTGCATTTTTGTGACGCTAAATTGTTTCATCCAACCGCTTCTTTCTTGTGTGGCGTGGAAGCGTGGAAAGCGTTCGCTCCCAAGCCAATCATTCGCACTCGCACAACGTGGCGAAGGCGACGGCGACGGCGTTTGATCTTTCCGATGCGTCTCCGGCGGTTGGTGCGCCCTTTTGTGCGAAGCGTTTGGTGCCAGGGGAAGCAAGCGGTGGGCGAGGAAGAAAGGAAGGGAAATGTAAACAACGGTGCAAGCAATCAACAGTTTTCCGTTTCGGTTCGAAAACCGTCGGCGAACGTGCTTTTGGACGGAGCCCGCCCGTAAGGCGAGGGCCCGAACGCCGCACGAAGTGAGCCACGAAGTGGCGTTTGCTCACTGCCACTGGTGAGAGATGTGTGCGAGTGAGAAGGCACACGTGGAGGCGCATGGTCAGTTAGTAAAAAAGTGAACAAAAAGGAATAGATATTGAAAGGAAATCTACACAATAAGCTGAAAAGCATTTGGTAGAAGCACTTCTTAAAAATTTTTCTTGCCAATTTTTCCTAAAACTACCCCGAAATTTGAATCTCAACGGCATCGGCGTAGTGAGCTGGCTCACAGCAGGTGAGAGGGATGCTGGCTAACCGAACGAACTCGAACCCGAACCGAACAAGCGAACGAACGAGATGAGGATACCGTTATCTTCAGGGCGAGTTGTTGGCTGAAGCTTGGTTCCTTCTTCGCCAAACGTGGCACAGCAGTCGATGCGCTGCTTTGCTTCCGCACGGAAGTGTCCGCTGCACGCGAGTAGTGGCCCCAAGTGAAGCTCCATTTCGAACCGAACAGCGTCTCTCCTGACAGCCTCGAGCATTCCGAACATCCGGCTATCCAGCGCCAAGTGTCCAGTGGAAGGAGGAATAAAGATAAAAACCACAAAACGCAGCCATAACCTCACTTTTTGTGCTCGTGCTTGTTGTTTCGAATGGATTAACCATTGGATCGGTTCTGTGTGTGTGTGTGCGCCGGTGCGGTGTTGAACCAGTGTGTCCGGTTTGCATATTGACCACCATCGAGGAAGGCATCCTAACTCACGTTTCTTCTTACCCGCTCCTCTGTATTAGCGCACTTTAAGCGAACGAAGGTGTAAAGCGAACGAAGGTGGTGCTGGACGACGGTTAGGAAACGGAACTGACGCCTCGGCCTCGAACCGTTCGGACCCGAAACCCGTGAGGCCCCAGACCGAGTTTTTGGCAGAGTTATGGAGGCTGCTTATTGCTTTTGACAGCTTTTTCGCCGAGTCGGTTCCTCGGTCCAATCGTGTACTGGACTCACCACCAGTAGAACCACCGGCAGCACCACCGAGAGTCAGCCAGCTGGCTCCTCACCCGGAGTGGAGTAAATCAAAATTTATCCAATCGTGAAATTTACTCCCTTTCATTGTTCCGTGTGCGCGCGCGTCTGTGTGTGTGTGTATTCGAAGTCGGTGTAATGGGTCCGTGGAACCATCATGGCCCAACGGTACCGTGAGTGTTGAAAAAAAAGGGGTTTTTCTCTCCGTTTCCACCTCCCCAAATGGATCGCTAGCCGGCGCGAGTTAACTGTTCCGTATCGTACGGTTGGTGTGCGGTGGTCATCCGGTTCTGGCCCCCCGAATCCGTGTCCGTGTCGTTAGCACCAATGTGCGGCTCGCCAGAATTCCAATTCGTTCGCTGGAGCGTGCATTTTTTGGTCCCCATGTTCGAGTGAAACGTGTGGAAAACAAAAAAGAAAAAACGAGTGTGTCGCCCAACGCGAAGAGGGACGCGAAAAACCGAAAACCGGTCAAGAAAGAAAAAAAGAAAGGACGCGAGGAATTAAACGGTTGTTGTAATCGAGCGCGGATCAATCGCTTGTGTGTGAAAAGTGATTTCCCCGTTGGATGGAATGTCGGTTGTCTTCGGCGTAGTGGGCCCCCTGAGTGGAAGGTGAGTTTACTGCCGGGGTGGGGGGCGGCTGAACCTCATAACATACCAACCCCACGCTTTGGCCTTTAGCGCGATGTCACGGCGTCGTAGCCCGGGATCACTCATCCGTTTCCGTGGGATGTGATCAGATCACTCACTGACACCGAGCCGATTTATCACCCGTCCCGGTTCTGCCCTCCCCCAGAGGGATCCCCGAGGGGATTTATTAATTTCTGTTCTGACGCTCCCGAATCCACCGAGCTTAACCGTCGCTGATGCCACCTGATGCTGAGATTAAGCTGCCAGCCTATGCAGCGAGCGAGAACTGTCGTCGTCCTATGGTGCCCTTCTTCGATGTAATCGTGATGTTCCCGGGAAATGTTCCAGCTCAGCAAGCGATTGAATTTATTTTATCACTGGAAAGGGGATGGGGGGACGGTTTTTTTTTCTGACCTTTTTCATCAAATCAGCTCACATTGTTTATTCAAACATTCAACGATTCCTCTGGGGACGCGATTCGGTTGAAGTGAGCTGAAGCCCATGGTTCGCGCAGTAACCATGGCATGTGCTTCGTGAACTGTGCTTCCAGCATAATGAGAGAATAGCATTTCCAAATGTCATCCGTTTGAGTAATGCGAATGCGACGATGGGACCGTTCCCCGCAGATTGCGATACATTCCGCAGTCCTTCCATCATCATTATCTTCATCATCATGGTGAGCATCATGGCCAGTGGTTTGAGCGTTATTATTACTGCATTTTTTTTAAAGTTCACTTGCCTTTAATTCGATGAAGGAGGCTCGTGGCCTCCACGAATGGTATCTTCGCTTCGCATACGTCGGGTTATAACTGACATTTATTTGCCGTTTGCATGCATCACGGGTCCCAGCCACGGAGGCCACGGAGGCCAGGACCGGTGAAGCCTGTGGACGACGTGAAGTCACGGCACACAAAACCTGTTCATAATCTAATTTGACGAAAATAAACGATTACTTTTATGACTTACCTACAGCATTAGGAAGATGCGCGCGTGAGATGGAAGACGCGAAAAAGGAATAAGAGAGAGAAAGAGAGATAGAGAGAGAGAGAATGCGAAAAGGGACGAGCCTCCGAGATTCGTGTGATGCGATTCAATTACGCTTACCCGGTCCTTGGTCCTTGGGCCTGGGCCAGGGCTGGCTGGCTAGCCGGTGCGTCGCTCCGACTGGGCTGACAGGCTTCCGTTCCGTTTCCCGCTTTCTCCGAAGTTTCCCTCGGTCGGCTTGCATACTTTCACTCACCGCCGGGCTCGCTGACTGGCTCGCTGACTGACTGACGGACCGAGAGCCAGAGCCAGGCCGAAGGACCCAAGATAAAGCAGTTACGAAGGAACCCAGCGGTGCTCGGTGCCATTGGCATTGCCAGCACAGATAGCACGGCGATGCCAAAACGGTTTTACCGTCCGGTCTCCTCTCCACCCCCCGGGGTGCTTCCGCCACGTTGTCGCCATCGCCGTCTTGAGGCGCTTCTTTGGGAGAGAAGCTCGCCGCTCGCCAAGATGCCGATGAATGAAGACGGACAAGGAATGCGCCCAGGCAGGTGGTACTGCTGCACGGGGCAATCATGCTGATTTAATTTCTCTCCAAGTCGTTTCTGGCACCACCGTCAACGACGACGGCCATGGTGACGACGAGCGGCCACCGTGATTCGACGTGACGAGTCCGAACAGAAACCGAAAGTCTTACTTATCTCTCCCCCTTCCCAACCCAAGGAAAGGAGGAGGAGCAACGAGGAGGAGCACAAGGAGGAGGAGGAAATGTGCTGGGCGACATATTTCTTGGCGCCCTTGAAATCAGTGCCCGGTCTTGGAGCTTGGTCGTGATTTGTGCCAAAAAGGAAAAAGAAAAACGGGGAAAAAAGCAAAGCGCGAGCCCTAAAATGGTCTATTCGCCGCCTATTTGGTAGCGCCGGGTTTCAGTGGGACAACGGACGCGGACGCACCGCAATACCACCGGCATTCCTAGTCAGCTCCCCCCCACCCCGTACGCTGAATCGGAAGTGTAGCCTGGGATATTGTTTTAATTGGCTCGAAGGCACTCTGGTGCTGGGCAACCAACCGGAGCCATTGTGATAATGCCGTCATAATTAATGGTGGAAAAACCTAATGAATACTAAGTGAATTTCGCGCGCCAGGGCTGCTGCTGCTGCTGCTGCTGAAGGCGGCCACCGTGCAGGCCACGAGCTGGTTCTAAATCATTAATTAGATCCCACCGACGACGACGACGCCAACGACGACGACGCCGGGTGGATACGACTCCCGCAGGCAACGCAGTGTTGTTCGAGAACGTTTATTCGGTTGAATTATTCTCTAAGGATGTGCTCGCCTGTGGGATTAATGCTACACTTTTGCAGAACAGGCGTGAAGCTACCGGTGTACCCGAGTGGACAGTAGCACTGTTTAAAGTGTCTGCTTGGCTACTTCTCGATCGAATAGACCCTTTAAGGAGGGCAAACTGGGGGGGGGGGGGGAGTAGCAACAGGTAGCCGGCACTCCGGTGCGGTTCGATGCTCGATTAGTAGTCGAATCACCGGAACTGGGCCACTAGGGACTGTTAAATAATGATAGGACGTTGATTTTTGAATCGCTCGCCGTTGCTTTCAGTTCGTGCTCTGCGTGGACTGCGGAGGGCATAAAGGATCGATTAGATGTTTTTTTACTGTCTTTAATTCTTGTACCGTTTGATCTTCCGTTTTCTCTTTTGTTTCCATTTTATTTTAATATTAGACTCCGTTTGTGGAACGATTTTTCTATATTCAGAAAAGAAAACCCAACCATTAATCTTATAAATAGAAATAAGTCCCTACGGTGCATATGTGTGCGTGCATCACGCAGAATCTACCGGACCGATCATTACCAAACTTGACGCATACATTATTTATTATTGGTTTTTTACCATCGTTGCTAGAAAATCGTTAAGAAAGGCGAATTAATGAAAGAAAACCGACGCGAGTTCATGTAAAATCGTTTACCCGTATGAAAGTGGGTAAATTAGCTAGTTATGAATAAATATTTATCTGATGAATCCAGCTTAAAATTATCGCTCGCTATCTATTGACTCTTCTTTTATTAATTTTTGTATCTGTTCAACGTATTACAAGCAACAAGCAATCGTTACTCCAGAAATTGAAAAATCACAATATTAGAAGCAGATAGCATTTCGAAGAAAGGTATTGGAATTGGATAGTCTGTAGACATTCAGTAGTGCCAAAGGATCCAATGGAGCAATTAGATAGAAATTTATTTCCGAAAAACAAACGCAAGTATTGCAATCTATGAACCCCGTTCAATCGTATCTCGTCAAACTAATACAACGTCAAACCAATCAACATCTATGATCCTAGCATTTATCAGACCTGCACCAAGAAGCGATGCATTTCGTGAGAAATATACTTCTCCACCTTCTGCTGCATGTTGGTCCCTGCATCGAGCACTTCAAAGAGCATTCAAACGGTGTAGCTTGTTTTGATTGTAAGCTCCGTGCAAAGCGACCAGGGCATTGCAACCCATGAAGGCACGATACTGCACGTTGCACGACGATGTTCCGATACCGGGGCGACCGGCATGTTGTGATGCTTGATGCTAGGGACAATATTTTTGTATTTACTGTCGATCAGAAGCGAGCAAAGGAATCTATCCATTTCATACCACTCTGGCCACATGTGCGGCATGCATGCTAACCAATGTTGGTCGGAGGAGGGGTTGGCCAATGTTTCTGGCTCCATCGACCCGATAAACCCGATCGACAAAGCATGCTTACACCGTTCCCTTTTTTTTTAAGGGAAAAGGGATGATGATAGCGAAGCGCAAAGTGAGATGAAAGAGTGTGCAGCCCATAAATAACCGGTACCGGTACCAAGGAAAAGAATTTATTTATGACACTTTCCCAAACCGAAAACCGGGACTCCATTCACACTCCATGGAGCCGATGTGTGTGTGTGTGTGTGTGTTAGTCAACCACCGTGGCCACATCTTGATGTGTAGCGGCGGGTATCCACTTAGCAACCGGTCAAGCAAACGGAGGTGATGGCGATCGGTGAATGCGGATACCGCGGAGCGTTTCGGAGCGGAAGATTGCGAACGGAAGCGAAGAGGGTCGAGAAGGTTGCGGTTCCATGTGTTCCGTCCGTGCCTTTCTGTCGGTTTGTTTGTGTATTTGTACACGAAAGCATGTGCACGTGTGCGTGTGTGTGTGTGTGTGTGTGTGTGCTTGCAAGAAGTCTGGCAAAGGAATCGTGCGCGCGCGTGTACTGATGGTAGTACTGCCTCGAGAGACGATTCATCCATTTTTCATAACTCAATTTTTCATTTCTCAACATCGTCATGTTTGGCCAGCGCCGCAACCGAGACCAACGCGCGGTCAGCCTGTACACCGTTCGAGCGGGATATGCCATGGAACATGTGCCCCCTCCCATACCACATCCTGGGGGTATGCCTTTCCTTTCGTGCACGGGCGTGTTTCATTTTTTTTCTCCTTCTCTCTTTGTTGCTGTTCCACTCGAGGAGGACGCGAGCGCTATCTGAGACGAGGATTTCGCCGCTAGACTCGACAGCGGCTCTCGCTTCTCGCTTATTGTGCTCCTTGACACCGCTATAGAGGCTCAAAGCCGAGCCGAGCGAGTGCACCGAGCGCTCGACAGACCCGTACGGAGAGATGAGGTGAGTTAATCAACGTAATTTGTGTAGCGCACTGTTTGGAGCAACAGAAGGAAGCCCTGGAGGGGACTCGCCCAAAGGAACCGTCCTACTGGCAGCAGAAGCAGTAGCAGCAGCAGCAGTAGCGTCTTAATTGGATTGTGCGCTCTAATTGCTAGCGAGAATGCAAAGACAGTCCTCCAGCAGCCAGCAAGCCAGCCAGCCAGCCAGCCAGTGCGACGATCGATCCTTCTCAAGGCGAAACCGATCTCGAGCAAGGCAAGGTCGGTCGGTGCGGTGCCGGTAATTAGGCAGCCATTACCCTTAATGGCGGCCGGTGACGTTTATCAAAATTATCGATGCATCGATACTCGGCACTCGGAGTGAGTGCGCACTCTTATCAGGAGGATATCCTTCTTCCTTTTTCGTCTGACGGTCTCTGTTGCATCGTTGGTCGTGCTCGCGGGCGCGTGCATAATTAGCATAATTGATAGTGAAGCCACGGTATGCCGCAATGACACTGCTGGCAGCTGTTGGTCGGTCCGCCATCGTACAGACCGCGGAGCCTTCATTTCCTGTACTTGTCAAGGGGTGGGAAATGAGGGTGGTGAGGATGGGGGGGAGGGTTTGTTTGTGTTTCCTGTTGGGCCACGGGGAGTGCGGGGCGTCGTAATGAAGGGCTTTTCACACTCGCGCACACTAATTGATTTATGGGTATCCAATCAACGGGGCGCAATGAAGTGGTTGAGTGTTTTTTTAACCTTTTTCCTTGTTGTTGTTGTTGTCGTACTTTCGTTAACCATAAATAACGCTCGATGCAATTAATCCCATAAACCCACGATCAGGGTTCATCACTGTTCCCCCGCGTCCGGTTTGAACCCGTGTCCATTTCAGTTTTCTCGCTTTAAGCAACCCAGCGAAGTGCAAGCATCAATTGAGGGGTTGAGGGTGGGATGAGGGTGCATTGCTGATGGAAGGGATTGGGGGTTGAATTTTACCTTTCGCAAAACATAAAACACACGACCCGTTCATGGTTATGCGAAACCAATTGGATTACATTACATGCCGGCCATCGTTGCTCGCTTGCTCGGTTTGCTGAAATTTCAAAATGATTACCAATCGGAAAGCTTTTAGCTAGCAAAGCAGAGGATAGCGGGAGGGAGGAAGAAAGGAAGGAAGGAAATTATTGATTTTTCCGCCCCTCGCGTTGCGTTACACAAGCATAACTCCGGGGATCAAATGGGGATTTCGGATTTCGCATGGGGATTGGTAGCATATGTGGCCGGTGGTGGGTGATGGGCTTAACATCAATAAATTCATGGAAAAATGAAATTCCTCGAGTTCTCAACCCCTCGGAGAGCGAGTGTGTGTGTGTGTATGTGGCGTTACAAAGCGAAAGCCCATTTTTCAACCCCACGGGGTACGGGGGTCTGTTGCTGAGGGTTAAAATGCTTTAAAAAAGAGCGGAAAAAGGAACGAGAAATGACACTCGAGCGACACACACACAACCGGATGTCGATCAACCCCAAGGGGATGCCGTTGCCTAATCTCTTCTCCAGTTTGTGCTCATCTATGTGTGTTTGTGTGTGTGTGTGTGTGAAGTGGTGTAATAAATAAAAAACGAAGACAATTCATGGTCCACCATCATCACCACCACCACCATAAAAAGGACACGATTTGTTTGTAGATTAGCAGACGGAGTTAGGGATAGGGGATGCCTTCATCTGCGCCATTTTGAAGCGCTGCGTCTGACGTAATTAAACTTTTCCGCTCGAAGCGCTCGTGCGGGTAACAGTGTAGTGCCGCTGTCAGGAAAGGAAGGGAATGTTAAAAATACAAAAAACCATTTCTTCGTTTCGCCTCATCGCACGCGGGAACTGATTTCACACAGCGAGAATCATTAATTACGCCTAGACAACAGGGGCTGGTAGAGTGGTTGGTGGCAGTGAGCGTGTTGCGGGAGAGGGGGAGGGGGGAAGAAAGGTCTAAGGAGCGATCGATCCGTCGTGCAAGGATGGGAGTTTCAAATGCTTCCCATCGAGCAAATTCTTACCACGACGGTACGACTTTTGCTCGAGGCTCGAGCCCGAGGGGTAATAAGGAAATCGATTCGATTTCAAGTTCGCGAAGGAAAGGAATGCTCCTTTGGAGCATGATTCTAGTTTACTCCCAAACTCCCAACGACCCACCAGAAGTCAGCAACCGAACGGTTGGCAATCAACGGGCATAATTGATCGAGAATGTGGTTTGGCGCTCACTGGTGGTGGCTGTTTTGGGTTCGTGGTCGTTCCTTGGAGGAATCCTTGAAACGCTGAAACTGGAGACCGAGAACCTTCTCGGTCTCACAGTTGCTAACGATTAATTTACCTCGGTATTCAACTGACGCTACTACCACCGGAGGTTGTGGTAGCGTAGAGGCAGAGGGTCCATTCCATTTTCCAAAACCCCCCCTCACCAGACCACTGGCCAATGCCGACAACCAGGCCAATGCCGACTAGAAGGGAGCATGCCTCGATTCGGCGCTACGGAACTGACGGACGGAACTTTAATGATGCAGTACAGTTTACGTTTTGCCATTTGGGTAATTAGATTTACGTTTGAAGTTCACCAGCGCTTCCCTCTGGTTTCGTGGCACACAAACACAAACAAACTAGCTTCGCCTACGAAGTACGACTCTTGACACTCTTGCACCGGTTGCCAGTTGGCCAATGGTGGTCTGGTGTATGGTTTTAGGCCACGATTCCAGCTGCTAGCACAACATTTTGGAAGCAACAACACCCGGGAGCATCGTGGAGTTTCCTTCCGCGAAGGACGTCTACAATATGCTTAGCAGCAGTAGCAACCGGATGTCCAAAAGAGGCTACTGGAAGTGGCGAAGGCTTCATCTTGCAAGACACGATGTGCGCCGTATGCTCGAGGCTGATGATTTGAATCGGCAGCTGTCATAGCACGGCATATCCGTGATCGGGACCACTGGCGCTCAATCGCACGCGTGCGATGCCTCTTCCTCTGTCTCGAAGCAGTCAAGAAGTACGAGAAGGAGTCTCCGATTGGCAGGAGAGAATGAGATTCTCCCCCCATCCAATCACTGCTCCTATTTCGAGCCACTCGCTGCCACAATGTGAGTTGATTTTGCATAAGACGGATGGACGGTGAGGACGGCGACAAAGTGGCATCGGGGATGGAATTGAAACACGAGCCACGACACCACCACCACCTCCACCACTGCCAGCCTCTCCTCGGGTTGATGCATTCGATATCGCGATTTGGGTGTCGCTGACGATGAGCTGTTCAGACGATCACCACCACAGCGGCAGCAGCGGAGAAGCAGTAGTCTCGGAGTCTCGGAGACTGATTGGTGGGGTTTTGAGCCTTCGTCGGGCAAGGAGAGTTTGCCCTACTCCTGTCGCCATTGTCTTTCGTGGAGCAAAAACGAAAAAGAAAGAAAACCAGCGCCACTTGCGCTGAGTTGCTTGCTTTTCACAACGAAAAAAAAGAAACAAAAACGATTGGTTGCCATTTGCCCGGTGGGGCCAGATTGTTGACAACAATAACAGGAGCGTCGTGTAGCGTTCGGTTGGCGACAAACAACTAACGACCCCCGCGTCTTGGAAGGAGAGGATTGAGTTTTCCAGCAAATAACACGCCCCACACCTTGGGCACGGGATTTGGATTTCACCGACGAGTAGCGGTTATGTAGCGAACGAAACTAACGCCCCGAGTGACTGTAAAGCTAAGCCTTTTCTTGGAACCGAACTGAAAGCCAAACACCCCGCCGGAGTGCAGGAAAATTGAAAACAAATCAAATAGATCACTGGAGAGGACTATTGTTTTCAGGAGGAGTTTTTTTTTCTTCTATTTCGTGGAAATTCAACCAACCACTAACTGGCTCTTCGGCATCGTATCAACCCGGGGGTTATCGATTGGTATGAGCTACGCATTCCAGCCTCGCTGGCTGGTGATCAGCGCTAGTTAGCGAAAACGATGTGCGCGATTTAATTGGATCATCGATCCTGCCGCTGAACGGTGGTTTAAAAGCCGAACGACCATTACGGTCGCGCACCGTGCCCCATAAACGAATTAATCGTCCTTAACGGAGCTTCCAATCGGAAATGAAGCCAATCACCAACAGGAGCAGCAGCATCGAGCGGCGGTAGGATCGAGTCGAACCAAACCGTAACAGGATGTGGTCGTGCTGTTCATCAGCGATGTAATTCAATATTACATTTACCGTTTGACGATGGATTGAACGAGGCTGACCGAGTGGGTGGCCGTCTCCACTTAGTCCCCTGCGCTGTTATGTTAGGAATCCACCTGGGGAGGGTTCGGTGCCAATCAATGGTTTGCTCGGGAGCAAACCGTGTTCGGTAGAACATAAATCGTGTGTTCGATGGTTACACACCCAATACATCAAACTGAACCATCTTGAGCGGATGTTCCATTCGTCCGCCCCCCAAAAAAGAGGGTCAGGATGCTGTCGAAACAAAAGCGTGCGAAGAAAACCCAAAACGGAAAATGGAAAACCGAAATCCATAAATTGCTTTGTCAGAACCGATGTCACTGATCCTGTTGTGTCTGACGCAAACACCCACTTCGCCCTCCCCCTTCACGAAGCCGAGGGTTCCAGCGGTTCAACGTGAGCCCGAACCCGAAACCCTGGTTTCGGGGCACCCTAAGTACCCCCAGCAGCTATTCATCTTTCGGGGATCTAATTTCCCGTTATTTCCGTAATGCCACCCACCGCGCCCGCGTGATGTCACCGTATCCGTATCCGCCACCCAGTGTCCCAGTTTCAGGACACGCTCGGTCTCTTTCTCTTTCTCGCTGTCTGTATCTCTCTCTCTCTTGCTCGTTTGGCTCGAATTTGAATAATAAACAAACGAAGGAACCACTTCACAAATGGAAGAGTTAAGTTGCTGCTTAACCTTAAACCTCGTTTGGACCTTCCCCTTGCCACGAAGACCCACCTTAGAACTAAGTGGAGCGAACGGGATTATGAAATTTATGAAATCCCAATAAACTCTCGGCGTGGCGTGGCGTGGCAGTGAATTAGTCCGAGTACTCGGGGCAAGGGTAGGGTTTCCGCCGGATTCGGGGACCCTCATTTTCCACATTTTTTGCTGTTGTTGTTTGCCGCATTTTTTTACTAAGGTTTTTATATGAATGCGTCTTCTGCGTTTCCCGGATGGCACCATTACGTAAACATTTTTCGGGTTTCACCCTCTTCGGGGCACTCAATTAGACAATTTTTGGAATCGATCTGGCAAAAAAGTTAATTCGGTTTGGGGTGGACCAGTGGACGAGTTTTGCCGTTCCGTCGTCGGGGTTTCGTTATCCGTTAACGGAGTTTATCGCTCGAGTGAGCCACGGTGTCGTAACCCGGTTCCCTTTCAATTTCCTGCGACAACTTTATGCGTTTCACACCCGTAGTGGTGGTCGTGGTGGTGTGGATGAGTTGCTGAGTGACATCAAAACGCACAACTTATCCGGCGCTGTCAGCGAACATATCGGAGATCCGTTGCTGAGATGAGCTAAGTTGTGATTTAGATATTTTGGGAGTGTCCATGGCCTTGGGTTGCTTCCTGTCAGCACGTCGTGATGTTTCGTTCGCGCAAAAGATGCAACCTACTCTGAGCACGACCGCAGCAAACAGCCGCAAATAGGTAGAGTGAGTGTGTGTTTTTGTCCTACCCTTGTTTGCTGCGAACGGCTTGCGGAATGTTTATTAAACATGCGGAAACCTGAATCCGAGACACCGTGAGCTGTCGGAAGTGGTACGTTTTGATAGGATTGCCACGGTTGGGTTGGGTGTTTTGCTATTCAATATTTGCGGTCCAGTTGAGGATCGTTTAAACAATTTCTTTAAAAGCATGTGTACCGGTTTCTGCTCGAGGGAAACATGTACCAATGTTGAGGAAAGGTATCTTCAAATTCAACTATTTCTATTTGAAGTATTTATAAAAACCACGAAAGGCATTGTGTAATAGCTGTTACTTGTTTATTTTAGGATGTTTTAGAATTCGATTTAACATTTAATAACATTCTTTAGATATTAATTTAAAGCCTCGCTATGAACGTAATTTCAAAAGCAGCATTCAAATGCCAATGATCGAAGAATTTCCGTTGAAATCGAATCGAATAGGGCCGCTATTTTTGGCGATCCCGATCAGTAGCGCTATCAAACGGCTAACCTAATCAGTTGATGGAGGCTGTAGGCGAATATTTTCGATATAACGGATGGTCTGCTAGCCTGAAATCTGAGTGGAATTTCAATACTGAAGCAGGCCCGGCGGCCGTGTTTCATCGACAAAAAAGGTTGAAGTAAATAATGCGATAGGAAGCTCTACTGCTAGGAAGCCTGTGCGCTGGGCATACCCTGATCGAATTAACAAAAGGATTCCAATGTATCCTCCTTCTTTCTACTCACCGAGAGGGAGTGCGTTTGGTGTTTTCTTGGAAAATGGGTTTGGAGGACAATACATTCTCATAGATTAAATCGTGTGGTATGATGTAGTTAGCGACAGTGATCGGAATGTAGAGCATTCAAATGCTAGTTTGAAATTAAATTCCGTGGATACCTTTTGAGCGAAACTAGGAATATTATAGTTTGATTGAATTTGAAATTTCTTTCGTTTTAAGTTTTCTGGAACCTCTGAATCAGAATTGATTTTGATTCTCTCTACGCTACACAGACAAACCCCTGAATATCGCGAAAGTGTAATAAATATCCTTACATCAGAAATAATATTGATCTTTCCTAAATGTGCTGCGCTTGACATTTCCCTTTGACACACCGTTGAGCCGCGAAGCGTTACGCCCCTAAATCAGACAAATTTATGATTTCCTTCCCACGCATCTTTCATTCTGTTGACCACCATTTCACCCAAATATCCCAATGTACTTCCAAGCTTATTTTCGGGGAACATTGAAGTCCGCCACCACCAGCAGCAGCGGCGCTCTGCAGTCATTCAATCAGACCACATTTCACTTTACTAACGGCATTAGATCATTTATGGTCGTAAATCCATCTCGTTGTTTAACCCACTGGCAGCAAACAGCCAGCACCTCGGCTGCAGGGACCGTTGGCCTCGATAATGATTCTGCAGTTTAACGGACAAACTGTGTCGGGACTGACCATCGGAGCACCGGCACTAGCATATGGATACCCTGGGCTGCTAATTGCTGAACCGGTTCGAATCGGGTCAGTTCTACTCTTGGTCAGCAGCAGCAGCAGCAGTAGCAGGAGCATCATATACCCAACCATGCTAGCCATGTGTGAGAGGGTTCAGTGTGTTGGTGATTATATTTGATTAGCCAGAGAGCGTTGCAGTCCAACCTACCAACGCTAGGCACTAGTATACTGTGGACGAACTGCTGTAAATTGATGCATGCAAAGTGTCGAGTCAAAGGGATCGTGTTACCATCCACCGTTGGCCCCATTTTCAGTGGTTGATGGAAACCGTTGCAGGGATGGATTCGCACCACCCTCTCGGTGACAACGGGCTTATGGTGGTGGCTTTGGATGGAACGCACCTTTTACCGTGGGGCAAACGATTTATGGTTGATTGGGTGCCATACCCTCATTTGCCCGTTTGACCCTATGACTTACGCCGTCAACTAGAAAACACTCTCGTTGTTGTCGTTCTATCGAGTACAAAAATAATGTTTTGAAGTTAGTTTGAAAAGCTTCATCGATCCGTTTTCATAACATAAACATCATGTTGCAAAGTTACTAGGAATATAATCCCCTTCAACAACCTTGATCTTACTTTGCTTGCTATCATTATTGACGATCCCATCGATGTCGATATAATTTATTCATGTAAAATGCACGCCGTACTATCCAGCTGTTGCTCGGCGAAACAATGCTTTTGATTTTGTTTGAGACGCAAACAAATAAACAGCCGAGACCGAGCAATAATCAATTTTGCGCAAATGGAAACATAATTTATGCAGTTGCTGTTCATAAATGAATGATGGCGACGCAGAGTTCGCCCCGCACCAGCACCCTTCACACTTTAACGATGTAGCAACTCATCATAAACATCATCGCATCATCATCATCACCATCGTCGTCACTGCGTTGTCTGCGTGCAGCTGTCTAGAATACACGGTTTAAGTAGATTTCTACCTCGTACCTGTCGCCATATGGCTTAAAGCACTTGGTTCGGTTGGCTATAATCGTGACGAGCACAATGGCGCGTCTGTCTAGAAAATAATTACCAATTCCCAGCAATAATAATGATGGTTGTTTTTTTGCTTTTGACGGAATGTAATGCCATCCAATACCCGAAATACCAACAGGGGAAGGAAAACAGTAAAAGATTAGACACTCCGAGCGCGTAAAGTAGCGGACAGGGGCGCAGTAATGCTGACGGCAAATATTTGAAGAATCGCTCGCCGTTGCGTTGCGCCGAGGGAGATTAGCGCCAGCAGCGGTGTACCCAAGGTGTACCCGAATTCGCACCTGAGGTTTTTGTGGACCATTCATCTTCGCAGCACCAGCAGCAGCAACATTTACTGCTGCGGCTCCCGAACCGAAACCGAAACCACCGGTCCCGCGTGCGGAATGATGAAGGATTTTATTTGTTTTCATGGAAAGAAATGCGTACCGGCGCTGTTGGATGGCGCGCAGGGAGGTAGATAAAGGTGGAGAAGGGGAGCGAAGCAGCTTTTAGGTTAAATTAGGGGCGCGAATCATTCATATTTTCTCCACCCCAGGAGTGGAGAAATTGTTTAAGCTGTGAACTGGGTAATGAATTGGGCTACAGCTTCAGTGCTTACACCTAGGAGCAGTACATGTTATAAGCCCTTAAATTCCAATGAAGCGGATCCGAATAACAAGCGCTATAATAACGAGCAGGAGCAATACTTGGAGTACCGCTTGAATTTCATCTTTTAGTCCCCCAGGGGGACTCTTTATGGTATGGCTGTAGATACACGCTGTAGATGTTTTACAATTTTCACTTGCTAAGACGTACGTCAAGGAAAATGCGCCCACGAGAAGTGCTCTTTGGAGGCTGTTTACCAGAAATTCCTCATATGATTAGGCGCAGTCGAGTCGAGTGGAACGGGCGGCAGTAAGCGGATAAGAATGCGAGCAGCGAGCATAAAGAAATGCCACCGGCTCGCGCGGGCGGCCGCGCGCTCCATCCAGCCATTGACAATGTAATGCTTCGTCTCAAATTCATCATGTTCAAATATTCGCGCTCATTAACGGAGATGAATACCGGGGAATTGAATACGCGAAGGCCGACATTGAGTGGCCTTTGTTCGCTTTGTGGAGCAGCAGCGCCATTGGGCTGCTACCCGAGTAACACACGCGAGTCCCATGATCAATCGAACCGAGATGAAAGCATGTTTTTCTCTCCTGCTAAATAGGCCACTTCAGTAGTAATGGCGATGGCAATGGGGTTGACCTTCTCCTGCATAGGGTTGTATCACTAACGAAATGGAACCATAAAACCGGTGGCATCTGGTCTCTCGAAATGCCAAAAAGCAAATCGTCATTCTAATAACACACTTTCATCCATCGTGTATGTGTGTGTGTGTGTGTGTGTGCTTGTCTCGGTCTAGTATTGCACGTGGCCTCAGGTGTTTTGCTGACAAGCGAGATGTACAAAAGTTGCTGAAGTGAGTTTTTGCGTTCGTCGGGTTTGTTGTTGTTTGGGATAGTGAATGCTACAAATATGTTGACATGGATGGTCCCGCCTGTATGTGTGTGTGTATGTGGTTGCGGAGACTTTCAAATAGTTTCTCAATTTTCCTCCACCCTTCTGGGCAGGGCCAAGTCAGAACGGGTTGTACGAGTCCGGGTCGGTTAAGGGATGGCTGTCGAACGTCACACGGGGGAGAAAGGGATGAATCCCAGGGATGGTTCCCGTGTGGTCTGCAAACAGCCAGATAAAATATAGCTCCGAGAGCGTGCTGTGCTTCGTTTGTTCAAAATTCATATCGCTGCTGTCATAGTTTGAAGGGACCGAGACTGGTGGTTAGCGGAGACGAACTGCGGACGGATCGACACTGAACCTTCAATTCATAGAATACCGAACGGCTGGGGCAACCCGAGATTGGCAGCTTTAAACATGAAATGCGCTTGGAGTGCGCGTGCTGAGAAAAAGGGGAAGCTGCTATAGAGACGTTCGTTCGGTCGGTCGGGTTCGGGGCACGTTTTGATTGAAAGGAAGATTCGGAGCATGTTGATCGTCCCTTTCATTATTCATTTTGGTATCGTGCCGAGTGAGTGATTGAGACATGAGCTTCGGTCTTCGATCATGGTTCGGACGGTTCACATCGGTTGACCTATGATTGGATGACAAATGAGGAACATTTCTACTTGACTCTGGCATGCCAACCGGAAACCTTAAATGGATTCTATCGTGTTTTGCATCAGCATTAAAACTGATTTTATACGACCGAAAAACGTTTTCATATTGGTAAAGTAAGTCTGAAAACGATCCAGTGAATCGGGTTCGAAGGAGATAACTTTCGACATTGAATCGGCAGATGGCACTTATGTTACCTGGTGTTCAGTAACAACAGCTCTAAACGGAAGTTGAATATGAAAAAGGCAAATTTTATCGCCTATGTACGCCTTTGCAGTGGGCTAGCAAATTGAATTTTCGACAGACGCCATCACCGCAACGGGACGTTAAATTTGAAAAGTTTCCCTATAAATTTATTTCGTCTTCCACGTTTCGCTGCGCTGCTCTGTGCGTTGGTATAGGCGTCATCGAGAAGTTTGAGACCGCGGTGACCTTGTAAACATTTCTAACGGTCCGCTATTCTTTCATTCATTTTGCTCATGTTTTATTCGTTTCTCCTTTTACTAGACGCATGCCAACGCTTTGATCGAAGATGAAATCAATCATCTGTGCCGAGTGCTTAAACAGTAATCACTGCTAGAGCCCGGTGGTCACTTGAACGATCATAAAAATCAGCTGGAGTGCACGTGAACTGTGTAACTTTGTTCACCCTCACTAAGGTTCTAGGTAGAGGCGCTGGAGAAACGGACAGGACCGTAATGGTCGACGGCTGTAAGTCACAACGAAGTCGTGGTGATGGTTGTGAAGCGAAGAAGCACAAAGTATACAGCACCTACTGTGAAGTGTTGTTTTAAAGATTGTTTGCCTTCGAAAAGAAGGTGGAACGCGTCCGGGGCAAAGTTTTGAATATTCAGTTCGACGCAGCACGATGTCAACTGAGTGACATCATTAGCGAGTCGAAGTTGGAGTTGGTGCTCGGGCTCGAGCGCGATGGCGAACATTTCCCGTTGAATTGATTAGGAATCTGAGCAGCTTCGTGTTACCGGTCGATGGATGGAGAAGTGTTTGAAGTGATTATAAGTTTAGAAACAATTTGAAAAGAAATCAGTGCCTTTTGGCGATTTTGCAAGTTTTCTACCAACTCTTGTTGATCGTTAATGGCGCATGACCGACATTTTCACGTAGCTTTAGTAATCGCCCAAATTATTTAATGGTATCAGATCAGTTCAACGGATAAAACATTCATAATCGTTGGCAGCATTCATGAGATATTTATTATTTTTGAATATAATCTTTAATTATTATAATTTTAATAGTCCAAATGGAATTGATTTGAACTCCACATAAGCAATTAGCCGTGGCCACACGGGGCGAAAACCCTAGCGCAAACGAAAAAATTAATGCCAAAACGGTTTCGCTTAACCCTTACACGCTGTCAAACTTTTATACGTCCGCGGACTTTTTCGCTGAACCCTTGACGCTATCGAACGCTTTATTTACGAAAATGTAGGTTCTTTTCATATTGTTTTTGCATTTTTAATATAAATATAACAGCAACAGCAACAAAATCGTTAAAAACTGCAAAATTTTTTCGGAAATCAACTTCAGCGGCCAAAACACAGATGAAAACAATACGTTTGACATTTCGGCATAAATTTTCGGGTTTTTACCCCTGCCACACGAAGCGAAAACATTTTGGCATTAATGTGCAAATTTGCGCGCAAATTTTCGCCCCGTGTGGCCACGGCTATTTACTAAACTATCAAATCCGTTTCTACACTTACATTTTACATGTACATGAGTGAAAACACTGAAGAAAGAAAAACTTTTCCACTCAACTGAGGACCACATCTGCGGATTCCGAGAAGGCATATTATTTCTCCATCATTGCAATTGATTAGACGAGAGGAAAAACGCTTCCATCCGTACAGAACACATGTCATATCAGCTTGAGCGTTGTCGAGCGTTGTGAAAAAAACTTTTCTCCTTCTCGAAACCATTACCGCATCGATTTCGCAAACCACTTGTTCATAGTTTGTCTCGCTCCTGACGAGGTACGACGACCGTCGGTCCAATCATCACAACATCCAGGCCAGGTCCCATCCCACACGAATCATTGCGAGTCGGTCTATACGAACCATCGGTACGGAAATTGGTTGTGTCAAATCTTTGCAACTGAACCATCACTAAGTTCTAACTTTGGCAATCACTTGCTTGAGCAATCATTGCCAGGACCCCTGTTCCGTTGCGGCTCTGGGTGTCGGAAGAAAGTATACTGGCACACACACACCCATTTATCGTCCGTGCCGATGAGCTCTTGGGACACGGACACATAAAACACATACAACTCCACTCACTCTGCACATAATTCAATATTGATGAATCAGATTATGCTGGTTTCAGCCGTTCCGAGGTCGTTTCGAGTGAGCAAGCCAAACGGTCATAATTCTCTTGGGTACGCCGGGACGAGAGAACGAACGAGTGATAACACTCGAGGTCGGATTGTCGGATTGTAGCGAAAGATTCCGGCAAAGACAAAACGGAAACCACATCAAATGCATTCCAGAAATCTGCGCTCGTAAGTACACGATGAGAAAGAAGCGCACGATAGCGACTGAGGGTAGAGAGCAGTAATCTCATTGTTTTCCCATTGCCCCGCAGCCCCACAATTCGGACGATTTGAGAAGTGCAGTTAGCAGCGAATGATTTAATTTCCTTCTTTCGCCTGGTTGCCCCGCCGCGGGGTGTCGTCGCTTCGGGTGCTTCGAGTAACCCGATTTGTAACGTGCAATGGCGGAATCGGATTAAATGAATCGCGGATATTTCACGGTTCTTTGCGTTTGCGTGGCAGTTGAAAAATTGTCTGCAAATCGTAACAATGTAGCCGCGTAAGTAATGGACGCCAAAACCGCCAATGCAGCAATCCGGGAACACCGCGTTCCAGATGGTTCCATTTTCATTTTCTTCGCCCTTTCCGCGTGGAGTGATGGCAGCAGTATGTTCTTCGTCGAAAGCTAATATTAAAATCCATTATGTAGCTCGGGCTTTCGAGTTCGATCCGAAACTGAAGTGAGAAAAAAAAAAGAGTGTCGAACCGAGTTGTGATCGTTAGCTTCCTAAATCAAAATTCGAGCATAAAAAAATAATCCACACTCTAGCGTCAATAGCGTAGCATCCCGCTTTCTCATTTGTGGCTAACCTCAACCGACCGACCGCGAAGCACAGCCAACCAAAGGTCATTCGTAGCCGCTCGCACAAAAAAAGGGGAACCGAGGTTGAATGGAAATTGGAAACGATAAAAATAGTAAAACTAAAAATTCATTCCATCAACGGTCGCGGCTGACAGAGTTTCTTGCAGCTCTGCATCGAAGCCACGAGCTCGAGCAGCATGCAAATGAAGTATTGGCTTCGATTGTGAACTTCTGCTACTGCTGCTACTCGGCTGGAATCTTGTTGAACACTTTTCGCCATTTCATTTTTTATGCTAAACCACAAACCGAACGTGCTGCCCTTGCTGGGACGTTCGTTCCGTATGCCATTCGCACAAAGGCGATGCTGCAACGACGGTGGTCGCCGCTACTCTGTGCCGAGAGTAGTCAGCAATCTGTGCTGATTTCTGCAACGCTGAAAGGAGAAACTTTTCCTACAAAGCGCCTAATTTGAACTACTTTCTGCCTCCGGTTCCGACTCCGGCTTGGTTGGAATTAGTATTACATTTGTGGTTGATCGCTTCCATTGACGGGTCGAAGTTTATCGATTAATGTGGTTTGTTATGTGCTGCAATTTCGGTCGGGAAATAGACTTCAATAGCATTGTCGGTGTTCAAAATCAAAATCAAAAACGTCAGTTGTTCCTATTTTATTCAACTAGAGACGTTAGAATTTTCCTGTTGGTCGTAGTAGTTCCCTTATCGGCTACTGTCAGCAAAACGACGGATATTCTGCCAACAAACTCTCGAGTATGTGCCATTTCAATTATTGATTTTCCCTACTGTAAGCTGAACGTCGGAGTGAAAGCGAATCAGCCGGCGCAAGATGATGTTGGATTCAGATTCATTTTTCTTTTGACCTCCATTTCGCTAAGAGCTTCCCGATAAAGGCGCGTTGGAACATTTGTAAAAATCGAACTCATCGCTCTCGGACCCATGTGCTACATGTCTGATCCTTTTATTTGGGAACGTTTGTCTGCTCTCGCCATGCCGAGTGCGATGTCCATTTGGGGATGGTGGTCACCGGAAGGATTCGAACCAGGTTTCGACGGGACAAACGGAAGCATCGATTTTCGGCAAGGGATGCCGGAACGCAGGAAGAGGTGTCTCGAGGGTATGTGCAACATGCAGGTCCATGAATTTCACGCTCCGGAAGGTTTCGATCGTTTTTGTCGAATCCGGTGAAGCGGAATGGAAGCTACCAGCAACAACAGAGAACGTCCGTTCATCGTCGTCGTCGTCGTCGAATGGAGCGAACCGATGGCTTCCGATGCCATTATCGGTCAGCGTTCGGGCCGATGTGCATAGCGAGGGGTAGAGCGCCTTTTGCGCCCGGTGCAAACGGCAATAAACTTGTTGATATGGAGGTTCGAATTGTGTTTCACCGTCACACACACACACACACAATACTATCGGCCCGGTCGGCTTCAGTTTGGTTCATCCGGTCATCTCCGGGACACTCCGGGGTGATGGTGATTTAGCTCCGGCATCCCGGAAGGCGTCCCGGATACTCGATGCATTGGACACCGGAAGAGCGGCGGAAGGCACGAACGGACGGACGGTGCGCGACGATGGCTTCCTGGCGAGCCGAGAGCCGATCATTCTGTTATCTTTATCGATTGGCTAAATTTAGTTCCCTGGCCCAACGTGAGCCACTGGCATGGCATGAAAGGAAACGCGACGATGGAGTGTTTTTTGGGGCCTCTCATGCTGACAAGTGTTCGTGGCTGACGTTCTTTATGGCCTCGAGCCATGCCGAGGGATGTTTGGAAGCAAACCTAATGAAAATAATTGATTAATAATCGTGTCGTTCCTTTCCGGTTACGCTGTAGGTGGTGTCACTACGAATAGAGGCGCCAGGTGCTTGATGCGAGCAGATGGAGGCGCCTGGTACCCCGTAGGAAAAAAATGTAACTAAACAAACGCCTACTTAATTGTTTTAAGCAAAAATAAACCCACTTTCCAGCTCATTTCCCGCCAAGAGTTTGAGTTTCTTTGCTCAAATATTGGACCACAGGGGCAATGACGGGGAGGTAATTTATCTTTGCCAGTTGATCATTTGGCTTCATTGCGGCTCGCGGTACCAAATTGACAGCATAATCAACCGCCGTGTCCGCTGGCAGAACGGGTTAGGAAGTGAAAAGATAAACAGTAGCTTACGCGTGCGGTTGGAAAAGACAACCATCAAAGAGAGAGAGAGAGAGTGACGGCACGGGCAAGCAACGCAAGGTGAGCCGCAGGAGTTCTCTGTTTGTGTTGGTGTTTCAATTTTGGAGCAAAAGTTTTTTTTCCCGCCCGCGTGGAAAAACGTTTGATCGACGGAGCGATAAAGAGAACGATAGCTTTAATACACAGTATTTACCGAGGGAATCATTTTTTGGGATTATCCGGGTCTTTCAAGGTACAAGTTGATCTTCCAATAATCCTACTTTAAGAGGCCATTTTGTGCAACATTTTCCGGATCCGGAAAAAGCGTTACTTTAAGCATTGATCTTTGCATCCGTAAGCAGTGTTTTCGCGTTCCTTTCCCAGTGCTGCGAATATTTATGCGGACCGGTAGGCAATAACGACAATGACGACGTTCATTGTAAATTTAATCTTTTACATGATACCATGTTACAGCCAACTGCCAATCATCCTGCCAGAGCACAAACGAATAACAACGTTCAGGTGGATTTGGCTCGCCTCCAAAGGGTGGCTGGAGACGATCTGATCGTCACCGTTGCGCGAGAAAATGACTAACCGGTGTTAAAATATTTGCCATGGTTTGAGGTTGTAAGTGAAACGTTTACTCATCCTGCATGTATAACAATCACCATCTCCAAAATGGTACGCTACAAACAGAGAGCTTGAGAAAGAAAGAGACGGAAAGAGAGAGAGAGAGAGAGAGAGAGAGAGAGAGAGAGAGAGAAAGAGCGAGAGAAGGAGAGTAGGTACTTGTATGTCATGCGACTTATAAGACCGCATCATGTTCCGTTATGGCATATCTGCATAGCTCGCTAGTCTTCGTTACGCCCTCTAGCTTTTGTAGCATGCTCAACATGAGCACGAGCACCCATGTGCCATTCGCGTGTGTTTGTCGCACCGTCCTCTGGCCACACACACGTGCGTGCCACGATAAGAAACCGTTCTTGCTGTCGGCTCTCGGTTGCGATTGCCATTGCCATCGAGCGATTGCGCATTGCTCCATCAGCGGAGCGGTTTTGCGAGGTAATCCGGGAGTCGGGAGCCGGGCTGCCACCCCTTCGAGGGTGGCAATGTTGTCGATTTAAATTAAATTATGCGTACGACGGGCACACGACGGGCGCACGACGTTCCACGGTATGGTTCGTTGCGTACGGGTCGAACCGAAATATGGAACCAGCGCCGAGCTACGGCGCAACGGAGCGCAAAACCTTAATCGAACCTTTGCAGATATGGCCCTGCATCTCGGGTCCTGCTCGGAACCGGTGTGTACATGACCTCTAACCTTTCAACACCGGGGGCCACGCTTACACGCACGGAACACAAAATGGAAAAAACAAAAAAGCGGGACCCTAAGGAGAGGCCCTCCCGCCGGTAATTGATATTTTATGAATACCTATACGATGTGAGCTTGGGCTGTGCTATGGGGTGAAACATTTCCCAACCGACCGACTCGAAAGCGGTCCTTCATCGTTCACCCGGAGGAGGGTTTGTAGCGAACATTGAAACCCTTAAATCTTGGTCTTGTATTTTTAATTCCATCTTTGGCGTCCTATCACGTCCTAGCACCTTGACGTAGGGAGAAAACGGCGTTGGTGGTCGTGCCAGCGTGCGCTGATGAAATGCTTTTTCGCCGAAAACGTTAAGGAGAGCATTTTGAGATGTAAGACGATACGACCATTTGCAAACCACTACACGGAACGGCACGAGCGTTCTGTCACATGAGCAAGCCTCATGCAGCGGTACTTCATAAGCGATTCTTGGAAACTGAGCCTAGCATCTACATGCTTCTGCAATGTTCGGTTGACTAACTCTTTCCCCAGCTTAAACCCTAAAACTCCGAGTATTCTCTGAATGTTGGATTCCAGTAGATTGATTTTTGGCTCCAGTTGATCCTGTTATGTTTGCAACAATGTAGAACAGGGCATATTTTCGGAAGACGTCCACTAGCCTGGAGTGCAGTTTAGGCAACTGGCTTGAAGTTCATTTCATGATGCAACAGGTTTGACGAAAAGTTTATTTTTTAGTTCTAAACGACATTGAAGAATAATATCTCTTGTATAAATGGTAGCTTCGTTTTCGTTTTCGATTCTATTGCTTCTATTTTCAATACTGGTCTGTATTTTTTCAGGCATCTTAGTTAGGAATAAATTATATTTACTCAAATCCGAGAGATCTGCCTAGCAAACACCTGGAACTCGAATGTTCCAATGCCAACGGGAACAGTAACTTTATAATATCCGCATTTCTCTAGACCTGACATTGACGTTAGGAACGCTCGGAATTCAAGACTCTACTCGCACCTCGGTCGTTGCCGGTCCGTGGTGATCACGGTGGTTGGAACAAATTTTAAATTATTATTTAAATTTTTTACTGTCCACAGCAGGCACCTCAGGCCTTTGGACTCCTGGTCCAGAGCGCAGGCTGCATTTCTGTTGAAGTGAATTTTACTTATTCCTATGCCTTGCGAAGGTAGAGGATGTAGCGCACAACAAACACACAGACACACACAGAGCCGTCTCGTGGTGTTTGCCCGTTGGATATGCAAAACGGCTCCATAACTCCTGGTCAGCTCGGACTTGGAGCTTCTCACTACTGCGCACCAGCAACTAGATAGTAGTCGTAGTAGTAGTCGGTCGCTCGGTGCAAAACAAACAAACCATCGCATATGGAGGCAATTCCAAGCCACACGCGCCACCCTGCCCCTCGGTTCCCGGGACCCACCTGCACAGCACTGCAAACAATCCAAGGGGTCCGGTATACCCCCCCGGGTGAGAATTGCCGAGGATGAAACTAGTTTTTCACTTAACGGGAGCTACATTTGCACAACATTTTCTGTGCCGATCCGCTGAGCTGAACCAACAAACAACAACACAGTATGAGGCACATTCCAGGGGGCAGCGTAGTGTGTGTGTGTGTGTGTGTGTGTGTGTGTGCCCTGGCAACCAAGCAGAGAAGTGAGCCCCTCCCGTTCTCACCTGTCCGAAGAACGGCGACCTCACGATCCCGGTTCGGTCACGTGACTCGATGCTTTAATGGAACCATTTTATGCTTCTCTCGTTCCTCCTCAGCATATCTTCAAGTCAACCACAAAATAGCGCAGGGATAAAAGAAACGGAAGCAAGAGGGTGTCCGTGTCTGTGGATGAGGATGTGCCTCGTAAAGTATCTATCCTCCCGCTCTCCCTCTCTTTCTCTTAGAGCGGAAGAGAACATAGACCGGTGTACGATGATTATTTCCTGTTTGACTTTTGTGCATGGCAAAGCACCAGCACCGGGTGGATGCTCTCTGAATCATTTCACCAAAGAAAGGACTCCTGCCGTGACTGTGTGTGTGTGTGTGTGTGTGTGTGTGTTTGTGGTTTTCCTGGTGTTCTGCTTTTGAAAAACGAGAATCTCGAAGACGAGTTCTCACCTGCTGTCACCGGAATGTGGACACGAGAATGCCGGCCTTGATGCTGCTGTTATGTCCCTTCTTACTTGTACATTCCAAGCGACGCTTGTTTCATTGCCATTCCAATCAGAAATGGGCACGCTTTTGGAAGATAGTCACAGCCCGGGGTCACGGCGTGAACTGGAATCATTCTGGAAGGACCGAAGGAGGATCTCATGCATGCTGATGCAACAGCACGAGAAAATGGTTAGGTGTCCGTGTGTGTATGAGCGTGGGTTCAGGATGTGGCTTTAATGTGCACATTGTTAGGATTCTGCCCGGAGTGTTCCACCCAGGAAAAGGATCATCAGCGGTCGAGGTGACACACGAGGTGCGAGACAAGTGCCGAGTACCGTCATCTGGCATTGATGAGGATCCGGCCCCGCGGTCATTGCCAGAAAGGTTTGCGGTTCCAGACACAAAAGCTGTCACATTTGACACCAGCAGGCAATCCCTTATTGGACCAATACAGGCAGAGACCCCTTGACGTTAATGCTGTACCCTCAAACACAGCAGAGGGATCGAAAGCTGAGAAGCTTTTTATCATTTCCTTTTTTGCTTCGTGCTTCGTGACGGTTTATGTTGCTGCCAGCAGCCCAAAACCCCTTTTTGAACCCCGTACCCTCGCAGCCGAACGTCCATTGTTACGGCGATGCCTTCGTAAGCATTGTAGTGGATTGTAGATAAAATTTACAAACTTTTCACCCACCGGCCACCGGTCGGTGGCTAACCGCAGCACGGACCGCAAAATCGTTAAACTTTTGTGCTGCAAATCAGTTTTCTCTTTATGTGCGCTTTAAAGGGCGAAATGGTGTGGCCATGAAAATTTGAGGTTTTCCCACCGGGGGTTGCACTTTGCGTTCGTAAGCCGCCTTCGGCTCGTGAAAACGGATCAGCAAAATGGAATACAGAACGGGCGAGGTAACTTCTATTGAGAGTAATTAGAGCGGAACAGTGCGTTTGTTCTCTCCCCGGAACGAAGGGTGGTTAATAACGTTTTAAAGGTGCCAATGGTCACTCTCAGCATGAGCTTGGGTGCTCGTAAGTCCACGAGAAGCACCTTCATGTCCGTACTTAGAGACTTAAATGTTTGTTTTATGATTGAACACAATAGCTGACTGTGAGCGATGTACCTATTGAGTGTTTGCTTTTTCGTGATTCTTTAACGAAACCCCAAATATGTATAAAATGAAACGTCTTTATGACTATTGTAAAGAAGTGTCGTAATGTGGATTTATAAAACTATTTTTTTTAAATACTAAATGGTTTTAAAATACTAAAACTTCTTTTAACGTTATTCGTTCATAACATAATTTATTTTAAACATGTTTCAAAATACAAAACGAAATATGTTTCATTATCTCTGACACTCTGTCTCATAAGATCCTTGAAGAAAATGATATTTTTACACGCTTTATAATTACTGTTTGAGTCGCTTGTACGAAAACCAGTGTGCCCTGAGATACTTCATCTTTTTAATGATGATTCAACCCCCAGCGAGAACCTAGAAGCGAGTGTCATAAATAAATAACTTGTTGGCTTATCAACAACACCATCGCGACAGAAGACGCTCCAATGTGTCACATTTGCGGCACGTGTGCGAGCACCGGCCAATCGGTTATTCTATTTCATAACGTTGTAAAACCATACTTTCTACTCAAAATAAAATGCTATCTCCCGTCGAGCAGAAAGCTGCAACTGACGCACCACGAAACGTCAAACACCGTTCCTTGGTGCCGGTAGTGGTGATGTTGTCCAGAACTTCAAGCCGTCATCCGCAGTACGTGCGCATCATCCACCTCTCTTCCACCTCCCCCGGTACCGTCGAGTGCTTAAGAATCTAATAAATAAATGAATAAATAAACAATAGCTCGCAAATGTCTCCATTTCGTACTCGTACACACGCTGCAGGCGAACGGGTTCCGGCCACGTCGTGGTACTCCACTCCACTAGCGGTTGCGTTGTTGTTACTGTATTTCGTTATCCCTGTTGGTCGCGTTGACCGCCATGACCGTGTGTTGCCGTGTGCGCACGTGGCTGCGGTTTCGTGTTACCATTCACCCGGTCTATCCCCGGAACCCGGCCTGAGGCTAGGAAGCGGCTTTTTTCATCGCAAAACCGAGTGAATGCTCCGAGCCGGGTTTGGTTTTGTTGGGGTTTTCCCTGTAGCAACAATGGTGTTCGGGTTAGGTTTTCCATCCGCAACATACTGACTGCCTGGGTTGCTTGGGCGGTTCTTCGGAGAATCTTTTGGTCGAAACTCGTTGTGTCTCGTCGCCAATGCCGGCACAAGCCGCGCTGCTAACCCCTTTTGCTTGTTTGCCGCGTTCTTAATGGTACACGGGATGGTTTTGGGTGCTGCGTTCTTCTTCGTATTTTTGTGTCTTCTTCTCCTTCTTCTTTGTACTGAAGGTCAAACCAAGCAGCTGATGGAGCGACCTCCATCGATGGTGTTTGTTCGGCTCGGCCAACCTGGCTGCCACTGGTGGTGGCTGCTGCGGTTTGCCAGTACGCGCCATGAATGAACGAAACTTGCGAACCAAAGGGTAAAAGGTATCCACCATGGTTGGTGCTGCCTGAGGCCAGCATGTTTCCATCGAGATTGGACATTGAACGTTTCGCATGCACGACCGATGCGGGGCCATGATTTCGATATTGATTTGGAATGACAAATTATGGTTTTCAACATATCGTGCGTCGTATAAGCAATCATGAGTATACATTTGCTGGTTGCTTATTGTTTTAGAAAAGATGCTTTCGTTGCTTTTTTCATTTAAATGTGTTCTCCAATTTGTAACCAAACGCAAGTTCCATTAGCAGTGCCCCTCCGTATGAGGCATTATAATTGGCAATCAGACACACACACGCGCGCACACGATAAGTGCTGAGTGAAGATGGATCTAGCATAAACCCTGCTTTATCTCTGTGCACGCGGCTCATGCTGATGAACAATCACCACCCCCAGCATACACACGCATAACACATAAAACCGAAATGTTTTATCTAACGCTTTGCGCCCGTAATGGGCTTCGAAGAGCAACACGTTTTCCACGTGAGCAACAGTGTGCTGCAGTGCAAGGAATCCAGCAACACCACTCGAGCGGTTCGTGGAAACTCAATCCAGTGGGAGCGGAAAAACGGACAACAGGAAAAAAGGGAAACTCCACCGCCAGTGATGCTTAATGAATCGTTTCGCAGCGCAATTCGCGCATAAAACGTGTTTGATTGGTTGAGTTAACTGCGATTCAATCGCGACCACCGCTCCGGGGCCCGGGACTCGCTGGCACTGGATTTTATGGTGCACATCCGGGCACATGCTCCAAGCCGGAGCGCCGCTCTGCTTCTGCTGGTCACGCCAGCTTAACGAGCTACAGCGTAATTAATTCGCTTATCGCGATCTCGGGGCACGCTCGGTGGCTGACATGATCATAAATGATCGCACAATGCGCCGCCGGAAGATTACAAATGGGGTGGAATGGGAGGGAGGGATGACCATTTCCCCGGGGTTATCGGACTCGATAGTCCTGATGCTGGTGGTGGTTTACCTCCAACATTATTAGTTTGGTTAGTCAAGACATGGATAACTATCGCTACGCTTTGTGCTTTACCACATGAGATTCGCGGTCGGTCCGGAACAACGGTGTTAACGATGACGCTGATGACCGCAGCGCACCCATTAAAACCCTCACGTAGCGGCGATGATGAGAGCTAATGACGAAAGTGTGTTCAACGGCGTCGATGAGATGCGATGCGATCCGATGGTACGCAGATTGAAATTGAAACCAAACTAGTCGCCCGCTAATAGGAGTCACGTTTTAAACATTGGAAGTGGCTAATTGGTATGCTGAAGGTTTTGTGCTGCGATGCTGCAAAAATTTCGGTACGAATTTCGTTAATAATTTATCAAGTTTCACACCGAGAACATCTCTTTTCAAAATATTTTCATTTTTTTAACCCCCCAGATGAAGCGCCATTGCTCATGCGAACCAAACCGCTTTGTTCTCGTTGCAGACGACACATGCCAACAGGGCCAACAGAGTACTGTCCAGTGTGGCTCGCCTGCACAGCACGGTGTCGTCCATCATGTTGACACTCAGCGCCCGGAAAAGTGGAACACTCGTGTGGAACGCTCGGAACGCGCGGCAAGAAAACACGGAAAAACCTCTCGAGCCCTGGAGGGCTGGACAAGGGCTGGCTGAGAACGTTGCATAACTTCACAAATAAATAATAATCCATAAATCATTCCTACCATCGCGTTGCGGAGGCAAAGAGAGACAGAGACAGATAGAGGAGCAGCCGAAGGGACACTCGAGTAGTTGGACTGCGCCAAACCTGGCAAATGGCTGACCCGAAACATCATCCAAAACGACAACCGGACAGCCCCTGACTGCAAATGCACTTGTAAGAGGAATTGAAATTGAAGTTGTTTCGTTAGCCGCGTCGGGAAGTTGCTGCTACAAGTTGTTGCTGAGGAGGACCGTTACAGGACCAACCAGCCAGTCAGTCAGTGTGCTTCGCTGACGCCGTGATGAACGCGGCATCATTAGATGTTCAAAAACAGTGATTTCGTCTGATGAACGGCTCGTCGGATACATTCTCTCCTTGACGCAATGTGCAGCACTACTACTACTATCGCCAGTGCGTCCTTTTGCTTCGAAACTTTGCGCTCCGACCGCACTAATGAACTGTCATGAGTGATGGAGGTTTAGCTTTGCCGCAGCACCTTGCAATCATCCGATTCGAAATATGGACGGCGAGAACCGAATCATCCTCAACGTGGGAGGCATCAGGTAAGCGCCAAAGTAGCAGCGACAAAGTGAGCAGCGACGGCATGTCGAAGTGGTTTTTCGCACAAACTTTACCGATACACTCCACTTCTCCACTTCATCCCGTCCCGCTCGAAAGGCAAACCTTGAATAGATCAATTTACAAGATTAATTTAACCTTCCGATGATGGCGGCATGACAAACTGCACGACAAAAGTTCAACAACTCGCTGCCTGCTCAGGAGGAGCGACAATTTGTCTACCGCCAGCAGACCGGCGAGCAGATGCTGCGAAAAGGGAAACAGTGTGGCCTGATGGCGTGATAGTTTACTCAGTCGTACGGCGCAGAGAGGACGGGTAATGGATTTGTACTTGACACACACACACACACATCCAGTAGCAGTGGTTAGATGATGGTGGTGGCACCTGTGTTTCCTATGTTTCATGTCACGACAAAAACGAGCGAACGTGCGCGTGACTAATGGCAATAATGGCTAACTTTATTAACAAGTCGGTCCTTGCTGTCACACGCTGTCACTGCGGTTGCGTTCTGGCCCCCCCTTTTTCCTTGTGAACGTCTACCAGTTGCCATTAAAGATCCACTAAAGGTGTGCTGCTGCTGCTGCTACTGGAAGCAAGAAGCCAGTTTCGCGCTTACTCGAACCACAGGCGAAATTCTTTCAAATTCCGTGTCGCGTAGTGTATCGTGTGACCGAGGGCATGATTAAAACCAATGAAGCGTAGTGTGTAGCAGGAACTGCTACTTTTGATTAGACCGTTTACCTGAGGGGGAAGCTGCTGCCTTCGTGGCACTGTAGCGAAACGGTTCCCCGGTGGGTTTGCGTGGCAAAACAACCCGGACCGTGTCTTGTTGCCCTGCTGCTGACTTTACTATTTTTTTTCCTTGCGAAAAAAGCAAGTTTTCTTCGTTCGCTTCCTTTGGATCTTATGTTTCTTTCAGATGTCCACCACCATCACTTGGTGGGTTGGTGGGTTGGTTGGTTGGTTGTTTGTACTTAATAAATAGCCCGTAGGACTCAACAACAGCTGCCACGTCACGGCAGAGCTTCCGCTTTCGCTCATCGGGGCAAAACACTCGACACACTCGACCACTAGAACAAACGCAAGCGCGGCCGACAACAGCCGAACGACGAAACGGTGACACGCTCGAGCGAGCCATGTCACAGCTGATAGTTTGCTGATGTTGCTGATGATGATAATGACTGTGGGGCGGTTGAGGAAGACTTTCACTTGGCCAACCGTCGCATGGCGAACGGGCGGCGAAAACTAGTGACGTGGTAAATGGTAAAAGGGAACGAAAGAATCAAAATGTTGCTCTTGAGAGAGTCGTACGCTAGCGGGCAGTTTAGCAGCTGACACGGTTGACTGATTACACTGGGACTTTGTTGGTTTTGCCTTTTCTTTTATCTTTTAAATGTTGTGCGAAACATCGCAGTTGTAGTGAGAATCGAAGAGTGTTTAGATTGCACTCATGCTGTTTCTTGCTTTAAATTTTAACAACCTCTTACCCTACTCTTGTTATGTTCTATTTAATATCAAATCCCTAAAGAAATAAAAAGAGAAATAATATCAAATACAATTTATTGAAAAGTGGTCACATTGGTCAAAACAGTTATGTGGTTTGAAAACCATGGTGTTGTTTGAGCAGGAATGTTGTTTTTTGTACTTTTGTGAATGTGTTCTTCGCATTGGTTCTCAAGATGCTAACTTAACACTTCCTCAAGATGCTAACTTAACAAGTGTATTTCTTCTGCGTGTGATTTAAACAATATTTTCCTAGTTTAAATATTTTACTAATAAATCAATTCATTGCTTTTGGAATTTTCTCGTAACGAAGGAACGTGTTCTTGTTGAAGATGCAAGGCAGTTGATTTTACGTAAAACTAAGTTGCCATTGCTTCCTGATTGCATGGTTACGGGGTCATATTTAAAAGGGAGACCGTATTTGTACTGTTGCGTTACAGTGAGCGTTAGAGTTAAAGTGAGAGCTCTTCTGAATAAACGTTCAACATCAACAGTTTTGAATGTGATTTTTATAACTAAGTTTTCGATCAAGATGACTAGGGCATTTAAGACTATTTCTCGTTCTACTCTCGTTTGATCTTCTACTATGCAGGAAACATGTTGCTGCACGTTTTTGAAAGAAAACATAAAGTTTTCCAGAGTCTTTAGTGTGCTATCGAGTTCCCGTTGCCCCAAGACACACACAGATGATGCCGATAATAGTGGAAACTATCCTCTCAACTATCATGTTACTAAATAGTATCGCTTTAAGGTGCACGCGTGTGCCAAAGCGTGCGAATAAACTTTCCAGAAAACCAAATCGCAAACAAAGCCCCGCCCCCGCCCCCGTCACCGTCGCCGATTAGGTCGAAGCTAAGTGTGTTTGCTCAACGTTTCCCAAAACAATCTTCCCTCCCAGGCAAAAGCCTTCCACCGGTGTTTCGAAAAACATTCAACACGAGCGCTCCCGTTTTCGCCTCACCTCACCTCATTCCGGCATGGCCCAGACGACATGGCTCACGGGTGAGGCCGTGCGTCTTTCTCGCCGGAAGAAGAACGAAGGAGTAATTTGAACTATGAATATGTAATGGCTCTTTACATTATACGGACACCATCAGTGGCTTCTCGGTTCGCTCCCGTATATATATATATATGTGTGTGTGTGTGTGTGTGAGCGGGCTGTCGATTGTTGTTTCTGGGAGCCGAGAGTTTCATCATCAGCCAGCGTCGTTGTGCTGCCGGACCCTTGTAGTGTGCTACTTAAATCGTTTTCGATATCCTCGCTCTAATGCGGTCTCATCCTACTTTTCTCCCTCTCTTTCTCTCTCTCTCTCTCTCTCTCTCTCTCTCTCTCTCTCTATCTCTCTCTGCTTGCTGCAGGTATGAGACGTACAAGGCGACGCTGAAGAAAATCCCGGCCACGCGGCTCTCGAGGCTAACCGAAGCGCTGGCCAACTACGATCCGGTGCTCAACGAGTACTTCTTCGATCGGCACCCGGGGGTGTTTGCCCAAGTGCTCAACTATTATCGGTAAGCGCAAGGATTTACCAGAACGCTATTTGATTACAGCAAGCTCGCCCTCTTATAAATCATCTGCCGCCCACCTCGCTCCCTCGAGCGGCTAGCGAACGTCCCAGCTACAACAACAATAAACAGTTCCATAAGCAGCGAACGGCGACCCAGAGTGCGGAGTAGAGGCGGGGGTTTTCGCAAATTTTTATTGGCATATTTTCGAAAGTTTCAGCTCCACTACGCAACCGTACACAATAACAGGGAAGTTAATAAAAGGATCCTCGCGTGGCTTACGAAAACAGGCCCCACGCCAGCCAGGGGGGATGAACATTGACTCCGTCTGGCGGTGTCAGGGGGAGCCAGAGACCCTAATAAAACCCATAAGCCCGGTACCGAGCCCACGGATCGCTGTCTACGCTGCCCCATAGTTCCACCTCCCCGAGTAATGGAGTCTGCACAACGCAGACAGTTTACGCCATTAAAGGAAACTAGTTCGAATCGTTACCTTTACTCCCTTCGCTTCATGGCTGCAGCGTTGTGCGTGGCGCAAAGTTTTCCCGTATTTCTTCCACCCCAACATCGTTATTGTTCTGCGTCGCGTCGAAAAAATGGCTGCAAAAAATTTTTGGTTCGCGACTAGAATGCGGCATTTGTCAGTCGCTTGGCTAAAAGTTCGCATTAGAAACATCATTCTGTAACCACACTCTCCGCTCTGTTCCGTAGGACGGGAAAGCTCCACTATCCGACCGACGTCTGTGGACCGCTGTTCGAGGAGGAGCTCGAGTTCTGGGGTCTCGACTCGAACCAGGTCGAACCGTGCTGCTGGTCGACGTACAGTGTGCACCGGGATACGCAGGTAGGTGGCTGACCGTGGTGTAGGATGCTCCCGAAGTACAGAGTAGAACCATTCGCTTTCATCCGGCCACCTGGCAGGGGTTAGCGAGAATCACTCCATGTGATGCTTCCGTTGATGGATGAACCTGGAGCTGACGCTTTCCAGGGCTGCATATCCGGACATCCGGAACCCCCTTTTTTAATTACATTACTGCAGTCTTTTGACCCTTCTCTTTCGCCTTTTCACTCTCTCTCTCTCTCTCACCATTCGCTCCTGTCTGACCAAATTTGCTGCAGTGTTCCACTTCCACTTGATTGCACGAGCACCAGCAAACTGTGAATTATGTTACCACAAAATACAAGCCGTTTGATGTCTGAGCTTTCGCTACTTGCTACTTGGCAGACAGATTTGATGTGTTTCATCTCAATCTCCCACACTTTAGTTCCTGTTGGATGCTACAGATTTGGATTTTTTTTTCACGTCCCTGGAACACGTGAGGATTGAGCTAATCCAGCTTTAAGATCCTGCTTCCTCCAACAAAGTGGAACAAATTTTGATTGGATGGATTTTAGCAGCAGCAACAGCAGCAGCGCAAGGATACGGCTCTATAGCTGGCATCTCTATAGCTGCAGCCATTTCTCCCCGATCCCCTCTCGTAATCAAACGAGAAGACCCTGGACTCGATTATCCTAAGATTATCTTTCTGCCATCGATATGCTGGGCTGGATGATTTTCGTGCTCGTCGCTCGTGACATTAGCATATTCCCTTCCAGAATGCATGCGCTGGTGTCGTTGTTTGCTCAAACCATCCACTCCACGTCCAGGAGGATGCTGTTGTTGTCACTGATTGTTATGCATTCGATTTCCTCGTTTTATCCGCGTGTATTTTTTGCATTTTCCGTGCCGTTATCCTGCAGAGTACGCTGGCGATACTGGACAAGCTGGAGCTAGACGATGAGCAGCCATCGGAGGAGGCGATAGCGCGGCTGTTCGGCTTCGAAGAAGCGCTCCTGAACGGCGAGCTCACCTGTTGGCAGCGCACCAAACCAAAGATCTGGGCCCTGTTTGACGAACCATCGAGCTCCGCCGGTGCCAAGGTGAGTATCGTCCCAGTTTTTGCATCGCATCTCGCGCCACCGCTAGAGGAGACTTTTCGCAGAGCAACACAATTTGATACGCGCCACGCCGTGGCCTTTGCTGATGTTTTGAGTCTCTATATATAGCGGATCCGCTTAATTTATGCGCGAAATAATTGAAGAACGCTCGAAGCGGGGACCATGCTTGTGTCCAATGAAGAGGATCCAGGTGGTGGTGGAGTAAATAGATTGCCAAAATGGCGCCATCGACCGGAGGCGCTTTGTGGATGGCCACATGGCCATGGCTCCAACAAACAGCTAGGCGTTGGATGAAATGATAAAAAAAAGATGATGAATTCATAAGATATGGCGCTCATCAGCGAGTAGCGGATGGGTATTGCTCACGCTCTGGTGGCTTCAATAAAATATTAAACTCACTTACTCATTGTGACAAAGAGAGAGAGAGAGAGTGGCATCGCTTGCAAGTCCTTGACAGGTAACAGGAAACTTTCATCATCATCATCGTCATGGTCGAACGGCATTCAGATTACGTTACCGAGAAGCTTTCAAACCAGGGGGCTGTATCTTGGATGAATGAGCATCGTAGAATCAAAACATGAAAAATGCAATGAAAGTGACGTACAGCATCTCAGGAAAGTAGATCAAAGGGCATCCTCTGATCTCTCTCCGTACAAAAGGAAACCATTTCAACGTTCTGCTCCAGGAGAGAACTCAATTATAGAGATCTTGATGCACTCTCGAGCTTCCATTACAAGCGATTAGCAGCTGCTACATTGCGAACCGTCACAGTATCCACTCATCCCGATGCAAAACGGTTTTGAAGGATTGACCAAAACGAAAGCTCATCTCATCAAAACCCTCTCGATTCTGTTCTATTCTCGATTCCCACAGATTGTAGCCGGTATCTCGGTGTTCTTCATTTGCATTTCTGTGATATCCTTCTGCCTAAAGACGCATCCGGGGCTGCGGGTGGAAATACCGGCCATTCTCAACGTCACGACGAACGGCACGCTGCCGGCGATCCTGCCGAACGTACCCGGCTCGCTGGACGGCCTAATGCACGATGGCAGCACCACGATAGACGGTCTGTTCGAATACGACGATGAACCGTTTCTCGGTGGCTCGATGCCGAAACCATCGTCTACCGTGACCACTCCAGCCGGCAGTGAGACGATGACCAGCACCAGCACTAGTAGCAGCACCACCAGCACCAGCACCACCCCTGCATCGACCACCCCGGCATCGACCCCTAAACCGACGAGGGTCACGAGACCGGAAATGACCACCCAGCGTACGGGGCGTATCGTCTCGAGCGCCTACCGGATCAACTCGGGCAAGGGGGCCAGCATCGTGGAGAACTGGCAGGAAACGTACGGTCAACCGCACGAAGCGTTCTTCTACGTCGAGCTCGTCTGCAACGTGTGGTTTATCATCGAGCTAACCGTTCGGTTGGTGGTAAGTAGTAGTGGCCACGGGGAGGGGGAGGTCAGGTGTGTCTGGTCTGTGTGTTGTGGTTTTTAAAGATCCGATCCGATAAGACACCTTCTGTACGTCGTGCCCTCAATGATGCAATCACCGTGCGATAAGTAGTTCAATTTTCCGACTCGTTAGTATCCGTTCCGTTGGCCACCGTTGGTGACGGAGACGGACGGTTGCGGATCTCCCTTTTCGATTGAAAGATCATCATTTTTCCAGCCCCGCAGTAAATGGCCCCGAAACGAAACGGTGCTCCTGCTGTAGCCAATGGACCGTCACCACCAGTTTCGTGTGGATGTCCCGGATCTTCGGGGGGAGGGGGTTTTCCAAGCATGGCTTCCCTTCCGGAAAACGAGAAGCTACACAAATGCATGCAAATCGTGGCGCTACAACGGCACGTGGTAGAGGGAGTGCAGAGGGAAATCCGAGCCCGAGCATGAGATTAATGATAGGCTTCCTTTGAAGCTTTACCGGGACCATTTGGAGCTTCTCCTGCGGCCTGCGTCACTGTCACTGTGAGTGTAAGACTTCCTTTGATAAAGATAAACATTGACATCATCTCACCGAACGTCAGCGCAAGACCACCACCAGACCATGTGCTGACACTGGCGGGAAACCACAAAACTACTTCTTGCAGATCGAGCCCGGCGAGTAATTTGAAACCACGTATTGCGATCCGAAGAGCCTGGACCCTGAAGTGCCTGAACTGAGATTCATTTGTTCGTTTCGTTTCTTGGGAATGTTTTCCTTTCATTACGTTCCCAGGATCTGCCGGTACCGATGGAGCATTGAGCAAGGTTCTCGAGGTCTGTAAGATAGATCCCTTGGGTGGCCTGTTTTTACAGACGGAACGTTTACGTGTCTGCGTTACAAAAATGCCTCGTAACCGACTAGTCTGTCTATATTTACTCTTCAGCTCACAGCTCCTCCGGGGACAAGCTGCTACAAGCGAAACAAGTGGTTAACGCCCCTTTCAAACATAGACCCCCGCCGTGGCAGTGAGGCAGTAAATGTGACCTCCTGTGACAGTCATTGTTTAAACAACCATCAATCAACCGGATAACAAAACTCGATAAAGTTGAATTGGCCACAGACGCACACACACACGCCAGTGAGGTCAAAGGATGGAGTGTGATGAAAACAACCCGCGTAGGGAGCGACTGCTAGACCACAAATGAGATGAGTCTGAGTCAGCAGTTAAGGACCCTCTCCATGGCGCCCTTTTTAAGGGGTATGATTAATGGACTGTTTGATTTCCAGCGCTATCCAGAACCTGAAGGCAGACTCCCAGCTCTGTTACTACCGGAGATGTCAAGAGGTTGTAACGAATCTATTCAAACAGCTATTCAACCAGACGCTAGACGCATTCACTAGCTCACTATCGGGGGATGGATACCGTGCGTGGTGCGTAGAGCGGAAGACACTCAAGCAGGGTCCCCGGTCCTCGGTTCTCGGTTCTCGGTCTTCGGTCGAAAGGTTAAATTGACACCCGGATAGCGTTACTGACGGGTAGGTAGACCTCAAGCCCCTCGAGAGTCGAGTTCGAGCATCACCGAGCAGCTCATCTTCATACTGAACGATGCTAATCCGTTGGGTCGTTAAAAACGGGGGGCCCGACTGGCCCGTGCGTGGTCGTGGTGTCGGTTGGTGTGAATGGTGCTCCGGTGTGAGTGTGTGTTTGGCCGGATACCATTTAGAGCGCGCCTCTCAGCGCCCCATTTCTTCCTCACGGCTGAAAACGGGAAGGAACAAATTAGGTACACGTAATCGCCGTAACCTAAGGCCATCGTACCCCGGTACCTGGCCATCCATCCCACCGCACTCCTCCATCTCCTACTCCACGAAATGGCAAGTGTGTTTGTGTTGGTATGGTATGGTGGTTCGCAAAGTAAACGGTCCCCGGGCCAGAGGTCGGTTTGCAGTCCATTTACATTTACCCCGAAATGGTTTTGTGGCGTCTCCGGTTCCGGAGAAGGCCTGGCGGTTGGCGTTTCGGTTTTTAAAGCTCCTCCTCGGAATCCGGACGATTCCCGGGCTCCAGTCGTTAAAGCTCATGACTTTCCGCCACCTCCGGTACTCACCCCACAATGTGCCTCCTGGTGTACATTAATCTCACGCCCCGGTACCAGTTCCAGTAAGCGCAGGCCAGGGGATGTTTTTAAGGAAAATGAACTTGGCACTTGGTGGGATGATCATGCGCGAATGGCTTCCAGGCATAAGAATATGCTCGCCACGGGCCTAGCGGTATGTGTGTGTGTGTGTGTGTGTGAGTGGACGGTTGGAACACAAACACCCGAAAAACGCAATAAATTTAAATAAATATCATTTACGCATTTTGGCTCCGGTCGGTCTCCTGCTCGTGTGCATGGCTGCGGGTGTGTGTGTGTGTGTATGTGTGTCAGAGTATGAAATATTGCCCTCATTCCCTTCGACTCCGCGCGTATAACGTATGGTCTCGTGGTGGACATGATATCGAATGTGTTGTGTATGGCGCGTGAACGATGAACAGGAGCCTCGGAGGGCAACTCAATTCCAGCAATCGATCTTCCCGAAGACAGTTACGCAGCGAGGGCCAGGGATGACCGAGAGGAGCATGGCAGGATCTGAACAAAAGAAGAAGAAGAAGAAGAAGAAGAAGAAGAAGAAGAAGAAGGGGAACTAATAAGACGTGGCCTCGCGTCGCGTGACACATTTACTGACCTGAAGACAACAGATGCTGCGGCACGAAAAATGATGAAAAATGTTCGCTCACAAACCGCTGACCTTGGGGTAGTAGGTGGGTCTGAGGTCCAGCACATCAATACAGCAACCACAGCAACCGCTCTGAATCCTTTCCGATACTGGCTGCAAGCGCCTGATCTCCGGTGGAGCGATTTATGAGTCGCTCGACCTTTAAACCATTCGATAAATCAAAGATTCATGATCCCGATCCCGTTAGCCGACACTAACGGATTGGTTTGGTGTGTCGACCGTGTCAAAATGCTGTGATAGTATGTGTGTGTGTGTGTGTGTGTGGTTAGCCATTAAAAACGTCGGCTAAAGGGGCAATTAATTTGAAATTAATTTCCAAACCATCACCGAACCCGGTTCCCTCGCCGGTGTCGGTTTTATGTCGGAACGATTTCGTGGTTTGAGTTTGGCCCGGCCTTTGACCTTCTAATCGTGTGGGGAACGGGTCAATGGTGTCGTAGCTAACAAACGATAATGCCATTTTAATGCTCTGTTTGTGCTTTAGATTGGAATTTTAATTCAATTATTCATGCGATAGGGGGTGCGAGAGAGCGCGTGTGAATGTATGTGTGCGCCAACCGTGTTGGAGCGAATCTGCCTTTCAGATTCCACCCCGAACACAGCTCAAAATGAATGATCATAATTGAAAGCATTAATAATGCGTGATAACATAAATTTAAACTGTATTTAAACATCGAGGGCTCGTTACATAATCGCATCGTAAGCTCGGCTGCAAACTGAACAACCATCTCACCTCCATTACCGTCGCTCGGTTCTTCTCTTCCAACACCAACAACAACAACAACAGGTGTCACCAAATATCGTGGAATTTATCAGATCTCCCGTCAACATCATCGATCTGGCGGCGACACTCAGCTTCTACACCGACGTCTGCCAGCGAATGGGTGAACAGACCGGGCTACTGGAGGCCTTCTCGATCGTCCGTATCCTGCGGTTGTTCAAGCTAACACGCCACTCGCCCGGACTACGCATCCTGATACACACCTTCAAGGCGTCGGCCCGCGAACTCACGCTGCTGGTGTTCTTTCTCGTCCTTGGCATCGTCGTCTTTGCCAGTCTGGTGTACTACGCCGAAAAGTTGCAGGTAAGTGCCTTTCTTCCCTAACAGTGTTTTCGTAGCTAGGCAGCATAATTAATATGTTGTCAATATCAATATCACAAGAGAATAATACCGGTATGTCACGAAGGACTACAACGTGTGTGTGTGACGATGTGACTTACTCGACGCCTCATGAGAGTGGTAATGTTCTTTTGGGAAACCCCAAAACCCGAAGGAAATATCTTATGTCAACCAGAGCAACGTGCTGCTGCGGTATCAGCTGGCTGCCGTTGTCATTGGTGATTGTAGGAGGAGAATAGCAACATAACTAGCTGACCGGGAATGGGCCGTCCTTCGGGTGAGGCAACATGTCACAAGCAATCACTCCCGTTCGCCTCGATACGAAGGGTTATTGTTTCTTATCCAGAACCATAAACTTTGCCGAATAGTATCGCTCCATTGCACCCAACGCTGGCCAAAAATAGAAAGAAAATGTGAAGAGCTCGATTCGTGAAAGTGTTTCCCTTGTTCGCTCGACCCGACACTATTCGACGTTTGCTAACCTGTTGAGCAGCCGTTCCAGCGGAATGCCTTTTACCCCGCTCCATGGCAACGAAGGAGTCCACGACATGGTGTTTGACAGTTTCGCAAAGTGATCTCGATTTCTCTTCGCGGCGGTTGATAAGTGGTTGCGCATTAAGTGTCCTCGGGTCGGACGGGAAACACTCGGCCCGGGGCTGCTCGGTGCGGTGCTGATTGAAACCCATGACTTCGGAGGAAGTCAATCGATGTTATCGAGCGTCTGAGCGTCTGAGGTAAAGTTTTTGAAAGACCTTGAAAAATGTTAGCCGAGATTGTCGATTCTGTCTGCCGTCTTTTAATTGCATTACTAACCGGGAGGGAAATCTGGGTTGTGGGTGGGAAGGGTAGCGTCATTGTGCTAATGAAATGGCGCATTACACGGAGGATAATGGATATTGCCGATACCGGAGCATTGTTCCAAGGTGATCGATACGATTCGAAGTTAATGGCAAATTGAACAGCTTTTGTTGAATTTTAGTATAATATCTATCTTTGTTTGCTTTAAACTGTTAATGTCAATGGACTGCCAAAACGTTTATGAAATTAATCTGCTATAGAAAAGCAGATGGTGAATAGTCTATCACACTGAAGTGAACCAATCGTCCATTTTTTAGCAAAAGTTTTTAATCGATCCATCGAAGCAAGAATACATTTTTAAATACAAGTTTTACAAATACTATTGGTGCTATTAATAAACAATAAGAAGTGTGTGGAGTTGAATAAAAGAAGTGGTAGTTTTATTCCTGTTAATGATATTTGCATACACAGATATTTGCATATATAAAAAATACTAAACCAGTATTCCCATAAACATGTCAAAAATAAAGATTAAAAACACAAACTATTTTCCAAATTGACGGACAAATCACATTTCAAATTTGGTACCAATAACTCAACATAAAAATGTAGATGTGATTCTGGGAAACGATTGCTATTAGTCTTCAAAAAAAATCTCAAACATTCTCTAGTTTATAAATCTTCGTACCAAGACCTGCGTACTTCCATCGACTGTTCACTGTTGGTGCATCGCTCATCGTCGTGGCGCATCTGCATAACTCTCTAGCATGTCAGCGACTTTATGAAGTTTGCGATTCCACAAAACTAACTGAGAACAGTGGAACGCAAATATGCAGTCGTTATAAAGCTTTGATTGCGCCAGTGTTTGCCGTGGCACTAGAACAATGAACCACCGTTCGCTTTAGCTATTTCCATGAACGGCTTAATCTAGTTTCCTTTTTCCGTTTTATTTCGTCCGCATCAAACACCGGGCGCAGGAGCAGCAGCAGCAGCAGCACTATCGTTGAATGTCGCATCTCAAATATCATTACGAATCGTCATCCTCATAATCATCATAACACACCGAGCACGGTATGCGCTCAGCATAGCGGCCAACTCCCAAATCCCCTAGCGATACCGGGGAACTGGTTGGTGCGTTTTCGCGATAGGCAACCCGCTTGAAGCGTCCTCCACGGATAGTGGGTTTATGATACACTTTTCCCGCCGTTCTTGACGTTCTGCTTTCTGCCAGCGATTGTTTTACCTCGCGTTGCCATAACTCTTTGGCGAAAAGTATGCTTGACAAGAAGGAAGATGAAAAGAGGGAGAGGGAAAGAAGCAAACAGTTCGCTCTAATCCATCGCTAACGAGGTGAAGGGGACAGCGGACATTCCAGTGCGCATCCCACCCCCCGGCCGTGTTGAGGATATTAAGTTTTATGTGAGTTAACGGTCCACCGCGATCAGCGATAACTCCCTGGTTGCGGACCACTATCATAACCTTGGCCACCGATTGTCACCATGGTTTCACTCGAATGCAGAACATGTGCCAGCACTGGCGCAGGATTAGTCAAAACATTATGAGTCTCGTCTGCCGCCCCGGCGGGGCAGGGAGTTGCCCTGACGTTGCCCGGAGTGAAGGAAACACTAAACCGAGCATTATGTGGCCAGCACGTTGCGCTGCGATCAAGATTACCCGTGATAAGGGTAGATTAATTTGAATTCCGGTGTCTGGGCGATTAACCCGGTTGCCGGTTCCGAGGCACCGAGGGTTGATTTAAATTTTCCATTTTCACTCGGCTTTCACAGTTCACAAATTCGAATCCACCACCCGGCACCCCGGGAAAAGGTGAAGGTCGTCGCATGCTCATCCCTTCCAACATTAGCGCAGATCCTGATCCCCCCGGGATGTAATGTTTTGTTTTCCAATTGAGAGGAACTCGGGTGGCCACAAAGGCGGCTGACCGTAGCAGATCGCCGGGTCGCACGGTGCACGGTGGAAAGCGTAATGAAAGATTAAATCCGTAAGCCGGCTAATGATACGGTTGGATAAAAATCATTTACCGCGATTACGGTGCACAAAAAGCGGCTGCGTCCGGCACTCTCCTATGGCCCGGGACCCAGATGATGAGTGATTTGGTGTTGTTGCTTCTTTATCGCATTTCGTGGTCGTCGTGCTTTTGTTTTCGGGGGTTCAGTCCGGTTCAGTTTCTGCTTCTACACGCTATAATCCGTGTGGTTCTGATGTTTTGATGCTTTGGAAAGGATTTACTTCATCACGCGCCCTGTGCACGGGAAATTTTGCAGACCCATAAAGCATCCTTCCGTTTACGGTTTTCTGGGAAGGGAGTGCTCCGTCGCACTGTTCCACTTTCTGTTCCATTAAGATCATCCTGATCCAGTTTTTAGGAAGCGATTGCGCCATTGAAGATTTTTCTAACGTATTTCATCGTCCTTCGTCGATATTTTTCCAGGATAATCCAGACAACCAGTTCAAGAGCATACCGCTCGGGTTGTGGTGGGCGATTGTCACCATGACCACGGTCGGGTACGGTGATATGGCACCGAAAACGTACGTCGGCATGTTCGTCGGGGCACTGTGTGCACTGGCGGGTGTGCTCACGATCGCTCTTCCGGTTCCGGTCATTGTTAGCAACTTTTCCATGTTCTACTCACACACGCAGGTAAGCCCACGGTGTATGGTTCCACTGGGAACGCGGTTCATGCTTTATTTTTAATTCAAGTTATCCTTTTGAATTTAATTATGAAACTTATTTATAATCTTTTAAATCACATGTTTCTCCATAATTTACCATGATTGCTGCATCTGGGTGGTTTAATGCGAATTAACATACCAAGCATAATATTTTGCAGATGTTTTTTTGAAATTTCATACGTAAACACGTATGAAATTCATTGGATCAAAGTATGCTATTCGAGGTATTTCGCTTAACTACAAATTATTAACATGATCAAACACCAACCAATGATTCTTCGTAGGAAAATGGAAGACGAAGAAATTATTTTTAAACTTATAATGACTTTTAATACAGCTACGTGTCATACTATTTGTTCAAATGCTGTCATCTGCATCTTAATTTTAAGTTGTTGAACATAGTGTACAAGGTTAGAAAAACTTAACGAAAAGAACAACTATATAACCCCTATTCCAGCACATACCCTTGGAACGTTTATTACCCGCAAACGCTATCATAGTAGTATTCATGATAAAAGATCAATCCCGCGTCCTGATAATTGGTAAAACTTTCTGCATCTATCACAGCCATAGTTGAATCATCTTCAATTTCTCACTAATGGTTTGGAAACGATTTCCAAGAGAGTTACTGCTGCTGAAAGGAAATGGTTTCACCATTAGCTAACTGCTTCCAGATGATAACCAATCGACGTATTGCAGTAACTGCACACTGCAGCCGTGCTTCTAAATCCGCTCAACGAGATTTGATGGATGCCAGTCAGCGCGAGAGCAACTGACGAGCTCGGCTACACAAATCATGCTCAAACCCCACCAACGGTGGACGACGACCGCGACGACGACGACGGTGTCGTAAAGTTGCGCATACTTTCGCCGAAACTCTGCCCCATCAAATGGCCGGGAATTGATTTACTGTCAGCCGACAGACGACTCCCGTCGCGCATACGGCAGAAGAACAAGAAGATTTACGACACCCAACGGACCCTTAAAACTGATCTCATGCACACATACACACACACACACACACTCAGCCACATCTAGCGTGTAACACTTCGATCATTCCATCACCTGTGATCGCACATCAGCCAACATTGGCAACAGCCAAGTTAAAGCCCCCTGGTACCACTTGGAATCACTTGCGTTCCGGAACGCGGTCCTTCCTCCTCCAATGATCACGGCGGAAGGGGAGCATTCTTCTCTCGCCCCCTTTTCCGATGACTGATGCTTATCCATGCACACGAAAATCTAAACATTACGCGAAGCCCATCAATCACCCGTAACGAAGCAGCAAAGTTTCGACTACATCTCCCGGAGTTCTCGGGGTTTACTGTCGACGCTTATCTGCACGCCCACCGACCGATGCTACGACACGCCACGCCAGCGACGAGTACGTCTTATCAGCTTACAGCCCGATTTCCGCACGACCCGCACAAGTTCCCGTGCGATGCGATAGTTTTTTTTTCTTGTTTTTCTTTTATTATCCTTTCTTCCACCATCACCTCATCAGCTCATCAGCCGCAGCAACACCTCCTTCGTAGCGCTGGCTGGCTGGCCACGATTTATGACCTCGTAACGGTCGTGGTTCGGAGAGCATCGAAAAGTTTTTGATGCCGTATCCATCATGTTCCATGTTTCAACCACCAACACCACCACCTCGATGGAACTCTGGAACCAGTCATCCGAAGCGGCTTATGATGGAAACGGTGGCTCTGGTGTCTGGTTTGGTCTGGTTCGCCGGCCGGTCGATCGGTCGGATGGAATTAAAAGGCCGACGAAGCCACTCGATTGGGTGAAAAGCTCGATGAAGATGTACATCGCTTGTTACCGAGCAGCACCGAACATGGCGTCAAGTCAACCAAAGTGTTCGGCAAAGGACTTCGACCAGAGTGCTGCAATGATTAACGACATCATCCACCTCCTAGAGGGAGGGACATCATGACCCCGTGATTTCGGACTCCAGCTGATGCAGCTGATGCTGGTGGTGGTGGTGGTGGTGTTGGTGGATGAGCAAGCAAATTTGTCAAACTATCTCGTATGCACGGGTCAGAAAGTTCCGTCAGTCGGTGCGCCACACCAATCCTACGAGAACGAATCATCTCTACTATCCTCTCCACCAGGTTTGGCAGAGAAGAAGAAGATGATTTCGAGCAAGAAATTCTGCATAGTGATAAGTTTTTGCGCGAACTTCGAGCTTCCCAAAAGTCGAACTCTCGGGACCGCTCGTGGTCTCGGTGGTGCGAGCACAAGCGGCGTGAGTTTTTGTCTCTGTTTCCTGTTCGCACTCTCAGACGACCGTGTGGCGCACCGAATGGAGTAGGAGGAGGAGGAGAAGGAGCAGAGGTCGAACCGAGTCAGTTCACTCGGGAAATCGGGCAAAGTACTCGAGTGAACTTTCACTCAACCGGAAATATCCTGCAAACAGGCGGGCAGGCAGGACGAGAGCATGCCTCCGTTGTTCTCGCACTCGCGCGCTCTGTTTAAGGTGTCGACGAGAGGCCATCGGAGTGCAGCATCGGCGATGGAAAACATATTGATGAGGGCGCGCCTTCCGCAATGCTGAGCAATGAGAAATGGTGGAACGATTTAAAGCCGATTGTAACCGGATGGTATGATGGTGCCGGCCTGTGGATGCACGCCACGATGTTCTCCCTCCCCTTTTTTTCAGAATGCAAAGAAACCAGCATTCGCCGCCGAGAAGTGCTCCGAATCTGTAAGTGAGGCTCCGGTATTTTGTGAGGAGAAATTGATTTAAATTGCAGCACCGATCGATCCATTTCTCAATTCTTGGGAGCGCCTCCACAACTCCATCTGGATCGAGCTCCAGGCATGGACTCGTTGGTTATGAAAAATGTTTTTTTTGCTTCCCGGAATTGGGTTTTACGCTAGCCCCAAGATAAGACTCCAACGGATGGCGGGGTTACCTTATCTACCGGAGATTTGGCGTCTCAATTACACTGTCTTACCTTGTTGCCGAACTCGGAAAATTAGGATCACCGACCGCCCCCCCATAATCTTGACCCTAATTGGTAGATTTATGCTTCATCCGGTCCTCCGGTTGTGGGGCGAGAGATTTATGAACTTCACGGAGGTAAACCGGAAGCTGTGATTCGGGTTTCTCGCAGAATCCTCTCTGGCAGAGCTCTCGGAGCTCCGTAGATCCGTTTGGCACCGGTGGGATTTTGATAAATGATCGTTTGTTCGAATGTGTGTCCGCAGCTTGCGAGGAGCTCGAGAGTCGAGCGTCGAGAGGATAGTGCCCAGCGTGCTCCCTGGAGGTGATTATTCATTCGGTCAGTTAGTTATGGAAAAAGGGAGCCTCAGCGTGGAAACCTATTTTGCTCATAATTTTTGCGAAAACGATTTGTAAAAGTTCAATCCGAAAAATGGACCCTCTGCAACGCGGCTTACGGTGTCTCGGGGCACGATAGCACGGTCTTTGTTTTGTAATATGACCATGACCATCACTAAACTCCCTCAGTGAACCCTACTCACACCGACCGGGATGTGCGCACACTGAAGCGTCACCATTTTTTAATTGCACAATCCATTCCCAGCCCCATCCATTCGCGAAACGGATGTCACTTTTTGCTCGCTGAACCAATACACTTGTACATACATCCCTTCCCTGCAAGCTCTGCTGCTGCTGCTGCTGTTGCGTTCCAAAAGATAGCTACAAATCTCACGCCCTGGGCCCCAATTAACTGCATTTGACAGCCCATTTAACCCGACCAAAAGGCTGGGACTCGTTGACCGGAGGTTGAAAACTTGTCGCTTCGTCCTTCGAACAAAAAACCATCGGACCGTTGGTCGGAGAAGGGACGGGCGGAGCGCAAAACTTGCCGGGATAGTTGATGATCAAACAAAAGGGACTCCGGACTGACAGTCCGTACCATACTGTTTGGGTCCGTTTGGCAGAGCAAAAAACCCAGAGCATTGACGCCTATTCAGCGCGTAGAGTCTTCCTCTTCCCAAGGACATTAGCATAAAATAATCCGACAAACGGTGGCAAGGCCCTAGCGCTAGGGCAGTAACCAAGTATGCTTTACAAAGCGACTATTGATGCGCCGGATGCTTTCGAGTGGCCGAGAGGACGACAGCCTTTTGCTGAATGAACGGCATCCATTGAATTCAGACCACGACCAGCCTCGTCGCGTCGGTTGCCCGCGAGGCTAATGGACCTGTTCACTTACCTGTTGGCACGTCAATCTTAACTAACTCCGCGGGGCCCGGCGAGGACAGAAACCACTCGCTGAACGAGCTGCTTGTTGAATAAGGGAGTGCCTAATGATGAGCGTGGGCCTCGATGGTTCCATAGAACATGGCCACAAAGGACGAACGAACGAACGAACGAACGACGGTCGTCGCATCCTTTCGTAACCGCTTCGATGGTGGTGGGCGTGATGTAACGCGCGCGGCCTATAGATATTTCATTCCGTCTTCATTTTCTTCTTCGCGGGCCCATCTTTAAGAAAGGATGACAGTGGAGTTGGTGGAATGGTGGTTTCGGGCAATGGGAAAGGTTACCAAACTGCAACAAAACGCGTAACCGTCTCTCAACCGATTCACTCCGTCGCTCCGTCGCTCTTGCGTCTGTTTCAGGATTCGCGTTTCAGATCCCGATGTTGGACGCGGCTCGCCAACGGTCGTTGTATGCGTGGTTCGATTTACATAATTTTCTCATTTAAATTTTTATCGGTGCTGGCAGTTTCTCAAATTGGTTCCATCCGGCTAAGCGCGGAAAGGGATGATGCGCGCAAACCTGGGACGGGACTGGGAACGCGAACGCTCATGTTGATGACGGAGAGTGGTATAGCTCAAGATAAACATTGCAGCTGGATGCTCCAGGCGCAACCAGACGCAACAGAGGAGAGAATGTTGTGTGTAGGAGAGGAAGGCTGCTGGCAAGGGATAGAATTATGTTTGTTTTTTCGCGCCGACATTTTTGGAGTGTGGCCAGTCGGTGGTGGGGTCCGGACCGGAAAGTTGTTTTTGTCCGTCGCGTACGCCTCATCCCGCAGACTCCGTAATCATTCGCACTTTTAACAGCACTTGGTAATGAGATTTTGGGAGAGAGTTTTTTTTTCTAGAGGAGGGAAGTTTTGAAGCTTTGGAGATGATCCAGAGTGGGGATTGCAATCGAAAATGGAGATAAGGAGGGATAAGAAAAGTGATTGCCAATTGACGCTTTTGTTGACATCTAGTGCGTTTGGTATACACCAAGTGATATTTCGCTAAACAAAGCAGCCGTTATTTAGAATTGAATCCGCATCAATTGGATCAAAGCTGGCCACAGCAAAAAAAAACAGTATTCGTCATCGGTCTTACCTTGTCTTGTAAATCCAGAGCAGTATTAAGTAGCTGCTGAATATACAGTGTTGCTCATAATTTATACGCAAATATCTTGGTTTCAACCATCGTTGGTTCAAATGCATCAACGCTATTTCGGGTGCAAGGTACTCATTGCTAGAAATTCAAATATACAACACGACGATAACAAGTGCTTTAGAGTACACTAAGCAAACCTGTTATGAGAAGTCTTGTGCCTTTTTGTTTTATTTAATTTTTTTTGTAGAATTGCTAGATCTTGAATATTATTTTAATGTTTCAAATGAGCATCGTGGCTCAATCCTTGTTGGATAAACTACCTGCTTTGTATCCCTTCTCAAAACAGACAGACAAGACAAGAAAAAGATGCGAGATAGAAGAGAAGCAGACAAGAAAAAGATAAAAGAAGGGAATTGAAAATTTCATAGACATTTTTTTTAGTTACGTAAACGTCATTCTGTTTGGTCCGGCCGCTTGCTTCTGGCACAAATACCACGATTAGCGCATGAATACACCTCACCTACGCTAGTGATATGCTAAAGAGCCACGGGGCTCACTGCACACCGGTTCCATTGCAAGCATAATGGTTTGGGACGTCGACCGCCCGACCGCTTAGCAGCAGTCAAATTTGCATTTAGATCAAACAATTAAATTGTGCAAACCGAACCGAACCGGAAGGGAATGGTAGGTGGTGATGGTGGTGATGGTAATGTGTTGGCGCAACCATCCCTCGGAAAACCCCTCGGAAAAACTCTCTCTCTCTCATTTGTTTGCGCGAACCCCACACTCCGATCCGGAAGGTGGTGCTTCCGGTGATCACTGATACCATTGTCACTCTCTCCTCTGTCTCTCTCTCTCACACACACACGTGCTCGTGCAAACACCCACATTTACACACCGTCAAGTAGCCGCTTATCATTTGCCACCTCGACCACCTGGTCCGGCAAAGCGCAGCGTTCACGTTCGCTATGGACCTAAACTGAGCTGCTTCTCCAGAAAAAGAGGCCTACTTTCGTTTCGGACTCATCGCCCACGTCACCACCACCCCCTTCCAGCCTTTTCATTTTCGCCATAAATTTCCACCAGGAAAGGAAAACCAGCAAACAGATACTGCCGGACAAACTCTGAACCGGGGGCCAAAGAACATGGGAAATAAACAAAGACATTGTGTTATCTTGGGTCTACCCGGGAGGGGTTCATCCTCCCCTCCTCCCGTCGCCACCGCCACTTCTTTTGTTTCAACAACAGCATGCTGTCAGTGTTGTCAGCGGAACCACTTATGCTATGCTATGCTCTGCTTTCTTTCTGTCTTGCGGCATTCGCTATGTCCTTTGCAGGCTCGCTCGAAGTTGCCGAAAAAACGTCGCCGAGTGCTACCGGTGGAGCAACCGCGTCGGAAGCGGGACGTCGGGGTGGCCAATCGGCGCGTGAACGCAATGAAACACCAGCAACCCACCGCAGGGGGTGGGGGAGGCTGTGGTCCAACGCATCCCGCCATCTTCAAGGATGCTTTCGGTGGAGCAAAAATCGGTGAGCTTTGCATTACGCCTCTCGTCTCGGAAACGGAGCTTTCGGAACGGTGTGGGTGTAAAGCTTCAACAACCAAACAGGCCGCATGGAATTGATGATGGATGCGGTCGTGGGCGTGTAGCATGCACACCGAGCTTTTCCATGGCATCCTGAAGCTTTCGCGGCGAAGGATGAAAGCGACTTTGTAGCTTCCTTTTTCCCAATGTGCGTTTTCTTTCTCTTGCTTGCGATCCGTTTCAGGTCACGTGAATGGCGTCAATGTGATAGGGCTCACGCTGCAGGGACCGTCCGTACCGGGGCTGGCCGTCCTGAAGCCTCCCGCCGTCCTGCAGCCAGGTAAATGCCTCGATTTTCCAATTGATTAGGACTCGCTATCAAGCAAACCGATTACTTGGCAGCAGCTTTCGTTTTTTCTTTTTCAAACTAATAATAATCCATACATCCGGTACGTCCGGTGACCAATTTGTCCAATGGTTCTGGTCCTCCGGTGCTCTCTCCTCTCTCTCTCTCTCTCCTCTATTTCTCTTGCTAGGTGATTTCATCAACGTACCGCAGCTGAGCTCGTTGCAACCGCGCCAACCAACGACCGGAAATGTAGATTTATTGCTGCCATTACAGCCGAAATTGCTCGTTCCGCTGGGTAAGCAACGCCAAACGGGACAAACGGTTGTTGGTGGTAGCAGTAACCGGGAGAACTGATATCCTGTTTCTTCTCCCCTTTTTTTCATTTTTCTTTCTTGTCGACCACACGTTACTCTTTCTTGCATCCGGGGGGTTTGATCGTCGATTGCTGTGGTGACCACGTTTCCTGCCATTTGCTGCTTCTTCTTCTTCTTCTCACCGGACACACGGCGCAGTGGAACGGCGAGAGTCCAAACCGGAAGAGATGGTCGTACCGGAGCCGAAGGTGACGCTGCACTCGCACGGATCCTGTTCCGCTTCCGGTAGCAACACACCGGGTGGAGATGAATCTTGAACCGGCGTGCTACGGACGTTCCGACGAAGCGATGGCTACCGGTGGCTGCTGCCGTTTAGAGGATGGTGTACGCCGAGGGTACGCTTCGGCAATTACTGTCGTTGCTTGTTGATCGTTGCCCCGGTACGGTAGACGCTAGTCGACTGTTGCCTGCCATCGATACTCGACAATTGTACTGATGAGCAGCAGATGATGATGATGATGATGATTTAGAGAGGAAATAGATTGAAAAATGTTAAGAAACGATCGTTCGTTCGGTAGTAGATGTAAAGAAATGGATATTAAAAAATGAAACGATTTCATAGTTTATGGAACAAAGTGTGGACACACCACAAACCGGTTAGCAGCAACCGAAAATAAAAAGATAAAGAGAAACCTAGAAATAATGTGCAGAATAATAGGAAACGATTGAACTAAACGATCGGGGCTGTTGTTTTTAAGAATAACCAACCAAAGCCAAACACTAAAGGTAGCCAAAGAAGGATGGACCGATTGTCTTGGCCAATCAGCCCAAGTAAGTTGGACAACAAAGCAGGAAAGAGAAAGGCCTACGAGTGACTCGTGCTCTGCTTGTACGATGATCCGCATTACGAAAAGGATAGCATTAATTAGTTTAGCTAGAGCAAGGAGAAACAGAAGCTGTTCGAATGGAGGAACCAATATGGAGGGCTCAATTTTTTGATACATCAACAGAACCGTGACACCGTTTAGCGAGAATCCAAACATAAAATCAAAACCACATAATCTTCTTGGAACCATCTTGAGCGTATTAGCCCCGGGGGACCCCCTTCGGAATCGAGATAAAACAAAACAGAAAACCCAAATAGTTGTGTGAGTGCCAAAGGCTCGCATCAAGCTAACCATTGTATGCAGTACGAATACGTGTATGTTAATGTTGCCTAATAGGTGGTCCGAAGTTGCCGAAATGGGGATGCACGAGGTGCTGGTAGCCCCCCCTTTAAACTAAATCCCCTCTAAGTCGTGTCTTTATGTGTCGGAAAACCCCTGAAGCTGATGAAAGCATAAAGCGCCAAACTGTGGCGCATCCTCTCTCTGTCTCTCTCTGTCTCTCTCTGTCTCGAACATCTCGAAGAGTTTCATTCGTAAACACAGGAAATATAAAGGGAAGTAATAAAGCTTTAAGCCATGGTGCGTACCGAAGGAGCGAATGCCGCATTAAAATGCATGGAGCAGGAGAGTGTGTATGCGTGTGTGTGTGTGTGTGTATGTGTGTGGAATGGAAACTTAAAATCAATTTCAAAGAATCGGTTTCAAATCGAGCGAAGCGAAATGCGACAACTGTGTGACGTCACATCAGCTGATGGTCATCTGCAGAGCACGAGAGACTCACACACTCCCCGTAATTGTTTATCAAGTAGAAGGGCCCGGGAATCCAGGAATTTACTATCCCGTTCGGTGCGCTTCGTTCCGAAGGTGTGGCAACGGTGGCCACGATAAGGTACGGCGAAGCGACACACAGTGTGACACTTGTTAGGGGTAGCAGTCCAGCCAGAAAATCGAGAAATAAATGGATACATTTTTAAACGAACCTCAAGCGTCCTCGTCCTTGATTAGTAGCAGCAGTACCATTACCAACACCACCATCACTACCACAAAAAAACCTTTTTTTGCTGCGTTCGAAATAATTGGAAAGCATTTCTTGTGAAACTCTTCTGGAATAGAGGCCACTGTTGGAGATGTTGGAAGCATTTTAGGCAAAAGCAAATCCTTTGTCCTCGGCCAATTTTAACATAAAACGAAAAAGCGACAAAAACCTTGGCAATGACAACCCCACCCCCACTCGACACTCCAAGCCACTGGAAGACGCCGGGACCCAACGACAAATCCACTCAAAAAAGAGACGCCAACCGACGAGTGGCCGAATCGAGCCCGAGTTTACGACCGCATTGCTCATAAATTGCGAAATGAAAACGAATGGCTCACGGCGAGCACGGCGAGCACCGAAATTAATGATGGCCGTTTAGTGCCCCGTACACACCGACTTTGGTATCCCGGAAGGGCCCCGGAAGGAGGTGCCGTGAAACATTGTGGAGTAAAACAAAGTAAATGACAACATGCCATTCTCTATTACGGAATGGCGCGCCTTTCCTTCCCTTCTTTTTTTTTTTGTCGCACCAGCGTACTCTCCGGACGGTCAGAATCCCGAAAATGGTTCACTTTTCTGACCGATTGCATCCTGTTGCGGGGTTGAGAGCAAAATGGGGAAGAACGTTCCGACGAGAAGGTCCACGTGACTTGGGGTGTAGCGAGCAGAAGCCGAAGAAGAAGCTGTAAGTCAAAATTATGCTCCCTCATTAACGCTGGTGGCGCGTGTTCCGTCGTACCAGCGTCCCGGCGCCGGGAAATGGAAGCACATCGTATTTATGACCTTCTCGGTTCGGTTTCCTTTATGGTGCTGTCACCATGGCAACCGATGCTAACGCACGCGGTCTACGTGTGTTTGGTTCAACATTAACTCCCGAAAGGGGCCCCTTTCCCGGCTGTTCGTTTGTAAATCATTTCAGTTTTTACCGACATACCGAGGTGGCGGTTGGCGTTGGCCACACTATTCAGCCCCCCCCCCCCCCACCCTTTTTCGTCCGTGGCTTCCCAAGGATGAATGGAGCAAATCAGTAAAAAGGGAAACAGTTTAAATGGTCCTTCGGTAGTAGCCCGAGGTTTTAGATCGAGAGCACTTGAAGCGGCAGCCAATCAACGGAAGGACCCATTCGAGACGAGAAGCCGAGGGCTCGTGGTTGACCGAATTTGATGTAACGCTTTGATTTCACCTCCCCGCGTGTTGTAGTACTCTCTCTCTCTCTTTTCTTCTCTCTTTGCTGCGTAAGATAGACCTCCCCTGAGCCGGTGCTGGTCCGGCAACCGGTCCCCCCTCTCTCAAGGGACTAAATAAACATTCAGACAGCACCAATCGTACAATGGTGGTTCGTATTTATGTTTCTGTTCTCGTTGCTCGTATCTCGTTGCTTTCCGAGCACTTTTGTTCGTCTGTATGTGTGTGTGTGCTTTTGTGTGTGCGTGTGTAAGTGTGTGCTTCATTGCTCGTATTTTGATTTTAATCTCGTGCACCCTTTATGCTTTCCGTCAACCAAACAGGAAAAGGAGGAATAAAATCGTCTTTCTCCAAGGCGGACACACCGGTGTCAGTGTTTGAATTTTACATTTCTCGCCACAATAAAGCGGCCGCCGCCGCCGCCAAAAGTCATCAGCATAAATGCCTCGGCGAGAGAGAGAGAAAGAAACCGGCGACCGGGGAAAGGCAGCGACAGCTTTGGCAGGCGATAGTGTGCTTTGGGATTGTGACGAGGCTGTGTGAAGTGAAAAGCATCAAAACCATCCCCCCCTCCCGAAAAACTAACCAAAACCCCTAACCCCGTGCCCGTAAACTTCTGTTTTCTATGGTCAGAACGCTGGGCGGCAAAAGAATTGGAAACTTTTAAGGGGCGAGAAAGTCCTTCCAAGGATGCCCATAATGTTTGACAAAGAAGCAGTCCAGTTCAGTTTTGAGCGGACGGATTCGGTTTTGCGGCAGTAAAAATGGTATTCATCTAGGGGTCATCGGGCAGGGTTTGAAAGTTTCCCAACCCCTTAACGGGGAAAGCGGATTCATGAGAAGGGAGGGGGGTGGCGGGAAGAACAAAGAAACCATGGCCGAGAAATGGCCGAGAGGGTCTTTTTTGGGGAAGAGGAAAGTAAATGGTCAGTAAAGAGGTTCACAAAACAAAAGGGGCAAGCTCCGGCGCCCCCAGGGTAGGGGGAGGGGGTAGTGATCGAGAAAACCCCGGGAAAACCACCCGGAAAAACATTCCGCTTTATGCTCATAAAACTCAATAAGTGTCAGCTTTCCGGGTGCGCTATCATCTATTTCAATCTTTCTCCCTCTCTCGAAGAGAAAAGAGAAAGAGAGAGAGAGAGAGAGAGAGAGAGAGAGAGAGAGAGAGAGAGAGAGATCAAGGAGATGTTGTCGGCAAATGGCGCTGTTTGCTTCCGTTTCCGTTTAAACCATGACAAACGATTTCACTCACGTCGTTCCCGTTGTTGTAGCGACCCACCAACTCCCCCCCCATTAATCCAGCCCGCGGCATGTTCCAGTGCTTACAATACAATGTCGCTAATCAAAGACTATTGCGCCGCGCGGCGGCATTTCATGTTATCGAGCAACTCCCCGGCTTTCCCCAGTCCAAGGTAAGGCAAGGACAATAATGCAGAACCGCGTTTCTCGCGTGTACTGTTATGGCCGATGACGGGGAGGAATCATTAAAGGAAAACTCATTCGAAACGTGCCATCGCAGAATGGGGCGGAGTTCTCGAACCGCTCCGATGTTGCTTTGTCGTCTGTCGTCCGGTCCGGTCTGGTCTGGTTGGGTGTTTCCTTGGCAGTGGATAGAACGATCCTTGCGTCTTGCGGACTCTAGGGACTATAGAGAGCATGCTCAAGGTGAAAAGGGCTGATGTGCAGAACGATGCTCATAATCAGCAACCATTCCAGAAAACCGTCCAAACGTCGCCGTCGTCGTCGTCGAAGGAGGAAGGTTGCCTACAAAGGATCGATCGAAGGTTGCCAGTTGATTGCTTTGCCAGAGTTCGCGCTGCTTACAGGTTAGGTACAGGCTTAACTGAATGCAAAGGTAATAATAGAGAGAGTCATCTCTCGAATCATCATTATGCTATGCTTCGAGTTCTGATTGTAACATGCTTTTCTATGCTAGACAAAGAGAGGGGCACAGAAATCGCATGTTTAACGTTTATGATGATTTTAGTAACAGAAATTGTTGATACAGGAACTCGAATTCCGTACAAGAAAGTTGCTCAGTTCCTAAGTTAAATCTCATAGAATCTCGAGCTCCGCTATCGATTTCAGATGAAGCTGTGCTACCGATTGCATGCCCGGAAGACGCAACGCAAGGACGCATTGCGACAATCACACCACAAAAGCACTACTGGGAGGGAGGCACTAAACTAAGCAAAAACCCTGTACGCTCCAACCAACCAACCAACCAACAAGTGAGCGACAGCAGTGAAACAAATACGCACTAGTGCGGCCATTGCAAGGGTCAGGCTAGAACTAGCGGTGGCCCCCCACGGGAGGTGGCCAGCATAACAACACAGTAATCAATGTTTTATGGAGCTGATGGCAAATTAATTGACAGGGAAGCGAGCATTTCAAGGCCGGGCCCGGAAAAGTGCTCCACACACACACACACACCACGCAGGATCGATATTGACTACCAAAGGCGAATGCTGCGAATGCTGTGAAGTGCGAAGCTGCTGAAGAGAGCGTTGGGTGGTAAAAGAAAAAAGAAAACCAGAGCAGCCCATTGCCCCATTGGTTGCAGCTGATCTTGAGCCTGGCACTTATGCTGGCGAGAGCAACAGAGCACCACCAGGGCAGTACCGGCAATGGCGGCCACACACAAACACACACACGCACACCATAAATCGTCGTTCGCTTTGGCGCGCTGGTGGTACGCTGTCGCCTCAAGGACACAAGGACGCAGCGTAAAGACATGCCACACAGATGCCTCCCCGTCGCTACGGCCCCCCCCTTCCCTGTGGCCGAGCCAAGGAACGTGTTTTTATGTTTGCATGCCCAACCCACCCTCCGTGCCCCTTCGGAATCCGGACCACTGGCGAAAGCAGCCGGGGGAATTGCTTTCGGATGTTTACGAGCGCCGGCTCGAGCGTAATGAGATGATCATAAACCAAACGGCCACCGAAAACATAGCGCAAATGAGTTATCCGTCCGTGGGTCCGAGGTCCGAGGCCGCCGCCGCCGGAGGAAAATCGATCTTCGTAATCCGATTGTCCGCGGCGGGTTCGCGGCGCGCTGATTTGTAAGCACCATTACAGCGCCATCTTGGATGTGTTATAATTTGTACGTCAACACATAAACTCACCCTCAATCCCGGGTGGCTGTTTCGGGATTTATCTCCACTGCCCGCATGACCATGGCGGCCATCATAGCGATCGGCTGTGGCCATAATCCTAGGGCCAAGATGTGTTTTTCGAACAAGACTGTTGGACCTTCCATCTGG
>NC_064874.1:79226056-79248556 GCF_943734745.1 Anopheles darlingi | reverse complement strand
GTATGTAACACGGCAAGCAAGGTTTCAACAAGAAAAGTCTGCGTGCGTGGTGTGTGGTTATCCCTTCACCTTCATGCTTTTCTCTCTTTCGCACTCACTGCTTGCGAAAAAAGGATTGGCATCTACTTTCACCTCCTTCCAAGCAAAGAAAAAAAAAACGGGGCTGGATTCATTCCAGCTCGAGATGACAAAAACCAGCACCGGATTTGTGTTGTTTTTCCGAGGGTGAAATGGGCTTTTCTCGGCCTATAAGCTTGTTTTCCTCCGCCGCTTACCTGCGCTAAACATTACGGGAAGCGCCATGTGACCTTACGACATGCGACATGCCAGCACACACACACAGGGAAATGACTTCTTCTCGTCCCACTTTCTTGTCCGTATAGCGTAGAAACATAAAAGGGGTTGGTGCAAGAGACAAGACATGCGAGGGTGCCACAACGCTCATGCAACACTTTCTGTACGTTTTTAATTAATTTAACGAAAACTTTCGGCCGAATCGAAACCATTCGGAGTGAAAACTTATTTCTATCGCTTCTACGAAAGGTCGTTTCATCGAAGGACAAACCTTTGGTTTGACCTTCAAGCCGGGGGAACGGGAATTTAATGGAAGAAAGTTGCAGGAAAATGTTTGTTTCAAAAAAAAAAACAACAACAAAAAGGGGGTGGAAAGCATCTCTGCTATGCCAAAACGTGAAGCGAATGCGCTCGCAAATGGCCGCCATATCGGTATCGGTATCGAGGCAGTGCCCTTGCCTTCGATCAAAACGCGTCTCTGGGAGTCTCTCAGTGGGTTGGGTTTGTTGTGATTCTTTTCTTAAATTTTGCCCCAAAGCCTCCAACTCTTCAACCATTTTCCCCCTTGCGAGCTTTGGCCATCTCTTCCTGGAATCTCTGGCCAGGCCGTGGAATTTGTGCCCAGCGCCTCGAGGCTTCTTTCTTCAAACATTGGCCCACAAATACTACGACGACGACCACCAGCACACGCGCGCACACACGCACGTAGACTGGGTGATATCGAAGGACTCCCTCGGAGCATAAATTATTCACTCCGCAGACCGATTCGGGATTCGGAAGATTTCTTACACGAGAAAACACGTTCCTACACAATACACACGCGCACACAACTATACGGAGACAGTTGGTGACCAGTTGGTTCTGACCCTGAAGGTTCGCTTGTTGCTTGCTGCTTCAGTTGACCGACCGACCGGTGTCCACCGGCTGGCTGGCTGGCTGGCTGGCGTGCGATGCGAGAAATTAATATCTAATGCGCCCCTCCCGTGGGAGAACCATGGGTTTTTGGGCGGGACCACTCTGCCAGAAAACCACGGAACGAAGTACGCGCGCGGATGCCGATTCGTTTGGTTTCATTTAAATTAAAAACCGCTCCGGGCGTGATGCCTTCGCGAAGCCACAGAGGCACTAGCAGCAGACCAAGAAGGGATTCTTTCCCGCGGCACAAGAGGGGCTTCAGATTCGATTTCGGACCACGGACCGCAAAAAAATGGGAAAATGGAACTGGAATCCCAAAACGTCAAATGCCCCCCAAGGCTCATGGGAGTCCGCAACTTTCCCATTAATTTGCGCTGGCACGACCCTGTCCATCCGCATCGTTTTCCCACCCCTCACACACACACACACACACACACACACACACACACACACACACACAGATACACATTAACCTAATCGGGGGGTCCATCATTTCGCGCAAAAATGGTGCGGCCTTCGCTATTTAACGAATGAGTTCCTCGAGGGAAACCGTTAATTTAATCGGCGAAAAAACGGAAAACCACGAAGGATACACTGTTCCAGTGTCACTTACCTGCAAGGCTCTTCCTTCCCCTCAACGAAGCACCCGGAAAGCACCGTGTTCCGTGCTTTGGCGGAAATATTAGCGCAGCGGTTTCCGGCAGCGACTGGTGACAGCGCGATACGCCAAACGAGACACATCGGAGGAGTCTTGGTCTTTGGATTTCAAAACGCTTGTGTATGTGTATGTCTGTGTATGCGGTGGGTGACATTTTCGCGACAATTCGCTCTTCGCGGACCGCAAACAAACCACCATAAATCTTGGGCGGCTCGGGACCGGGGCCGGTACCGATCCCCGTAATAAATCCTGTTCCGAACGAAACACAGTTCCGGGGACCCCCCGTGGCCGTATCCTGCTTCGATCGAGCGACAGGCAGGAAGGTCATACCGACACACACACACACACATGGGTTGTTGTAAGAGATCGGTTGCGCTCCCCGATATTCCGTTACCCCCGGCCAAGGATCGGTTGACGACAATTCGAAATGAACCATTTCCGGGCTGTAGCGAGGGAACTGGCGTGTACCGGAGGGAGGGTTGTGTGGTGGTGATGTGGCGTTTTCCCCGATAAACAAGTCGTGAGGTCTGGGTTGCCGGGAATAAATCATTACCGGAAGGCGGCACTGGCTCCAGGCATCTCGAGCGCACTTCTTATGCCTATTAGTGGTGGTGGTTCCTTGCTGGCCGTGCAGGCCTTGTCATTGTGGTTGTGCTGCTGCTTCCGCGATGTGTATGTGTGTGTGGGCCTAGTGCTCTAGTTAATTGTTCCGCTCCAGTTTTGCACAATGATCGGCTATTGGTTACGCTGGCAAAATGGGTGGGTGCGATGAGCGGTGGGTGGGTACGCGGTGGATGAAATGGGCTTTCTTATGTTACATGCTCCCAAAGCTTCCCACTCTATATCCTTATTCTATATTATATTCTTGAATTACATGACATTCTCTTTCTCTTTCTTTCGCTTTCTCTCTCTTTCTCTCTCTCTCTCTCTCTCATGCTCTCTTCATCGCTCTCTGTCTTGCTGCACTCTCTTGGCCTTCATGTTTTTGGGGGTATCGTTGTTTTACTTCTTGTTGCACAGACCAGCTTTGAAGTCGTGATTTAGTGAAGCTCGTCCTGTTTCTCGGTCTTCATTAGGGCACATACAAATGCTGGAAAAGGTTTTCCAGGAAGGCCACCGAGGCCACTAGCGCATGTTGCTGATTGGCTTTGCAAATTAATGAACAAATTAATTAACATTCCTGAACTCAGTGTTCACAACATACTCAGAACTAATTTATTTGCATTTTCATACAATTTCCTTCAATCGGAATTGAAATCGATGTTAAAAGAAAAAGCAAAGGTTTCTTTTGCTAACGATCACCTGGAGGACTCCTTGCTTTTTAACCCCTCTCCTCAAACGCACAAGCCCCTATTAAACTCTTTCGGTCGTGGAAACAATGGAGGAAATCAAATCAAACCACGTTTTCATATCCTATCCGATACAAAGTCGCTGTTGATAACGTTTCACCATCGCTCCCGGTCGCTCTCTATCTCTGCTCCTATCGCTTTTCCTCCGTTTTAAGGTCTCTCTCTCTCTCTCTTTCGTTTCCCTTTGCTCCGTCTTTCTCCCTCTGTGACACACATTCCGGTTCAAGCATAATGTTCTCCCGCAGCAACGTAACGCACATCCGCAGCTCGAAAGGATCGCAGGAAGCAGGAAGGAAGGAAAGGAAGGAGGTTGGTGGCGAGGGTGGCCACCGGCGACGGAGAACTACTCCCTACGCTAGTAGGTTATTACTACGAGTTTTCCCTCGAATTTTCGCCTTACCTTTATTCCACCCCGTTCTCGCTCGCCATTCCATTGTCCCTACTCATCGGCGTGAGAGGAGCGTTTCTCACTTTTCACTTCTCACGCCGCTGCATGACTCTCACCGAAAATTCCCGCTCTTCGTCGAAATTTTCTCACTTGAGGTTAAGGTTTTCGTCGATTTTCCTGCCACCGAACAAAGTAGGCGGTCGCGAAAGAGAGAGAGAGAGAGCAAAGGACGCGCGCTCATCGTCGAAATCTCAGTAAATAAGTACTCCTTGGGCACGGCTACGGCCATACTAGCTAGTGCCGGAGTCCGGTAGTAGTGATCGAGCCATCGTTCGATTCCGTTTGGTGCCCACCTGGTGGTCCGTCTCCGTACTCGCCATCCCGGACGGAACTCGCCGTTTAGTGTCCACGGGACTTGTCGGGAACATTACAGTCCGTCGAAGGCGGCTCCCGCAATAACGGGGATTGGCCTCCCGTCGTCGCCCCCACCCCCGTTCCCCATTGACCGGTAAAAGTGGTGCTTTTTACGTACGTGCGTGTGTGTGTGTGAGCCACGGTGTTGCGTGCTGGATATACGCGGTCTAGCGGTCCTTGAGGGCCGCGAACGCGCCCCTCGCCCAGGTGCAGTTGGCGCTCTTTGATGTATGCACGCTTCCCTCCCTTCCTCCCTTCCTCACATTGTTCCTCATCGTGAGTGGTTGGTTATTCCTCTGTAGGTGGTGTGCGCGTGTGTGTGTGTGGGTGTGGATACCGTTCAGCAGCAGGTCCTGTGTGGCGGGCATGACGGGCGTATTGTTTGATAGAACTCCCAACGCGGCGGTAAGGTAAGGGCGGTAGCAACAACACACTTATCGCCGCTCGGGGAGCTGATATCCTCGCCATCCTTGGCTTGCCCACCAACCCACACACACACACACACACACCCACATGGTTTGATCGTTTTGTTTGGTGCGAGGCCCCCGCGATTTCTGAAGGCGGTTCTACTGTTGGCGATCCGATGTAGGAGTTTTCCTCTCTGCTAGACGCACTCTTCACTCCACTCATTCCTATACGCCCATCTTGTGTGTTCCACAAACTGTTCCATTGAATCGTAATAAGTTCGACCGAACAGGTCCAGTCCAGTTTTAGTTACATTTGAAGGCATTTTTTGTTGTTGTTGTTGAAATTCGTTTGCCTTGTCAAGCAGCGAAACTCCTCCAGAAGAAGAAGAAGCGCTCTGCTGGATGATGAAGACCGACGACACTGATGGTGTGTCTGCGCTACAGTTGGCAACGAACGAACGAACCGAGGGCAAACGGGAGCGTCTGCTTAATAGCGGCTCGCACTTGTAGCAGCGTGAACTCCGCGCTCTAGACGCTCGTCGAGACCGAAACATGGTTCGCTTCGGTAGCGCAAGAGCATAAACCTGTGGATCTCTCCTTGTCCTTCTCCTTGTCCTTCTTCCGCTTCTCCTTCCTCTCCTTGCCACCGTGGCCCGAGGACCGTGTTCAGGTGGTGTGGCCCGCGTGTGGCGCTGGCGGGAATGATGCTGGAAGTTTCACCGCGATGTGTCTGATTACAGGTCTGCAAAGGTTCTATCATTTCGTGTAGCGTGTAGTGTCCGTGTCCGTGTGCGTGCGTCTGTGTGTGCATAGTAACATCGGATCGCACCGTGGGGGGTTCGCCTCGCGCACAGTGACGAGCTCAGTAAATCGCGCCCCGAATGAATGCTGTTGCCGTTGGTTGTGTTTAGTGTGGTCAGGCAGTCGGGGCAGTAAGCAGCAGTCCATGGAATGTGGAAAGCGCGATTCGGAGTGGTGTAGTGTGGCCGTACCGTTGGCAAACGACCATCGAAAGTGTCAGTGAAAATTGGAATCGATAGGCGATAGGGCCCGGGCTGCTCGTGGAGTACCCAGCACGTGAGGAGCGGTTGTTAGGTTCAGGGTTGTTAGTGAAACGACCTAGTAGGCCGCCGCCTTTAGGTGTACAAGAGAAACCGTCATCTAGCAGTAGTGTAGCCGAGAACCAGAGCAGGCCGTTGAGCATTGTGTGCGCTTGTCGCTTACCAGTGGTCCAGTTTCTAGCCAGCAGCGTTCAGAGGGCGCTAAGCCTCTCAAATTGTCCACTAAATAACGCGAGCGTGCTCACGCGTGTGTGCTTGTGTGTGTTTAGCTTCTCTTCGTGGTCGTCGGCGAAAGGGAAAGGAAGTCGAAAGCGGATTTCGGTGACCGACAGTGTAGCAGAAAACCCGGGCAGCTGAAAGCTGAAACTGCCCGAGAGTGAGCTCAAGGTCGTGCCTTCTAAGAATAGGACCACCACCACCAGCACCACCACCGATCGCTGCTCTGTTCCAGGCATTATGAAGGCATGAAAGAAGGTTAGTCACATCGCGCGAGCCTTTAAATAATTTATTCTTAAATTATCAAAACGGAAGAAGAAACCACCGGGCAGGGGAGGAGGCAGGGTGGGCGCTTTTCGGGTGCGACCGGGTGCGGAAGGCCTTCGCCATGCTGCCGTTGACCAGCGACTAGGCGCGTCACCGACGGGCGGTAATTCGTTCACCAAAGCACGACCCCACGCAAGGACCTTCGAGCGAATCGATAAAATCGATTTTACGACGCACACGACGCTACTACTACTACTGCTGCTGCTGCTGCTGCTGCTGCTGCTGGTGCTGCGGTTTGCTACTGGTCCGGGCTGGTGTTGGTGCGGTGGTTGGCCGCCACTGTTTGGCCCTCGGTCCCAGCCAGGCCAGGAACGTTTGTTGTTGATGGTTGATGGGATCTCAAGGAGCAGCGCCGGCGACGATAGCCATCGCATTATTGGAATATTTTCAATGGGACTTACTGACCACACTGGGGCACGCACACATACATACCCACTGACAAATACACAGCAGGATGGCCATCTTGGTTCAGAATGGTCCCCGTTTTCTTCGGAGGTGCTGGTGGTGGTGGTGCTGTGGGTTGTGGTACATTCTTTTGGTCCCTTTCCGGACGTTGACGTCGTCTTGTGTGTGTGCAGAGCGTTGTATGCTGTCATCAAAACTTCAAAGCATCGCCATTAGTGGCTTTCGCTATCGATTGAGCTTCACGAAAGAACGCAACGAAGAACGTGTTTGTCTGTGCGGCGAGCACATTGAGGCAATTACAATCATACCAACCAGTAGCATAAATCAATATCTGGAACATGGGATGCGTTAATATGCTGTTTTTCTTCGGATACTATGATGTGTCTTCAAAACGTTTATCCTTAATGGATTGTCTAACTAAAGTACCTTAATCCCGGTCTTTAACGCAGATCAATTGAAGCCACTCTTCAGCTGTTTCCAAATGCAAAACAACACAGCATTAGCATAACGGAAAACTTCCAAATTGACGATGCTGTAATGATTTATGCACAAACATCGATCGAAACCATCATGTATCGAGTTGATGTTTCATCTTCACCGTCGTCAGCTGTGGACATTTTCGTAAAATTGACCAAAAGCGGACCAAAGAAGCTGAAACTCCACCAGCCGGTACTTGCCGGTGCTTGAATCAAACATGAGCTTTCCCCGATGCTCGAAGCTAATGCTCAAGCTGGTCGGGAATTGAATTTTAAGCGCATTGAGCGAATTGAGGCAGATTAATCCCAAAACCCGAGAAGCACGCAAAATGCAAATGGAAAAATGAAACTATCCTCGGGCTGGGCACGGTCCGGAATGAGTAGAAATGGCAAAAGCAATCGGCACGTCGACCTCTTCCGACTTCGCATTTCATACCATACCGCACCGCACCGCCCAAAACCGCAAGCACCACCGTCCTAGTCCGTTCCATTCCCACCGTCCCGGAGAAGCGAATAAATTTCCAATTTCGCATGGAAAACGAAAGCACGGTTTGTGGTACGGTTTTGCGCCCGAAGGGTTAGGGGACTCCTCGATAGAAGAAGAAGAAGAATAAGAAGAAGAAGCGGTAGTGCCCGAGTCCCGAGTCCCGAGTCGGTGAAATCAATTTATAAACTAATTCGGTCCCGATCCCGGAAGCCCTCATCGCTCGCAAGAAGGACACGGCATGCCGGCCCTTAATCAGAGATCCTCTTCATCTTCATCATCATCATCAGCAGCAGCAGCAGCAGCAGCAGCAGCAGCAGCAGCAATAGCCCCACCATTAGGACCCGATGGCTGCAGAGCTTAGCCTAGCAGCGCGTAAGGACTGCGAAGCGAAGAAGCCTTGCCAATGTGACGATTGGTTGGTTGGTTGGTTGGTTAGCCGGGGCAATTGGATAGCAATTGCTCTCTTCAATTCCTCTCCCCCGGGGGGCCGGTTCGCTCTTGCCAATGTCCTTGGCTAACAATAAACGCGCTCGAGTGGTGGTCCGAGCGAGGAATCCCAAGATCAACTCTCTTCGGGGAGTTGCGACGCAGAAGCGACGGCGAACAAATTGCATTTTAATTTTCCCCCGGATAAAGTGAATTATTGCATTCCATGACGAGATCCCTTCGAGGCTAGTGAGGCTAGCGACCACCGAGCGGATAAGAGGATGTATGTATTCCTGCCCTTAAGCGGCCAACATTCAGCCAGCCGATTGACTTGCTCGAACAGCTGCAGAGCCCTTTCAAGCGGGGCTTCGCAAAGTCGAGATGGAAAGCCGAGTTACGATTTATGCCGGACGGTTGGAACCGGTTGCTTTCCAGTTGGAGTTGAAGCTGGTGCTGGATACAACGGTTGTTGTAAGTTAGAAAATGTGTTCCAAAGAAGGGAAACCCAACGAGTGTTTGTGTGTGTGTGTGTGTGTTAGCTGCCTCAGGTGAAGAACAGCCTCAACATGGCAACATACGTCCCTTCCATCCATATATGCCTTGTCCTGGATACTGGATATCGGAGAACTCACGGTCGACGCGTGAGGTGCGATGGTGAAACACGGGCAGGACGTAGCAAGTTCAGTAGCTCTGAAGCAGTCCAGGTTTCAGGCGCCGGTGAAAACGGATTTGGTCGATGGTTGCCGCCAGTAACAGGAGCGGCAACGCAGACGCAAGTCACACGGTACGGCATCCGGGGAAAAAGCTTTTCTGTGTTTCTGTACATGCCATTGGCACTGTAATGGCAGCGGGAACGGGCATGGGCACCCGGGCAGGATCACGATATCAAAAAGGGAGTGTCTCTCCCTCTCTGCCGCTCTCTCACTCACTGAACAGTCCTCACACTCTTGTGCGCCTCTTGAACTCAAAGTCACGACTGGAAGTTGACTGAGTGAAACATTGAGAGATGGTTAAAGTTTGACCTCCAGCAACCATTTCGAGCGAAACCCGTCGTGCCCACTCCATCGTTACAGGCGTCGTCCTACTCCCCCGCCCAACAAACGCGGCGACCAACGAATGGGGGGGGGGGGGAAAAGTGGTGGAAAATCAGAAGCCGCTGCGCGCCGATAAAAATATTGATTTTACGATCCATGTTTCAAGTAGCACCGAGGGGCCGAATGGAGGGAGGTGGCACGGAACAGCGGCACAACGGTCGTAGCCATCGGATTGCCATCCTGGGGGAAGCAACAACGAAAAATCAGGACGATCGAACGTATAAGCTATGCTCGATGCTCGATGCTCGATGCTGCTGCTGCTGCGGGCACTTTGTAGAAGCCAAAGTCGAACTGCAGCAAGTACGCATCGCTCCAAGGTGGGGAATTGGATGGAAAACAATGTTACCTCACACACACCCTCACTCACACACACACTAATACACTTGGGCTACACAGAGCGCTTCAGAAAACTGAATTACCTGGAGCCTGATCCGGAGCGCGCGCTCGAACCGGATTCCTGCCGCGAAAGCAGCACAATGGAGGCCAACAAGGCCGTGGAATGGTGTGAGTAGGTCCGTCGTAGGGGTCTTCCCACGGGCTGGTAATTCATGTGCAGTGCCGTGATTGATTGAACGTCCTTTTTGGAAGGTGAAATGGGGCTGCTGCACTTGCGAGACTTCCTAACTCCCGGACCCCCATTTGGCCAGACATTCATTCGACTTTGCGCCACCAGCTCATCGCGAGATGACTATTTCTGGTAGCATCCTTGTGCCTTCGAGGTGGCGATCCAACTGGCGAAATTTACATTTCAAATCCCACTTCCATCGTTCGCCACTTTTTTTTCGAGAAGTAGATACAACGGGGAACTACTACATTCATCACTGTCTTACTATTTCTTTCTCCCTTTTTTGGCTCTCTTTTCAATGACCGTCCACCGGCTTTTGTCAACCGAAGCACCCTGCGGTGGCGGCATTTCAATTTACCAAAAACGAAAACCATTCCATAATTGTAAAAAGAACGAGTCTGCCTCGTCCATTCCGGAGAGCACACACGTCCTGTGCGCGCATAAGAAAGGCGTCGCCAGAAGAATGGTTATGAGAAAACTGTGAGATGTGCGCGCACACACACGCACACACGAAGACAAATACGAATGCCATCCAAATGCCGCCAACTTTCTAATACCCATTAATCAACGAAATGCTGTTGAATGCATGCGGTTGCATCGAGCCTTTGCCTCGGTTCATGGTGATAGTAGTAGTAGTAGTATGTCCCCTTATTCCGTAAACCACACGGCCACAGAACACATGGCAGCAGCAGCAGCAGCAGCAGCACCCGAGTTCAGTTGGAATGACTATGTGCATATCTTAACCAGATGCCCGACCAAACAACTTTGTCAGCGCTTATGCCCGGGGAGGCACTGCCAGGGAGTGAGCATAAATTGCAAACCAAATGCAAGTCGCACCAATTGTGAACCGTTCCCTCGTTCCGCTTTCGGAAGAACGAAAAAAAAACATGAAAACGACGCGCCGGCAAAAACCCCATTTTCCCCGAACGGCAAAGAATGTTGATTCCACTTTTTTGCCACTTTCGAAGGTTGTAAACTATAAACTTTGCCACTCGAAAGCTGTTATTTGGAAAATTCCATTTTCCAAGCAGCAACCGCATACACTAACAATCTTTTCACTAACACAACAAGTCCAGCGCCGCCAGTGTGCGCTCGGATGCTGTAACGGATTTACAGGCGTTGGTGTGGCGTGTGCGTGTGTGTCGGTGTGTGTCGCTGTTCTTTATGTGAAAAGTGTAGTGGAAATGTGGCTACGGTACTTGAGTGTGTCGGCAAATTGTCTCACTGCAGGAGACACCCTCTCTCACAGAGTCACAGTCGGCATGATGATGGGCAGCATGGTCCCCGGGTCCTCGTGAACTAGTTACAGTGATTTTAACGAGATTACAGCTTGCGGTGGCGTGGCGCTATTGACGGAGCGTGCACACTCGGTGGAATGAGTTTCGGGACATGAAAACTCAATCTGCGAAGCTGCCACCGTTCCACCGGCGTTCTTCAACTCCAGCTGAACGCAGTATGCACGGCGTTGCTTCAAGATCTTAATTAAATAGCGCAAGTACAGCTTCACACAGCTGGGTTACTGGTGCTGCTTCGCGCAAACTGTTGGTGGCTGCATTTGCATAAAAATCATTTGAAACGAAGTCAGCGGAAGTTCCGCGCGCGAGTTCTCGCGCGTGGCCTCGCTCCGAGAAACTTTCCGATTATGGGATTGAATTCATTGCTGATGAGGTATATTGCAAGAGGCAAGAGAGAAATCCAAAGCCGTAGAAGTTGAGCTTCGGGAGCATGAAAGGTGCGCAGGTTAGCAGGCCAGGGTCTGCGGGTTGAGGGATAAATCAGTGACCAGCAGCTGGTGCTACTGCGTGTGGCTCTGTAATTTGTGGTCCCTCAAGCGGCTCAAGGAATGGTGCCAGCAGTCACCACACGCAGCAGTAGCAGCAGCATGAGGCTGATGCATAATCCAACAACCGCGCGTCCAATTATGCGGGTGGTGAGACCGTCTTGATGAAAGAATTGGACGACGGCCGTTGGCGAAGAAGGAAGCGAGGCCTGTGGCCGCTGGTCTGATGAGATGAAATCTGACAAATGGGCGCTACCGTCGTGGTTCGTGGGAAAAGTTTTTCACCGAATGAGAGAAGGGCGCTACGTGCGTGCAATGGGTCTTTCAAAGACGCCCAAGAAAATCTTGGCCCCACAGAGCACACACACACACACACACACACGCAGGGCGAGAGACTGAGAGAGAAGAGAAGATTGGTCTTGCTGAATGTTTAATAACGCGGCGTTGCGGTGTGCCGCAGAATGGTTTGTTGAATTAAAAGCTCAGCATAACAGGGGGAAAACCAGCATGGCCCGTGTCCACCACGTTGGCCTAGCTAGGCGGTACCAGTGGTGACAGTGCGTCAAGATGCTTCAAATCGGCACGTTAGCCTTTCGGATGAACGTGCTCGGTGCACGCCACCACCAGCAGCAGCAGCAGCAGCAGCAGCAGTCTCTGCCGTCGTTCGCTTCGATGTTTTTTATTCGGCTTTTTTTTTGCTGATGCCCAGATGCAGACACTTACGAATGCGTGCTTGCGAGAGGCAGGCTCTGGCAATCAATACGAGACCGTTGCTTCCGTCAGCACCGAAGGAAGAACCTGAAGTTCGCAAGTTAAAGTTTTTTAAAGTGAAACGCTGAACCGTAAACTATAAACTGACCCGCTTTAAGCTACCCCGAAACACCTGTTGTTACCGCAGTGTGTGCGTGTGTGCTCGTGAGGGTTGAGTTTAATGTTTCCTCGAAAAGCACCCCCCGTGATGCTCAACGTCAGTCCCAGTGGTCGGGCAGCGGCTCGTCGCGTGTCAATGCTTCATCAACAATTAGTCCTGTCAGCTTGGGTGGTGCCGTCACGGAGCTTCAGTGGTGTGGCTAGGCTACTGCTTACCCCTTTGTCCCCGGAGTTTCCCCCCGAGAGGAGAGGGTTCCACTTCCGGTGAAATGTCGGCGTCACGCCAGCTCGAGAGCTCGTCGCCGGCCATTGCTAGTGTTGCTTCTCAGTTCTCATGCGGTTTTATGCGCTCTATACTCACCTCATACAAGCGCGCGCGCACGCCTCGAATCGGAAAATTGGACACCGTTTCTCGCTCACATACAAGGACAGCCACTCATATGCGTTCGTGGAAAAAGGACATTAGCAGGAGCAGGTTCCAAGTTTTCGGGGATGGACCCCGCGTTTTTCCAGTTCACCTGGCATTGATCCATCTAGTGGACGTAACCTTCCTACTACTTGAATACGATCGATAATCGCGCTTTTTGTGGTTGTGACACCTTCCTTGGCCAGATGTCATTCGTTGCTCTGCTTGCGGTCAGGAGCAATTCCGCTCCGTAGCGACTGCCACATGTTGTGTTCCTTTCTTAATGATTATCATAAATCGGCCCCCCGAAACATCCGGCAGCGAGAATGTTTAGGCAGAGAGAAACCACGTATGCAACGCCAGTAAAATGGCGCTTATGTGTGTGTGTGTGTGTGTGTGTGTGTGTTCCCTGGTATATGTGATCGTATGGCATCGTAAAGATATTTCGACCAGGATGATCATCGGTACACCAGGACGCACCACCACCGCCATTCATATATTCAAACGCGTAAACTCCGCGTAACTCCTTGGGACAAAAAAAAACCCCACAAAAAAAAGAAAAGAAAAGAAGAGGAAGATACTGCCAACCGCTAGAAGGGCCACTACACAGTGACACAAGTAGCAAAGCAATCAAGCCTCCGGGCACCGAAGCCCGTAAACCGCACAATTTGATATTCACTGCCGACACCGGCGCGAATAGAAAACGCGAACCGACACCGTCCACCGATGACGACGACGCGCGGAGACGATATGAATAAATACCCGCGCGATTCCCGGCCACTCGGCAAGCGAACGGAACGGAACGGACAACGGCGATGGAGGTTGGCCTGCTATACAACTTTACCCTAACGGTTACCGTCTGCTACCTCCATTCACGGCGCAAAAATCATAAAGAAGAAACCCCGGAGTGTGGTGGCGGTTCATGCGGGGGGGGGGGGGGGTTCTCTGGTTCCGTCACTGTCACACGTTCCCGTTCGCCCCTTCGCTGGGGCCGAGAACCGTTCTACGCTTGCGAGCTGGTCGTGAACATAACCGTAAAAAATAAAAATTTGAACATTGCACGCAATTTATTTCTGATAACGGTTTTATGGGCGTGATGGCCGCAGGCAGGCCCACGGAGAGGGCGAAATAGGTTAGGTTCCCTGTGACAGTGGCATAAAAGAAGTGGAAGAAGACGGGGAAGAAATACTCCAGCCAACGGGAGTTATTGAGCTGCGTGCGTGAATGGTGCGGCATTTGGTGTGCTTTATTGTGCTCCAAAAAATGTGGGATTTACTTCAGCGAGGGAAGGTTGCTGTTGTGGTTGCTGGCAGAGGAGATTTGCGCCGGGATCATCTTTAATGAAACGGGATGATATACGATAGGGAGCGCTGTCTCACTGACGGCGGGTTGTTTTTTGACGAAGGGACTCGACGACAAATCGAAAATAGAAGCACCTTCTCTAAAAAGACAAAACAAACGGAAGGTGGTGCGTCGCATAAATTACATGCCGCTTCGGTGGCCCCTCCGACGGTATATTAAATTTGGCTTTCCCGATACGAAACCGTTGCACACATGACCTCGAACGGATTTCCCTTCGACGGTGGCGCGGCGCGACGCGAAACGAGGCCACGACGATACGATACGTGGGCGGTCCTCAGCTCGATGCAATAAAATGCTCGAACTCAATCGCTTCTACGTCGTTACGATCATCATCGACCTGGCAACGGAGATGACACTACGCTACTTGTATGTGTGTGTGTGTGTGTGTCTTTGTAGGCCGTATGTATGTGTGTGTGTGTGTGCGCGCGCCTGGTTGCAAGCAGCAAGAGGTCGCTCTATCCGTTCCAGATTGACAATCATCTTCCCATTAACCTGCGAACATGATGAAATCGGAGAATGCCACGAGAGTGGAGAGTGTGGACATGCCAACGGAGCTGCTACTCCTTGCAGTTGCCGCTGGTACACTAGTGGATGGTGTTGCTGATGCTGCTGCTGCTAGTGATCCAACACACCACTCGGGCATGGTATCTGGTCCGGTGTACGTTTAGCGAAGCGAGAAACTGTCGCTGTTGATATTTTATGACGCCATTGGCCTGGATGGAAGTTGCTCACCCTGCTGCTGCTGGTGCTGGTGCTGACCAAACATGCAATCCAATTGCATCGTGTGCTGAGACCGATCCTCCCAACCCCTTGGGCACACCTACTCCCCAGCACGAGCACCTATCTATCATCGGTTGCAACCGGTGCAACCGGCGAAGTAAACATGGTTCGACCGAGCACCACGGATCGGATCGGATAGAAATGAAATGTGGAAAAGAGGGGGATCCGGGCGGGGTACGTCCAAACATGTTTAATTTCATCCCGTGCACACTTCGAGCGGCTCGTAGGAGTAGAGAAGGAGGCTGAGGTGTGGTCCGGATCATGTCCGATGGGTGATCTCGCCGACGACGATGAACGGCCCCCACCGGCCCCTGTACTCCGGACGAGCACGCTCGGCCATAAAATAGACAAATAAACAAATAGCTGCCGGGCTCTATTTTTACAAATATTGGCACAGATACAGGTAGGAGAGAGAGAGGGAGCGAGAGAGAGAGAGCGATAGAGAGAGAGAGAGAGAGAGAGAGAGAGAGAGAGAGAGAGAGAGAGAGAGACAGACAGAGCACCGTGGAAGTGTAAATTTGAAATAAAGGATCCGTTCTGCTCCGCGCGCACGTGCATCGTAAAATCTGGTTGCTTGGAGTGTGGCCAGTAACTGGTAACTGCCAGGCTCGCCGGTTTGCCGGTGATGATTCGCTTTGATGATGTTTTCTCACTTTCTGCACTGGGAGCTAGCTCGGGACGTGCGGCTGTCAAGATGATCATTTGGATGGAAGAGGGTTCCGAAACACAGTCAGTCGTCCACAAACCGAACCCAACCCAATCCAAGATGATGGCCCTCACTCCACGACACTCACTTACCGTTCATTAGTCTTCTTCAGCGCTCGCCGCGCGGTTCGGCTCTGATTAAGTGGCTGTTGAGCGCCGTCGAGCGCCGGTCGGTTCGCTTAATAAGTGCGAACAAGTTGTGCCGCATAATTGGCTTTGAGTCTTTGCTCCGTTATTTTTTTCTGTCTCCTTCTTCTTCTTCTGCGGCTGCGAATTTTCATCATTCATCTGTGGCGTTTGTAGCATTGGGTTGTGAGGTGCGAGGAAGAGGAAGCGAAGAAAGAGGTGACTGCTTTTCCTTTTCCCCGTTGACAACCCAAACGCAACTGTTGCTTTTCGCTCTAATCAGGTTAGGCAAAACATTGGTCGGTCGGTTCTTTGGACAATTTTCTTGCGATGGAACCAGAAGTAGCTTCGGGACGTGACGTCAGTGACAGTGTTTGACAGCCGGCTCAGTATAATTAGGGGGCTTTTCGGGTAGAAATGTTTGACTCGCGCTTATGAAAACATTGTCTTCCACTTCGAAGAACAACCCACCAGTGAACAGTTGGTTTTGCCTTTTTCGCACGCAAAAAACCCTAAATCAATCCCGGTCCCCAAGAACTAGACACCTGTTTCCGCCAGCGAAATGCGAATGAACGCCAGAAAAAGGGCGATGCGACAATTAATTGTTCGTCGGCGTCGTGTCTGTGAATCACCCAGTGGGCCACTGTTTGACGTTTGACCTTTAACTGAGTTCCAAGCACGATGCCGTGAGCACGTCCGAGTGTGTTCGATCGAACGGAAAACGGATCCCCCGGACAGGCGGATCATCCCGGCCGGCATCCCACTCCCCATCGAACTCGACGGGAGAGGGGAAAACTCGATTCGATTCCAAATACCCCAACGATACGAGCGCACGTGACCCCATCCCCGCCGATCACCTCCGACCGGTTAGTCGCTGGAAGCTGGAGTAATTGAATGAAAATCGGCCATCGGCGGGGATGGTGGAGGACAGGCCAGGCCAGGCCAGGTGGCAAGAGAATACGAAATCGGACGGACGGACGGACGAACATTGCAACATTCGACAAAGGTGAAACAATTATTTGACATTCCGTGACAAGTGTTGTTTTTCCATGGACCGGTTTTCCCGGACACCGTCCTTTTCGCTATCGCGACCCCGGCCCCTTATCATGGCCGTTGGCGAACGAATTGCGGGAAAATTGGTTCCGTGTCCCGTTGGAATTCCGATTCCAGGGTCCTGGTGGGAATCACTCCGTGGGATTGTTTTGCGCTTCGATGGCTTTTTTTTCTCGTTTCATTGTTGTTCTTCGCATTCTTTTCTCTCCTCCATTATCCATTGTATGTGTGTGTGTCTGTTTGGAATGCATGTCGGATAATCAATTTGTCGGACGTTTTTCGATTTCCATTGTGTCGCGCGCACACTGCATCGAATCGGGAATGAATGGAAATTGAATCTACATAACCCCCTGCGAGTGTCCGATGACCGGCCGGCCGGTGCTGAAGCAAGGGTGCCGTACTGTCCATAGTGCGCCCACCCTTTTGTAGGTTGTTCCTTTTGCATCAAATAGCAGCATCAAAAATAGATTATTACATTCCCTCACCTACACTTACGCACGACGTAAGAGATAAAGGTTTGTGATTGGAACTGAGCAATGGCGGCACAGTTAAAACGCTTCTCAATGTCGCTGCTACCATTACCTCCAGTAGACCACATCAGAACCTCGGTACTTCGACGGCCAGGAAGCACACCCAAGGGAACCATTAAATGGAAGCGGAAAAGCGATGTGGCCTCATAAAAGGATCTAAAAATATATCTCCATATCGGCCGCCCCCCCGGACAGCACCGGCAATCAGTACACGGACGTTCCCCGAGGCTCCTATTTTCGATCTGCGCGAATCGCCTGCACCGTGAATTCATTTTTAATAACCTCATCATAGGTACTAGTTGGACCCGGGAAGGACTCCTATGAAAAGCCCATGACACCGGTGGTGCACATCACCTGGCACTACCACCACTGCCGTCGACTGCCGGGACTGCATTGCAGTCTTTGAAGCTGTCAGTGAAAAATGAAAAATCTCTCCCTTCGCCAGAGTACTCCCCATACATTGCCACGTTCGGTCGAGAGTTGAAGAAGATGTAACACATACACACAAGTGGTATGTCGCCGCAAAGTCCCCGTGGGTGCCAAGTACCTCGTCAAGAGGGGCGGGACCCGATGCCATGTTTCAAGCGCAGGGCTAAGGGTGCGGGGCGACCGAAGGGAGTGAGTGAAGGATGTGAAAATATTTACTCTGCAGAATGGCAGCTAATCGTATCCTTTCATTTTTCCGCATCGGCGAGCAAACTAACGATAAGACAACAGCTTGAACAGAAAGCCCCCGCACTCTCCACGTCTTACACGTCACGTCTGGTGTCGATGCACTGGCCGTGGCCACTGCCGGAGTAACAGTGCAACAGTGTTTCACCGCCCCTTGTTCACTCCTTACTCCGCTCCCCACTTTTTGCTAGTTGGGTGACATGCTCGACAGTTTTTTTTTTTCGTCGCGTCGCGTCCCTTCTCCATTGTATCGTCTTAAGCCAGTGGCCGGTGGTGCTTTGTGTTTTGTCAGACAACATCAGGGATGGCAAAAGCGACCAAAAGGAAGCAACACGAGAGCCCTTGTGTGTGTGTTCGAATTTCCCCCGACGGATCCCGAACGGGCATCAGGTTTCCTCGGCAGAGAGAGAGAGAGAGAGGAAACTAACACGAGGAAACAATCACGCTGATGACTTAGGAGGGACTTGAATCACGGGGCGGACGCTCGCTCAAAGATCAGCCAACAACAAATCGCTCGACGGCCCCGAGTTGGAGTGTCCCCGGATGGTTGGTGCTGGACATCCGCCACCTCGGTCTAACGGCGTACGTACGGTAGTAAATCAGGCAAGGCCGGCGAGGCCTTCGCTTGTCCTGGTTTAATTTTTTTTTTTCTTCCCGAATCCAGCATTTATCTCGCACGAGACGAGATCAACAATGTTCTGCTGCGCGCTATCTGCTGCACCCGGCAGCAGGCTGTCCGGAGAAAAGTGGACACAATTTTTCGTCTTCCAGCTCTTCCGGTACTACGACTTGCGAGCGACGTGGCTGTTGCTTAACGTGCCTGCTGAAGCCACATACCACAGCTGCATCGTTTGGAAGATTGATCTGGGGCAATTTATCGTTCGCCGTGGTGTTGGTCTCTTGTGTTCGGTGCTTCGATTTGTATTAAAATGTGATGACATGCTCGAGCTGGTTGAGCTTATCTAAAATTGATTTTCTTAAGAAGGCATTGCGTCGGAACGGTAAAAATTTAAACATTTAATTGATTGGTGGTTTGATGACTGACGACGACTCAGCCCTAGTCTGCATGTGCCATGAGCTCGTGTATGAAACGTTAAACGATTTACGAATCCCGTAGTTATGCCAACAATTTGATTATCAAACACTTCTCCATCGGTTTTATCGTTTCCGTCAGTTCGCTTAAGCCGCTTGGCCTCCGATGTGCTTTCCTGATGCTTCGAAACGGCTCAACGTTCCTTGAGATATGGTCTCTCTTTCTCCAGGGATTAGATACGATCAACTGCCGACCGCAAACGGAAGGTCTGGGGGAGGAGGGAGATGCGAAGCCACAAAAGGGCCAGTAAGAGGCCATGGACCAGTGCCTCGTCTCCTTGGCGTGTCATACTTCCTTCCAATGTTTCTTGCGGACGAACAAGTCCGAGCGATTCTTCATTTCTGAAGTGGCTGAAAGGATGAGAAACTGTGCCTGAGTGCCAGAGAGTGTGTGTGTGTGTTCAATATTGATATTCTCTGCGGAGTTCGAGTTTCCTAGAGACTCCTCCTAGAGCCCGGTGTTGCCAGGATACTGCTCTTTGCGGTCGAAAGTAAATTAAAAGCTGATGCGCTGCATCCCACCCGCTGACCTGAATCTATCATGATTGGAGTGGAGTGGAGTACGACCGACCGACCGGGAAAAGGCAAAGAGTTTCCATCCTCGAAACGTATGCAATACCCTAACCTCACATATCATTCCGCATTAGCTACATTAAAGTTTCAGCAGAACAGCATGTACAGTATTGGCCTAATGGTGCCTAGTTGCAGTGTGTGGTAGTAGCTCTGTTGTGCGGCTTCTTCAGTTCAATTTACAAAGTTCCGCCGTGAGAATGGACTCATAAAAGAAGATTCATAACATTGTAATTTGAAGTTGAAATCTGAGTAAAAGCTGTAATTGGAGTTCGGCGAAGCGTTATCCAAGTTCCAGCACTCTCCCTCCACGGAATTTTGGAGAAAATATCTTTCGTAGAACTAACTTTGACGCAATAATTGTGAGCCCCTTGCCTTGCGGCCTCTCTCAGTCTCTCTCTCTCTCTCTCTCTCTCTCTCTCTCTCTCTCTCTCTCTCTCTCTCTCTTCCAGCTTACCTGACAGAAAATGGGATGAAAATATTGATTTTTCCCGTTCATTACACGGCTGTTGGTGTGGCGGCTGCTGTCTGCCTCGGTTTCTCGGCTGTTCGGCCGTCGCTTCCTTTCGGTTGTATCGTGGCGATAAGACGAAATGAACTTTTCAAGTTTGCCGTTCGGCATCTTATCTTCTTCCGGAAACGTATCTACCTTACGGACCGTTTTGGGGGAGCGTTTTTACCTGGACCAGCAGAAAGTAATCCAATCAATATCAGGAGTACCAGGAAAGGTAGAGGGAGAGAGAGAAAGAGAAGGTACCTGTTCGCATCGAGCATCATCCATTATGATGGAAGGAAAGTTTTCGTCCTTTTTGAGCGGGTGGTGGAGGGGGGGGTCTCCTTCAGGTTCACGATTTGTATTCGTGCCTTATTGGGAGTCGCACCTTCCTCGATTTAGTCAGAATAAAGCACGTAAGGCCGCCGCTGAATGTAGAGCAGCAGGAATTTAACGACACGACAGACGTAGACTAACTTTAAGGGTGACGCCGGAAACGTGTCTACGTCAAAAGGGTCGCTCCAAGTCGCTGCTCGCTGACGATTGTGTCGCCTGTCAAATGATGAAACAATAGTCGGAAAACGTAAGCCTCATGGTATGGTCGAGAAGCGAAAACCGCTCCGACAATGGCAGCAACTGAATGAATCAGTTATGTGAAATGCGCTGGAAGCAATGTAGCAAAGGCCACAAACCGCGCTGCTGGAAAACATGGAAAAATTTCACCCACCGTCGAGCAGGATAGAGTGTAGCCAGTGGGTTGAGAGGGAAAATTGTAGCTCCGGCTACTAACAGATATAGAAGAAGCGAAAGAGAGGAAGGCGAGTCAGAGGTTCACTCAGAGGAAAAGGAAGGATTGTACACGGGAGCCGCTCGGCAAATACCCAAGGCATTCATTCGAGCGAACAGCGAGGCAACGCGGCAAACTGGCACACACGCACATACGCCCGCTGTGTGCCACTAGGGACCATGTGCTTTCCATTGGTTTCTTAAAGCGTATCCCTGGCTGAACCGCCGGTTCAGTGTGTGAAGCGGTGAAGTGAGCGACAAGACGAAAGGGGTCTGGAGAAGTGGATGACGGAAACGGACTCGAGGAAAAATTGAGGAAAAATGCTGCGGCACAAATCACATTAAATGCGGGCAAACGGTGAGTTTACAGCATACCACCACCACCACCAAAGCAGCATCTGAGCAGAGCGCTCTGCCACGCCCGCACACGAATGCTTTCTCATTAATCTGGACGGCACATAGCGGTGGGATTTTCTTTTTTCTTTAGTTTTTTGTTTTTTTTTGTGGAACGAAGGCCTCCACTCAGATTCGGATGCTGCTTCGGTCAAATGCTGTGGGAGCGATGCTTGTTTGTGGGCTGGAAGCATGAATTTTAAAATAAGTTTTTTCAACGTCTAATTGTGGGTGTGTGTGTGTGTGTGTGTGAGTATGGGCTCTATTGCGAGTGTCTTGTCTTGCAAACGAGACTGCCTTACTACTACTGAAAAAACTTAGCAGTCTCGTTTGCAAGACAAGACACTCGCAATAGGGCCCTATGTGTGTGTGTTTGTGTGGAGGCAGCACAACTGTGACGCCTCCATTTTTTTTGATAAAGCATGTCGGCCACATCAGGATAAGTCCATGTGTTTGGTTTTATTTCCGGTTGTAGGTGTTTCTTTTACATCCATTTCCTACTAAATAGCAACTTGTCAGAATATCATGAATTTCTCTAAAAACTGACAGCACTTTTGCCAACACGTGTGCGAGTGTATGTGTTCTGTTGTAGAATTTCTTCTATCTTCAAAACAGACAGTTCCACGAATCGAAAGTTGCAATGAAAGTACCGACTAAATGGAGCAATTTAAATTAATTTTCACTTCCTTCTTTTCCCAGCAAAACGAGAATCGACACAGCTTAGCCGCACAGTAGCTGGCACTGCAGCTGCACTACGAAGAACTCGCAAGCAAGAACAGCAACCTCAAATGAACCGGTCAACTCCATCGGGAGCTGCTCAAATGAACTTCTCTGGCCACTTTTAATGGCTTTAAATTGATCCTCCGATCGGTGATATCGGAGCTCTAAGAACTCGGGATGAAAAGGGCAACGTGTGCAGCTTTTCACGATTTTCTTTTTTCCCACTCCCCTGTTCCCACCCCAAATAGTGTGCGAAAATGATTCTAGACTTCGACTTCATAGGGATATCATTAACACTGTTGGGGGGTGGGGGGTGAATAGATTTCGTTATGTGTTTCTCCCTGGCTCTATTCTCAGCTCAAAGCCCCTCGCATAGCAATAGAGTGAACCGTCAATGGGCTTTGTGAAAGGCAGAAAGGGGGGAAAAAAGCGGGGAAAAGCAACATCCGCTGCAATAACAGGGTTCGCAAAACGGTTGAGCTTGCGTTGGTCAAGCCAGGACGAGGTGTACGACGGTTTGCCATCAAAACTCGGGCGTACCTTGGTTTTATGATTATGTTCATTGCCCCATTCGTCTTGCGTCTCGGTCAATGGCAAGAAAGAGCGAGAGAGAGAAAGAGAGAGAGAGAGAGAGAGAGAGAAAGAGAGTGAGAGAGCGCAATCACGCCCTACTTTATCCA
>NC_064874.1:79211056-79223556 GCF_943734745.1 Anopheles darlingi | reverse complement strand
TGGGTCGCCGGGTCTTGTGCAACCGGCTCCTTCCTCGGACTGCACGTTCCGCATAACAGTGAAGCCTTTGGAAGCTAGCGAGGGCTTGCCGGAAAATGGGAATTTACTATTTCATGAAAAGCGTGTACGCTACTCGGTGGTAAATCGAGAGAGCCAGTTCGTTGTTCCTCGTGTTAGGGCTTGCAGCGACTTATGCACCCACAGTGATCGGATTTACTCGAGTGCCTTTTGTGTAAAAAGCAGGTTGACTGCCTGCTCCTGGAAGGCACAGAAACCACGCGGATCACTGACCGTGTGCACACCGTGTGGTTGGTAGGTTGTTGATCGTTTGATGGAAGCATAAAATTCGTTGAAAATTTGTTACACAATCCCCTTCCTCAGCCTGACGTTCATTCAGTAAACAGCTTTAGCCAGAGAGGAAGGTAGCAGTTAAAGTTCTCATTATGCCGTCGGTTGATGTAACGTCTTGGGGAGAAGCAAATTAGTTTGCCAGCCAAGATAGCTCACCATCACCTCATCCCCTTTTCCGGAAGCCATTTCTACCCTTGCGTTAAGGATGCGGGCGTCATCCCTCTACCCCATTTTGCTTCGTTCGATTAATTTTTCCAATGAATATGCCCGGTGTATCACGGGGCGTCAAAGCGCCACTATCCGAGCGTCCGAGAGGTGGTAGTAAAACTTTCGCAACAATCCCTACGCTCACCAGTCCCCCCCGGGGGGGGTTGAAAAGGGGTTGGTTTGGGGGTAGGAAAGGTTGGAGAAAGGTGTAATGAGCTTTGCGAAATAAGTTTCCATCCATTATCGGGCGTACCCCTGCCCACTATCGCGCCGTCGCTGTCGCTGTCGGTGGCCGGCAAGCAAAACAAAGAAAATCTCGGAAAACCTTCCCGGGGGGGTGGGGGGCTGGGGATGCTTGGTGAATCGGGTGGATGGGGTCCATAATTTTCAATCTCGCTCCGCAACTGGCGAAGCACCGAAACCGTTTGGCAGGAGGGAATCTAATTTCCTGCCATTTGGCTTCAGCCGGAGGAGGGGGAGCGGCACCACCACCACCACCTTCTTCGAGGGGTTCGCTTATCGAGTTGCCACTTACTCGGACTCCCGAGCGCGTCGTTCACTTGACTGGATCCCACGACACGTTCTCGGCACTCGAGACGCGCCAAAGCCCGGTGTCTTTAAGGACCTCTGCGCCATCGCCATGGAGGAAAGTGATTTTCCCAAAGACACACACACACACACACACACACCCAAATATTGGCTCAATGGGCACCACCGAGTGTGTGGGTAAACAGTGTCAGTGTCGCTGATGAGGAACAGCGCGTTGGTGGATGCGATCCACGCGATTGTAACGCCGCCTGACGGGTGACGCTAAGCAAACCAGCCAGCATCTAGCTTACTATCGATGTCTCTAAATGAAGATGCCTCTCTGCCCTTCAGAAGGGGGCGCTTCTGAGAAACCGTTTCCAGTGCTGCTGCTGCTGCTGCTACTTCCACTATCAACAACAATGCCAAGTGACCCCGGTTCGTGGAATGCAAATATTTTCTCAACTCCGCACTCCGCATCGGCGCACCCACGATGTGCACGATCCGCTGAAGGTTGAACGATTTTCTCCGCCATTTTCAGCACCTGGCCACCTTTCCCTCCTTGCTAGCCGCAATTATCGAACCCAGAAGCCTCGCGCGAGTGTCGGTAATGGTAACACATTAAACACACACACACACACACACGCGCGCGCGCACACACTGATGTTGATTATTTAATTCCCAATTTGTCAAGCCAGGACCAAGCAGGACGCTTCGAGGAACATCACAAACCCCGTGCTCCATCATCAGCATCATCATCATCAGCACAAGGCGCGGAGGTTTCGTCGCGCTGAGAAAGGTGTTTGAATTTTAAACAACTTGCACGCTGCGAACGCTAGAGGAGAAAGGAGCAGAAGGAGAACAGTCTGAAGGGCTCGTCGTCAGCCACAGCCGAGCTGTCGAGCTTATTTACTTTACACTCGAGTGAGTTCCGTTCGCGCAATGTCACTTGCTGGTAGTTGGTTGGTTGGTGGAAGCAGAACCGGAGCCAACCAGAACCGGGGCGCACAAAACCGCGAAGCGAAGTATCATCATCGCTCACAACCGCACCACCGGGTTGCTCCGGATGCCTTTTACCCCCCACAAAAAGGGCCGGAGACGGATCCAACGACAACGATGAGGACGAGAACGTTTTGTCGTAATCGCGCTGGTCCCTTGCCAAAGCTAAACAAACTAACCGGTGCCACGTGGTGCGCGCACAACTCGCACTGGAGCTTATTAAATTCAAGGGGACCGGTCCACCGGTGGTGACCCTTGAGACGCCGGTCGCTCGAAGGAGTCGCCATCAACCACACCTGGAGGGAACTGTGATTCATTCCCAAAAGAGAACGACAACGAAACGATATCTCTGCTCTTCCTTTGCAGTCCAAGTTGCGGACTGATCCAAAATGGCCGGAGTGTTGCTCGCGATGTCATTTGAACCCGAGTGTCCTCCTCCATTCAAGTGCTTCTTCCCTTGAGTCATTCTCTCCGGGTTTTTGGGAATCCACTTACTACTACCAACACTATCAAGGAGTGCGAGGACTGTGTATCAACTGTGGCAGTCGTGAATGACACGTTTACAGTGCACACTCCCCGGTGCACGACAACCTGAAGTACACCAACACAAACACACACACACACACACACGCACACCATAGGGAACAAACAAGGCGCTCATGAATAATGAATCGCACCGTGCACCGAAGGGTAATGAGTGACAATTATATTCCCCCTCCCCCCCTTTTGTTGTTGCGTCCCCCACCCCTCGCTAATCATTGCGTTGCCATTAGCCCCGCCGGTGGGAAGGGGAAGGGATGGTAATGGTCGAATTGCATGAGCCCCACACCCCCGGGGCTTGTGACGCACCGAAGGCCAAACGGGCAACGGGACCGATCACGCAAAAAAAAAAAACTCAAACCTGGAAAAACATTGGTCCTGTGCGCACGTGTGTGTGTGTGTGTGTGTGTGCGTGTCTGGCAGTGACAGCCGTGAGTCAGCCGTCGGCTCGTGATGGAAATATGACACCCTCCTCCGGGGTCACTTCCCCCCTCGCTTTGATGTTTTTTTCTTCTTCATTTTGTGCTTCGTGCGCGTTCGTACAAAGGCGCGCGCGACCACGAGGTTGCGGAGTGGAGCTCCGGGGAAACTGGAGCCAATTTCTGCTTTGTTATGCTTATCAGCAGTCGCAGGCACCAGCACCATCAGTGGCGACACAGATTCGGTGGATTCACCCGCGATGATCGATCGCGACTGGGGGACCTCCAAATGGTACTCCATTGTACTCCGCCTTTAGGGCGAATGTTTGCCGTTCTGGATTGATTCCTTTACCAGGTTCGGTTCAGCAGCTCTCAAAAAAGCACACGCCAAAGCACGTGCCAGGTTTCCGAAAGGTGCTGCATGAAACCCGCTACAACTGGCCACCGTCGCTGGCGCTGACTGTACTGTTTGCTGGCAAATGCAAAAAGGAGGATTGGCTGTAAGGATCGGCAAACAGAAATGGCATGGATGGTCATGAAAGTGATGCCCAAGATAAACATCGCAACTTCGGGCAATGGCGGGAATCGTCGAGCAACGAGGGCCCTCTGGTCTGGTCCTATCGGTGATCCGCTTTCTGCACTGATTCCGTTCCATGATGTAGCTCGATGCTCGACCGAATTACCGAACGATGTGCGATGGTGGCGCAAGAAGATGAGGATAGGTGTGGGAGTTGTGGAGGGAGTGGGGGTGTAAATAAAATTGACGATAGTGGAATCTCAATCGGGCAGCAAACCAGATTGAATTTATCGTCGCTCTCGCTGTGCTCGTAACATGCCTTGCCATGTCATGTGTGTTCGGGTATGGGTATCAGACTCTGGACCATCGTCCGGACTAGGCAAACCTACGGCAAGGCAAGCCAACAATAATATCGCCAAGATGCTGCACAGTGCATGCAACGCAGCCCCGGGGGGGTTATGAGGACTCACAACAATGAGCGGCGTGAGATAGGACCGAGATAGAGAGAGAGTGATTGAAGAACCAACGCCTTAGCAATTGGGGTTGTAACGATGCGGTCCCTTGAATTGGTATTGGTTCGTTCCTGTACCGTTTCGATCACCGTTCCATATGTTGGCCACATAAATGGGGGCGGATCATTACGCAACATCATTGGATTGGGTGTTGCTGTTTGTGTAACGGCCCTAAAAACGATATCAACGGGAAGCCCCACCAGCCGTTACCGAGAGCCATCTACGCACGAGACAATATTCGACAATCGGGTGCATCATAAACGTCGGGATTTTACCCGAACTCTACGGACGTTCAGGACCAGCAGCGACGCCGTACCTGCAGCGACGATCCTGGATGGAACAACATCATCGATCCTGCGTATCCTAAACGGCAGGGTTTTTACCCGAACTCAACGGACGTTCATCACCATCAGCGACGCCGTACCTGCAGCGACGATCCTGGATGGAACAACATCATCGATCCTGCGTATCCTAAACGGCAGGGTTTTACCCGAACTCAACGGACGTTCATCACCATCAGCGACGCCGTACCTGCAGCGACGATCCTGGATGGAACAACATCATCGATCCTGCGTATCCTAAACGGCAGGGTTTTACCCGAACTCAACGGACGTTCATCACCATCAGCGACGCCGTACCTACAGCGACGATCCTGGGTGGAACAACATCGGCGAGAGGTAGGATCGACCACGGCGAACGGGAGCCACGGAAAGGACACGAGTGAGGACCGACAAGGACAGGCGATGACGAATGTGGAAAATAGTATAAAAATAGTTAGAATAAGAATAAACGAGGCAGTCTCTCTATGAAGCTCAGTCAGTTGAGTCGGGGAGTCTCTCTATGAAGCTCAGTCAGTTGAGTCGGCCAGTCCCTTTGGGAAGCTCAGTCAGTCCAGTTCAGTTAGTTGGCGCAGTTTTGAAACTAGATTTCCAGTGTCAACTTCGTCATTTTTTTTAAAGCATTATTGGTGACAACGGTTCTGCCCCGCCAAAATCCCGTTACAACGTGGTGACAGCGGTGGGATTTTATATGAATTCCCCAACATAAAGAAATTTCCGTTACAACGTGGTGACAGCGGTGGGATACCGATCCCGTGTTGATAAGTAGTATTCCGGTGGAAAACGAACTCAACACAACGAAATTAATAAGTGAATGTTAAATCAAAAGTGAAATTCAAAAGTGCAAAATAAGCAGTGAACTACACAGAAAGACAGCGTAAAACCTAAGAAGAGGAACAGCGAGTGTAATTCAAAAGAAGAAGAAACCGAGTCTACCGAAAAGCGAACCAACTGAACGACGCATAGCTGCAAATAACTACAAGGAAAACACGGTGATAACAGACTACAAAGAAGGCTTGGTGGTAAAAAAATATTAGTCATAAAAGTGAACAGTGACAAAGTGAATCTAAAAAGACGCTCATATTAACAAAAAAACACAACAACAACAAAAAAGTAAAATGGCCCAGTACAAACAACGCAGACCTAGTCAAAACTGGAACTGTTTAAAATGTCATAACCTAGAAGAACAAATTGAGGAGTTGAAGAACGACTTGCAAACGTTAAGAGAATTAAAATCTGAACTGTTTAGGTTAGGCATCATAACCACTTCCAACTTAGAAAAAGAAAAACAAAAATTAATTGAAGAAAACAAGCATTCTCAGGCAAAATTGATAGCGACCCAAAACAAGCTTAAAGAAACAGAAGAAGCAAATATGGTAACATCCAATGACTGTACAAAACTAAAAGAAGAGCTGAGAATGAAAAATGAGCAGATTAAAACCCTCGAGAATTGTTTAAGCTCAGCCAATAGGCAAAAGAATGAATATGCAAACAAAATTGAAGATTTAGAACAGAGTTCAAAAATTGATCAGGTATCACTGTTACAGTTGCGAGAGGAGAATGATAAACTTAAATTAAAAATCCTTCGATGGACTGAAGAAAACAAGCATTCTCATACAGAATTGATAGCGACCCAAAATAAGCTTAAAGAAACAAAAGAGAGCCAATGCTTAGATGAGAAAGGTATAAGAGAAGCACAGAAAAGGGCTACTGAAACCAATCCCAGCAGAATTTGTAAGGAATCTAAATCACTCGTAAATACATTGCTACATTCTGATAAAAATAGCTTGATCAAGGAACTCCAGCAAGCATTGAAAGTGTGGGAAGGCAAAGAAAAATCTAATCAGTTATCAAAAGAGAGCCAAAGCCAATATGAGAAATGTATAAGGGGAGTACAGAGTAGGGTCACTGAAACCAATCGCAGCAGAGTCTGTAAGGAAACTAAAGCACTCGTAAACAAAGACCTAAGAGATTTTGATAAACGTAATATGGAAAACAAACTGGTTTTTGACGGTAATAAATTAGGCGAGGATCTTCCGAGGATCGAAGAAATTTTCCGAGCTAGAGATGTGGTAATATGATCACAAAGATTCCCCTGTATAACAACCAATAAGACGAAGATTTGAAAATTGGACCAAGCATATCGGAAAAAAGTAAATCTGAGGAAAAATAGATAAATTGGAAGACAAGAAAGGTTTAAGCAGTCAACATATAACGTCAGGAAAGAATAGCATGGGAAATTAATAATGAGAAACAGAAAGGAAAACAAACGTGTATCGAATATTGAGGAATGTTCAGGAAAATTTCAGAGTTAAGGTTGTTCAGTAAAAATCTGACCACGACGTTCACAATGAACGAAGACACACAGTGGAAGACCGACAAACTATAAGAGGAAAGTAAGATAGGAAAACAAATGTGTATCGAATATTAAGAGATGTTTAGGAAAATTGCCTAGTTGAGGTTGTTCAGTATAAATCTGACCACGACGTTCACGATGAACGAAGACACACAGTGGAAGACCGACAAACTATAAGAGGAAAGTACGAAAGGAAAACAAATGTGTATCGAACATTAAGAGATGTTTAGGAAAAATTGCCTAGTTGAGGTTGTACAGTATAAATCTGACCACGACGTTCACGATGAACGAAGACACACAGTGGAAGACCGTCAAACTATAACAAGAAAGTAAGAAAGGAAAACAAAAACAACTTTGCGAAAGGAAGCAATTAACGGAAAAAACCTAATGCGAGGGCAGAAGATATAAAAGGGAAAAAAGGAATAGAAAAATACAAATGAACTGAGAATTTTCGAGCCAACGGGCCAAAGGGTCAACAGGGAAAATTTAAGCAACGAGCAGAGCATCTACAAGCGGAGAAACGAAGCGAGCCGGCGACAATACGCAACGCCACAACACCTAGCAGCTTGATGCTATTTCCGTCAAGCCGGGCCTCAAGCTCCACTTAGGGAGGGGGAGATGTAACGGCCCTAAAAACGATATCAACGGGAAGCCCCACCAGCCGTTACCGAGAGCCATCTACGCACGAGACAATATTCGACAATCGGGTGCATCATAAACGTCGGGATTTTACCCGAACTCTACGGACGTTCAGGACCAGCAGCGACGCCGTACCTGCAGCGACGATCCTGGATGGAACAACATCATCGATCCTGCGTATCCTAAACGGCAGGGTTTTACCCGAACTCAACGGACGTTCATCACCATCAGCGACGCCGTACCTGCAGCGACGATCCTGGATGGAACAACATCATCGATCCTGCGTATCCTAAACGGCAGGGTTTTACCCGAACTCAACGGACGTTCATCACCATCAGCGACGCCGTACCTACAGCGACGATCCTGGGTGGAACAACATCGGCGAGAGGTAGGATCGACCACGGCGAACGGGAGCCACGGAAAGGACACGAGTGAGGACCGACAAGGACAGGCGATGACGAATGTGGAAAATAGTATAAAAATAGTTAGAATAAGAATAAACGAGGCAGTCTCTCTATGAAGCTCAGTCAGTTGAGTCGGGGAGTCTCTCTATGAAGCTCAGTCAGTTGAGTCGGCCAGTCCCTTTGGGAAGCTCAGTCAGTCCAGTTCAGTTAGTTGGCGCAGTTTTGAAACTAGATTTCCAGTGTCAACTTCGTCATTTTTTTTAAAGCATTATTGGTGACAACGGTTCTGCCCCGCCAAAATCCCGTTACAACGTGGTGACAGCGGTGGGATTTTATATGAATTCCCCAACATAAAGAAATTTCCGTTACATTTGCCATCAAGCGCTTCGGAAATGGATCCGCATTTGAGCTCCATTGTGGTTCCTTTTGTTAAGCATCTCACATAGATAAGCAAAAACTGATTTTCCATTAATTTCAACAGAAGTGTTTTGCAAATTACTGAAAATATTAACTCTTGTTTATCATCTTCCATTTCAGGAATCATCCAGGATCAACCAAACAAAGCGGTATGCGATAGCGAAGATAATAAGCTTTAATCTCTCTCTCTCTCGCAAATCCCACCTTCCATTTTGATGGGAAAATTGCATTGCACGGAGGATATTTATCCGAGATCATATCATATCGAACGCGGCACCTGGCGTAATAGTAATAGCACGCCGAGCGACGAGGCTCGGGGACAAATTGTCCAACAAATTGACCCAAAGCTCGGGTCCACCGTCCACTCGCCATAGCGACACGAGGAGCACCATCATCGCTGATGGTCAATATTCATGTGTTTTTGTAACGTGTTATGGTTTTTCATTATTTTTTCTCTATTTTGGAACCGCAACAAGCATAAAAGTTGAACAAAAAAAAAACACGAACGAAACCACGAACTACCAGGCGCCTCCATCGGTGCCAAAGTATGAAGCGAACTCACGCTCCCGGGAATGAGAGAGAGAGCGAGCGAGCGAGCGAGATTGAGAGCAAAATAAGGCTCATTCTAGCTCGATCTATATCCATTTCACGTAATGCCCAGTAGCGATGGCATCTGAAAAGTTCGGAAGCCCCACAGCCCACCGACACATTCAGCACAAGCGACGAGCGCTTAATTAGAATTCATGTTTATTGACGTTTCGGGCCCCAGCAATATGGTCACCGGTGGTTCACACACACATACACACCGCACCGGGCCTAGGCCAAACGCGCCATCCTTGGGCGAAGAGCGCAAAACGAAAAACTTTCGATAGGAGCCATTATAATTTTTATTATTTTTGTAACGACCTTTCCATATCGTTCTCCTGCTCGTCCTACCTCTCCCCTTCTCACACACACACACAGCAGTAGCTGGAAAATGCCATAGAGAGAAGGATACCGAAGGGCCAGCAATGCCAACAGTTTAATTTATCTGGAGAAAACTCTAAATAAAGCGCCAATCAATTAAATCACGAGCGCACTGGAATGTAATTTGGCTGCCCGAGCGGACCGGGAAAGGGAATGTCGGCTCGTCATCAGGCATATCAGTCACCTCAGCACCACCACCACCACCATCGTGGGCCGCCCGGTGACCGCCTTTTCATTAATAAATTTATCGAATTAGTTTAGACAATGGGGTACTTGCCCCACAAGACCAAACCCCTTGAGGGGTGAGGGTGAGTTACAGGAGCTAAACTTTCTTTCCCAAACACTAATCAACGATTGTAATTCGGCTATGACAAGTAAATTAGGCTTGATTACAGTAGCTACTTGTGGGCTCACTCGCATCGTCATTTAACTTGATTCGATTCTGTAAAGCCTCGACCACGAATCCGCTCGCTACCAAGTGGCATTGTCTTATCTGAAACGATTGTTTTAATGGCTCCTAGGCACTCCTTCGATGGCTCCTAGGCACTCCTTCGAGTTGACCTTCGAGAGAGACGATTGGCGAGAGTCCTTGAGTTTGATAACTGGGTTAACGCAAACTGGGTAGTAGTTGTGGTTTGCTGTTTTGGTCGTTGTGGCTGCTACTGTTGCTTCTGCTACCGTGTCCAGCCCAGTAGAGCATGGCATGTTATGGTTACACACACACACACGCGCACGCGCGCACACACACGTAACGATGCTATGTCCGGTGGTTATTCGTGAATTTCGTTTACGTAAACTTTATTCAATTAAAACTTTCTCCGTGTACGCGCCCCCAGTGTGATGTGCGCGAAATCGTGCGCGTCAATCATGGATGCCAGCGGCAAATCCCCGGTTCATCCTCGCCTTCCTCCACCTTCCTTTTCGCATGCCAGTTCCTCCTTTCGTCGCCTCATTTCGGTGGCTTCGATGTGGACCAACATCCGGCGTCACCTGCAGTCACGCCGCCGACGACAAATCCAATCCTGGAACGGCATCTTGGGCCGCATATGGGGAGGCTCGCTGAGCAAGCACCATTGTTGGAGCGAGAGCAAAAATCAATTATCTTCTAATTAGCACATTTCAACTGGAATGTTGGCTTCGGGGTTTTTCGCTTAACGCTCGAGCTGCTGCTTTTGCTTTCCCAACCGAGAAGTGAGGAGCGAACGAACGAACGAACGACGACGACGACGACGACGACGAAAGTTTCCTGTTGATTCTCACCAGGATGTGTCAGCATGCGTCATGCTGTACGCGCGCACGCGATCAGTTCCTCATCAGCAAATTGTTGCGCCAACAGACTGTTGGACGGAAGGAAAAAGCAAAACTCACCCCAAACGCACACATACACAAAAAGAGAGCATACAATTTGGTGCGTTTTTGTGTGCGCCGAAGGACGACCAGGATGGGTGTGTGTGTGTGTTTTCTGGTGCTAGAGAACATTATCGTCACAGCGCATAGCATAGAAGCATCCATCATATATCACCCAGTGAGGCGAGCAAAGCCTAAATCGTTGGCACACCTCGCTTTTTGCCGTCAAGGTCACCGCAGGTTTTAGGTGTGGAATCCCCGGGGCGTACCCAGGGACTGCTCGCTCCATACACCTCTTCACCCTCCCCAAAAGGTGCTCTTTGCGCGCCTCCTCCACGCCTGGTAATTACAACTTTTCAATACAATCCTCCGCACAATTTTAGGGAAGGATTAGCTTTATTGTGCGCTCATAAACTCATTAGGCTTACCGATGAGTCGGCACTCACCCGCTTGCCGCCTCGTTTGCTCACTCATTACATTGCTGCGCGGCGGCCGCCTGGTGCCCGGTGCCCGGAAATTGGGTTGATTATGTCGGAAGCATTATTTCGGGGCCGATTATGACGGCGATTATGATTATCATGATTAAAAGGGATTTTTCAACCGAAATCGTTTCATTTGCCAACCTCGCTGCGCTCTCTACTGAACACGGGATTGAGAGATAGAGAGGGAGCATCAGGTTGAAACCAATCCATATCGAGCGAGTGTCGATACTTCTTAATTAAGGGATTTTCCAAACTCATTAAACTGTTCATTTTGCTCGTCAACAATTCGTGGCCTCAGATCCAGGGGAGGGGAACATTCAATGCAGCAAACTGCTATCAACGTTCCAATTCTAGCTTAAAATTATGCTAAAGCTACTTGTTTATGAATGTTGGGGAACGTCCATTGCACTTGGTGGAAGGTTAATCGGAAAATCCCTCTTTATAAACGTATTTTTTCTTCCCCTTATTTATTTAGTGTTTTGGGCAAATGATTACCTGAATGGCGCATCTTATGAGATTATTTGGTATCTGCAATTTGTGACAAATCGATGAAAAATAACAAAGATACACGCATTCGAAAAGCGTCTTGATGTACCTGAATCGCATCTCAAAAGTGGTGAACCTCTAATCCGTTTATAAAAATGAATTAAGGAAGAGCTTTATTTGAAAAATATCCTCTTCTCTTATGATGATTGTGAAATGATTAACACCAATTTATGATGTCAAAACATGTTTAAGCTTCTCTGTAAAACTTTCCGTTCTTTTATATTAGCTAATTTTTAAGTCAAAACTTAATTTAAATGTATCGAATCACATTTGAGATGAGCAAACACCTCTCGAATTTACGCAAATATCCTCTTAACGGCTTGGATAACACCATTTCACAGAGCTTCTTGTACGTAGGGAGAGCTAGTGGTTGTACAAACGAAGGGAAACAATTTGAGGTCTTATATTTTAATTGAATAACAGGAATGCTGTGTAACCCTGCGGTTGCCAATGGAAACAACTGCCTTTAGAGCGAGAACATCCTAAAGCTTTTCTCAGCAGCGGAAGGATACCTGAAGCTGCTTCAAAACGTTCTCGCTCGAAAGAATCCTCCTCAGAGGTGAAGGAAGGTAAGAGAAAGGAAAAGAGAGGAAAAGAATCTGGAATTAAATTGGTCAGCCCCATCAGCCGGATTTCGAAGTAATTTGATACCAATCCGAATCCATCGTTTCACCTGGATGCACTGCCAGGCCCACCACCAGCCAGGCCGAGAATGGAACCGACAACCAGGTTGCAGGCCAGGCTTAACATGGAAATCATTCTCCATCGCCATCCGGGCAACCGATACCACCTGCCGCGTGCACTTGCAAGCGTCGCATGGACAGAATGGAGTATATAGTGTTTCAAAAACGAATTCGAAACGAAGGCGAAGCACGGTACGTGCGAGCACAACGAGTAACCGGGACCAGTTACGGACCAAGAGAGGGTCATTGTAA
>NC_064874.1:79188556-79206056 GCF_943734745.1 Anopheles darlingi | reverse complement strand
CACCACACTTACACCTCGTTTAACCGCACTACGCCTCGACAACAACCACCACCACCAACACCACCACCAAAGTGGCAGTGGCCGAAATCAAACTAAATCAACAATATTTAACAGCCCCCCATTTCGTCGTTGGTTACCATAATTTAACGGTATAAAATCACCACAATCCGGCACAACCGCAGTCGAAGGCGTCGGGAAGCCTGGAAGCCTTGTCGCCCCGGTCTCGAACCCCGAACACCATTAGGCCGATTAAGGAGCAGCAAACCGACGGCGGAGAAGGTGTTGAAATTCTTTTCACCAACCACCATCCGGTCACGATCCGGTTCGGGAAAGATGAAGTTGTGCCAACCCTTCTACACCACAAACCCCACTCCCTCCCCCTCGTGGTGTGACCGACACGCACCGAAGCACCGCCGTTTTTCCCTCGCATCTAGAACGTTCGATCGACCGTTCGATCGATTAACATTAATAACGAGCTTTTGAAGCATGACCGGCCATTACTGAGGGTGGGACGCTTGATAGGTATCGCAGCACGACCGGATCGATTGGCGGAAGAGTGAAATGGCGAAAGCGAATTGTACAAATAAAAAAAAGAAACATCAACCAACTAGAGCAGAATAAGCGATTTAACTTCGCGGTGGGTGAAACTTTACGGAATGAGGTGATAACGAGGAGGCAACAAAAAGGGGACACATTACTTATCGAGTGTTGTTTGGTGGCGGCATTATCACTTGCTCGAATTAACGAGCCCTGCTCGAGGTGGACCAATAAATCGTTCCCTTTTGATAAAAGCTCCCTTGAGAGTTCCTTAAGTAACCTTTTTTTTTTTTTATAATGCTGCGTGTCCTTTTGGGTGCTTGGTGCTACATCGTACGGTGCTCCCACTCGACAACCAAAACCAAACCACGCGAGCGAAAGGACACGCTGTTATTAAAGTCCAGCATGATGGATGCCCGGCGCGCCTGCAGTTAATTAGCTTCGCTTCCGGCACTCGGCAACGTAACACCAATTATCCTAGTCTGCGTTCCGCAAACTGCTGGGTTGGCCCAGAGGCCCCCTCTCGCTCTAGCCGGTCGGCCTTGGACTGCGATGCAACATTCAGGCCGCTGTGCAGGTCCTGCTGCGCCAGAACGTTCCACAACGTTGGTCTTTGGAACATTTTTAATTATGCGTAACGATGTGGTTTTAGAGGCAAGGACACACCTCGGAACCATGCTCGGTGGTGGTGTTGTGCCGCTGCCGTATATGTGCAAGCATCCGGAGTAAAGTAATGGTTAAAGGTCTGCTAGTCGCACACCAGCACACACCACCACCGCCTCGTGTGTTGTTCCAGTTTAGCAGATGCCCTTCACTCTGGCCACACCACACGCCACAGGTACGTGTGCCGGCGTGTATGTGTGACTATGGTGGTAAACGAAAACAATTATTTACTCGCATCGCAATATCGGGTTGAAGCAGACCACGAACCGAAATAGGGAAAGAGTGACAACGAAGGAACCACCGAGGGGAACGAGTGAGATTGTTTGAGTAACCAGAGAGCAAGAGGGAGAGAGAGTGCCAGAAGGGTGTGTCCACCACCAGTTGTTGTTGTTAAGGGGGGATGAGAAGCGCTGGACCAACAACCGACTAACCAATTCACCGAAAAAGGGTAATCGAAGTTCGTCTTTTCCACTTCGTCAACAACAAGCGACTGATTTTGGTGCTGTTGGTCCTGTTGGTGGTGGTGAACAATTCGTGCACGTGATTGCACTTCGTACAAATCGCCGGAAGGTGGGAGCGGGAAACCACAAACGCTCACTGGACACATACACTGGACGCAGTCCCAAGTCGCCTGAGCCAATGGGCTAGAGCACTCCGGTCCGGGCAGCGTATCATTTATTATTTGTTGTTTGCTCCAATTGTCCCTTCTGCTCGCACCCCCTCCTTATCAACCCTCTGCTGGTTGCCTGGCACCCCGATAGAAGCGATTTTTCACCGAAAACCCCTGACCGGCAACAAAGAGAGAGCAAGAGAGAAAGAGAGAAAGAGACACCAAAAATGAAATGGAGTTCTACGTGGAAAGGGACTCTGTCTGCTGAGGAGAACGAGGAGGAGCAGGAGTTCGATAAATTACTTCCTCTTCGCCGGTTACAGGATGGCCGCAATCCTTTCAGGGAATGCGGGCGACACAAGTGGCCGCACGCGCGCACCAATGGATTGGTACGTGAGTCACGTCACCAACTAAGGGTTGGTGTCGTGATTGAAATCTCGTGTCACGGAACTGCGGACAAGGCGTCATCATCGTCGTCGTCCTCGTGGTCGTTCGCGTGTAATGCTGTTGCTGGCTTATGCTGCTGCTGCTGTTGCCCGAGCTGTCAGGAACAGATTTGACCGCGAATTTGCTGCGGCATCTTGAGGCGAGCGAAGAAAATTCTGGATCCTCGCGTGGCTACAAAAATCTCATTTCCCTTAACCGAATCTCAGCTCATCGCCCCCAGAAGTACGGTGCCGCTGCTGCTATTGCGTGGAGTGTTGCCCAGCATGAAGTACATTTCCGGGTTTTGCCTAGCAACGCCAAGATGCCAAGCCTACTTGTCCTTGAGATTAGCCCACATCGTACCACTCCTAAGCGCTCCACCAGAGAGAGAGAGAGAGAGAAACAATCAAGCACAGGTGGGCTCGTGGACCGTTGAACGTTCCCCATAAGCCAGTAGATGGAGAGAAAAGGAAAAATACGGAAACAGCGTAAAGAACAAGCGGTCTGGGATGCTGTACGGTTCAGGGCTGTATTTCCGGGCAAAAAGCGCGCGATTCTCGGTCGCGATACGGTGGTGGGAGGGATGCGATGGTTACCCATGATTGATTGGCCCGAACGAGCGCCCGCTAAGCCGCTGTCGCCGACGATTGTGTTATCGCGAGGATGAACCATGTGGCTTGGTTATGCTGCGTAGCAGCCACTGGGCACGGCGACCCTTGGCGACGCTACCCTGTTTCATACTGCCCGGGAATTCATGAGAGATTCCTGGAAACCATTTCGGAGCAGCGAGCAGCAACGCTTTCATCTGCACGGAAACACGGAACCGGAGCTGGAGCTATTCCGGAGCCAGGTTTTTCGTTTTTCGCCTTTCCCTTGCTCCTCGCGAAGATTGATGAAAGATTCGGAGATGCGAGGCTACCGGTGCTGGTGCTGGTGTGGGTGTTACGCCACGCCATGGTCGCAACAAGCTTCCAACAAGGGTTTCAGGTAATTTCTTAAGATCTTAAGCGAATTCTTTTTCGAGGAGGTTTCGAGGAGAGACCCTTAGACGCCTTCGGGCCAGGTGCTTGGCAAGCGAAATCAGTGCTTTGCGTCGTGCAAAATCGTCCAGCAATCCGGTGCCAATGCCGGTGGGGGAGGGGGTCGGGGTCGGTGAACCAATTTGCTTTCCTTTTTCATTAGCCAGCAAATGATGGAAGTAAATCACTTCAACGGGGGGCGGAGGCACGGTATTGCATAAATCAACGAGCTTCTCGTTGAATCTCTCCCTTTGGTCCGGCACCGGGAATGACGCTTCAATTTCAGCATCCCATTCCCATTGCCATGCAGCGGAGAGGAGATTGATGACTGGCGACTTTAGCGGGCGAGAGTCACCTCGCGTTACATTGTTTCCTGATGCAACATAAATAATCCGGTCAGCAGGTTGTCAGCCAGCACATTCCATTTCTCGCAAGCTGACGCCCTCGCGAACTACCTCCCGGGACCTCGGGTGACGTGACGAGGAACAATCTGATGATTTTGGTTTGTTGTTGTTTTTTTTTTCTTTACTATTTTAAGCGCACACCAAGACAGCACAGCATAAATCACGTAACGCAAGGCAATCGCTTGACCCCGTCGCTGTCCAATCGTCTGGCACTAACAAGCGCCAAACGTCACGGCCGCTGTCCCGGTTAGCGTGGAGCATTTAATTTTCATCACCAGCGCTAGTGTCTGGCACCCACTGGGTAGGCGGTGCTTGCGCTCCATACGAAATATGGAACGCTTAAACAATGGCACAGAAAAAAAGGAAAAAAAAACGGGGTGAAAAATGAGAAGCACCCTCCTCCATAAGACCAGATCATCCTGCACCAACAATGAGAAAGAAGAGAAGTAAGGCTGCACGATAATGAAGCCCGCGTCGTGGAAGGATAACGGATGGTTTAACGATGAGTACGAAAGCCCCGGAAACCACCGCAGCTCGTGTCTTACAAGACAACCGAGACCGAGGCCGTCCTTGTTTTTTTTAAAGAAAAGAAATCTATTCTCACAGACAACCAGCAACAAAAGGGCGAATGAAAAATGACACACGCGAGAGAGAGAGAGCAGGGACACGGCTAACTAGGGAACCTACGGCAGGCGACGCAATGAAATATTTAAGAAAACAATGAGCTCGACACTCGTTCACTCCGGCGATGGCGCCACCGCCAAACCATTCCGGAACTCCTAGAGAGAGAAAAAGAGAGAGAGAAAAAAAGAGAGAGAGAGAGAGAGAGAGAGAGCGGTCATTCATTTGCCATCCAGCGTGTCTCATATAAAATTTTAATTCTAATGATTTATGAACCACGCCACGTCATGTCGTGGCGAGGACGAGGGGTGCATTGTTTTCTAAAAACGTCCCTTTCACGGAGAAAGTCGTCGCCGAATGGACGAAGATTAATTTTTTATCAAGCCAGCGAGATATAATCAAGAGATTCGCTCCGCAGCGACGAATGAGAAGATGATGATGATGCGAAAATATGACGCGGAAGTCGTGGTTGGTCGGTCGACATAGAATATGTTGTCACCGTGGCTCGTTACGGATGCTCGTTATTCTAAATTGATGACCCTCACGAACGGACGAACCGAAAACCAAACGGCTGCTTGGTTGACTTGCTGGCTAGTTGGCTCACTGGCTCACGTTTCACGATTTGATTGTTTGGTTTTGCGTTGTCTTTTGCATTTTGATTAGTTCTTTTCCTCTTTATCGCGTGTGTCCTTGTCTTGTGTCCTGTCACTCATCCCAACTGCCGCCACACTCCTGAAGGTGCCATCCTTCAACTGTCAAATCAACGATGACGACGTGCCTCCGGCGAATCCCCAAATGCTCCTTAGGGGGAGGAAGGAGGTTCTTAGTTGGTTCTATCTTTTGTGAGATTTTCTTCAAAAAATATGAGACTTCCCTCCCCAAAAAAACGATGCCTTCGTGAGTAAACAAGGCATGGCCAAGGGAGGGAACTCGCTTCACCACCCCACTCACTCGAACACACACACACAGTGTCCGCTCGTGCGGATTAATCCCACATTCAAATGCGAGAAACCGGGAGCAAGCCAAGGGAATGGTCGTGCTGTTTGCCTTGGCACAGCAATAATCGGATATCGTTTCGTTCCTCTGGTAAATATTTGACTACGGGCGAGTGAGCAACGATGGCTGGTGCGCGGTGGTGGCATCGATGATCGTTTGCTGCTACGGCGAGGCCCCGTGGCGATGGTCAGAACCAATCTCTCGTTCGCTTTTATCCCATTCCAACGAATTTTATCCGATATTTTTTTATTGCTTTGCTGCAAGGTCAAAAGGAACCGAAAATCGTGGGAAAAAAGGAAATTCTTTTCGGTTCCTCGTGTCCTCGGTTGCTGAAAATTCGTTTCATGAAATGGAACCCCCCCATTAAAAGGATAAAAACAAAGAGAGCCACAGCCATCGACGCTCATCTGCTGGCGGATGCTATTTGATGGGTGCTTTGTGTGTGACCTTTAAATGCGCCCCCAAAAAAGGTGGCCCCGAAAGGAGCAGCAGCTGAAAGCTCAGCGAACGCTGCCAGCGTGGCTGGAATATCAATGCGAGGTGATGGATGATGCTGCTAACCGGTTACAACCGGACTCCAATGCTCCCGTTCTACTTCTCATAATGACGATGCCTGGAGGAGGAGGAGGTTACTCCGAAGCTTCCGATTTCCCGGCAATATTTCATGATTTAACCGCTGCAGCAACACGTTGCACAACACGATGGAACTGGTCGTGCGCTCCACCGGAAAGCGGAATAAATCGAATCCCAAAATGTCCAAATTTACTTTCGAACTCAAATGAAATGATCTCACCGGAGGAACCGGAGGCGTCGATTCGAATCCGATCCGAGCGTTCTAGTTCGTTAGCGTGCCAGGTAGTCGGGAGAAGCTTCGATGGGACTTTGTGCTAGACCCTGCAACCCTGGCGAGTGTTGGAGCGAACCAAATCCCTTCTCCGGCACCAGTCGAGACGATGGCGATCCCTTTTACAAGCATAAATCAGTAATCGTTCCGGGGTGGAGCGGGGCGGATTACACGAAGTGAAATTTATGCACCATTCTCCACCACCACCAGCACCAGCCAGGGCTTATCCAATTGATGAAATACGGGGTGGGATTCTGGATCCGGCGTTCCGGGGTTATACTTTACAATGTTAAGCCGGATCGCCGGCGCCATTCCATTGCGGGAGGTGTTGGTGCGTTATCGCTACTCCGACCAACCGACCGACCGACCGTTCGGATGATTTCGCATTTCGATTGACAAATTGTGGGATTTCAAAAGCCAGTACCCCGGAGGCCATGGAATGAATTGTTGGTGCACACACAGACACACACACGCGCGCAGACACTACCACGGTCATCGGAGACTCAAAAACCCCGGGAACTGGAATCGATTTCAATAATGCATTGACACCTGAATTGGCTGACGTTTGGCGACCGTATGTCATGCCATGCCGGTCCTGACGAGTGGTGCCCAGTGGCCAACCCAAACCTAATGATGATTACCGTATCGTGCCGTGGCAGTCCAGTCCGTGGGTTCATCAACTGCTGCATACCTGCAGGAGGTGCAACAATAATCACCCCTGAGAGCGAATGCCGCGCAATGCACCTTCTGCCGATGGATTTGATGTTATCGATAGCCAACGATCCGATGCAGGCGGCCAAGCTAATGCAGTTAGGCCGCACCGAGCCGGGGAGTGACATGGACCAGCAAATTAGCTTTTCCTTCTCTTTTATCGAATCCAATCGCCGAGCGAGCGGCCTCCGGAGCGGTCGCTCGTGCTCGTTGTTTGTTTGGTCGCGCGGTTCAAGCGTAGCGAAAGCGTCATTAGTGGTGGTAGTCGCTACTGACAAGGATCAGATCAGCGAGATAGCAGCGAGAGAGATACCATAGAGGGAGCAGTACACCAGAAGGACGTCACCGGCCTCACCGGAAACGCTCGGCTCGGTGTGATAGTGGAACACAAAACATGCGCATAATGAAATGATAATAGAAAATTATGCAAAACAACGGCACCTGCAGCGTTCGGGGCGATCGATGCGGCCACAGATGAGGTGTGAGAAGTCAACGAACGGAACGGATTCCGGAGTAGAATAGTAGAGGCCGCGTAACATGTGGTAGGTCGTATTGAGGTCGAATAGATGTCGCATAGCGGGTACGTTCGGGACCGTACACCCTGAACACGGAGAAAGCGATTTCAATTTCCCTCGAGCCATGACATATGCAGCAACGTGCCCGACATACCCGAAAGCATAAACATACTTCCAACACCAACCATGCACGACGATGCACGCCAGTAGGTTGTGTGTGTGTGTGTTTCCCGACCAGGATCAAAGGCATCCTGGTGTGAGTCCTGAAGCATCCTTCCGAGCACTATCTCTCTCTCTTCGCACTACCCCCGGACCGACCGAGACTTTGCGACACACACACACACACACACAAATCATCTTTCATCATGCATAGCAATAGTTGCTGCTGGCTGGCTGCGGCTGTGGCTGCGGCTGCGGCTTCGGATGCTGCGGCTGCTAAAAATCAAAACAGCCGAGGCGACGGGCTAGAGACACTTTACAACGCGACGCAAATCCAAGTCGCCAGTGAGACGGCCAAGATGAATGAAACACTAATGGTGGAGGAAGGGAGAGCTCCAATGCTCCAACTGTACGCCATGCGAGCAGTGTAGCGATGTATTATGATGATGCTGGTGTACTGCAAACACTTCCTTGATGACTGCAGTATTTCAACTCTATCTGGTTCTCTCTCTCTCCCTCTCTGGCTCTTTATCTCCCTCTGTTTCACTGTCTCACTACCTTTCCGTTTCGGTTGGAAGAAGGACATCTTGTCATAGTAGCATCGAGGTCGGAAGATCGGAGGCACCGAAATGAATCATTCATGATATGAATCGCATCGCTAGAGGGCGTTGCAGGCAGTACAGTCGTCGTTGTTGCCGGTTTCAACCGCAACATTCAACCGCAATAAGCGCCATCATGGTGCCAGTGAACTCAAGGAAGACAGATAGACTTGCTGCAACTGAGTTAAACTGTGCCAAGTAAGTTGCTGGTTAGTTCTCGTACAAAATGGATCTTCTCGGTGCATCAACGGTATTACTGGCTGGCAGGTGCAATCCATCCATTGCCTCCCGTTGCGTGGGTCCCGTTCCCGTGCTCAAAACATTGCGCAACATTGATTAATGATTACTTAATGAACGCCGCTCATTAGGGCACTTTCAATTATTGAATCTAATTAAGTCCCATCATCACCAAGAGGGCCAGGGCGAGGTTTCGGTAAACACAATTTAAAACTATGATTCTTGTTTACGCAAAAGCCCTTGCCTCTCCCCCTTTTTTGGGGGGAGCGAGGGGTCCATTGATCTGGCCAGACGCCTCCCCCTCCAATGCGCTGCGGTAAACGGCAGGCCTCGAAAATTAATTGATGCTCACCGGGTTGCCGTATAATTAATGAAACCCTCGCGTGGAGTGGCGTGGACAGGCAGCACTGGCGAAGCCGGAAGCGCGAAAACATATGTTGACCGTCCACATGAGCCATTTACGGACCGAGCACCGAGCGTTGTCGGTTGTCGGCTGCGTGGTCGTACTGCTAATTCCTCCTCTGGCGCTCTACTCTCCCCCATTGGGCTGGTCAGTAATTCAATTGACGAAAAAGCATTAATCCCACCGACCGGGGACAGACCGGATGGCCCCCAAAAAGGTGGCCACCAGAGGCCCCCCTTTAATCTGACGCAACACATTTCTCTGCAACATATTTATTGCTCTTTCTCTCTCTCTTTTTCTCTGCTCTCTGCATTTCAGTTGCTGTTGCTTGCTGCTACCTCCTACTCCCGGCATTATGGTGAGCTGGCCGGTGGATCGACATCGCTGGACATCATGCGGCATCACCGTCGGATGCGTAGCATAAGCTCCGGCGACAGTTTAAGCTTTCGCACACGGACCTGATAAGGGAGGCCAGCACAACATACGCACACACAAACACGCCACCGATCGCGAGCCACACCAACTGCTGTGACTCCGTGTGTGCCTCGCAGGACGCCTTCCATCATCATCATCATCATCATCACCATCATCATGAAGGCAACGCCGTTCGATCGTTTGGCGCTCATGCGGGCTTCGGTGGCTCCTTAGACTTCTGGTTGCCGGTGCAACGGCACCTCCACTTGGCCCCTGAAGCATGGCAGAGACACCAAAAAGCTGCCCCCGGAGGCACACATCATCATCATCATCATCCTCGATGCGGGTGGATGATGATTAATTGCTGCTAAGAACTCAATGTCCGCTTCACGCAACCGTCACCGACGACGCCGCCGCCGCTAGGGGATTGACGAAAACTGAACACGGGGCATCGGAACCCATCGGTTTGCCGGGTGTGTCCGGTCCGGTGGAATTAGGTTGACGCCGAAGATAATCGCAGCGCAAACAGTAGCAACAGCAAAGGAAGGAAGGCGGACGAAAACGGGAGCGAGCGGAAGGTCCATCAAAACCAGAACACGGATTACGCTCCACGGCCAGCGGAACCGGAACACACATACACACACACACTGAACGGTGGAACGGAGCATGAATGCAACAAGCGGCGTCTGTTTCGTTCGTTCCGAAGCGCTTCGACGGTGAGCTTTGTCCGGTGTCCGGTGGCCAGAACATCACCCACTAGAGGAAGGAACGACGAAGAAGAAAAGAGGGAAAAAACGAAAAAGTGTCCCCCTGAGGACACTTACGGCACGCCACAGCCCGACTGACGTGGCTGTGACTCTCTCCAGAACCAACGCTTCAAAGGCGAAACTACGGAATAAACACACTCACACAGAGTGTAGTGCAGTGTGTGCGGAGTGTGTGTGCTGCGGAGCAGGAAGCAGGAACGTAAAACCCCCTAGAGCTCCCCCGACACTGGAGCGGGGGACCGGGAAATGAATCTTATGAATAACATGGACTCGGAGAACCGGGTCGTCCTGAACGTCGGTGGCATACGGCACGAGACGTACAAGGCGACCCTGAAGAAGATCCCGGCCACGCGGCTCTCGCGGTTGACGGAGGCACTCGGCAACTACGATCCGGTGCTGAACGAGTACTTCTTCGACCGGCATCCGGGTGTGTTCGCCCAGGTGCTCAACTACTATCGGTAAGTTTTCGGTCGGCGACGAATAGCCCCTCATCTCATTTGCCAATCTCGAGACCGGATTCCACACTGCAACAGAGCCAGACTTTGCTTCGTTTCGTTTCGTTTCGTTCGTTTTCAATTCAAGTCAGTTTCAAGCCTCGAGGCGAAGGTCTGCATTGAGACCGGCCGCCTTTTTGGGGGTGGAAATCGTTCAACCGCGCAGATCGCACTCGGTACCTCGTGGAGGAACCCGTGCGTGAAGAGAACACATACAATCACAGACAGTTCAATGCATTGCGCTCACAAACCGCGATACAGCGAACTTCCCACGAAGTTCTTCTCCCTTTTTGGAGGCTATAGCATCTTAACTTGTATGCACCCAATAAGTTCAGGCTTTTACTGAGTTGGTAGCAGGTTTCGTCAATCGAATCAATCACTTGAAACTCGGATTTGACGATAAGGGGGAAATTTGGGAGAATGTATCGAACTCAAACCCGGTCCTCGACTTGGCGCTAATTCGTGAAACGGTGGCCCTGGTCTTGGGCCTCAAAAACTTGCACAGTTCATCTTATCCAATCTGTGCGCCGGTAGAGCCGGGTACTGAATGCCACTATTCGCCGCCTGCCGGAAGCAGTTTGAAAACTTTGCCATTCTTTAGCGTCCCGTCCCGAATGCCGTTTGTTGGTATTCGTTGCTTTTGCAGTGAAGAAGTTTGGCGCTGCTTTTGTGCTTTTCGAGCTGCATCGGATTGGGACTGGATTGGAGCTGCTTGTATTGAGTAGCTGAAGGCTTTTCTGATTCACTTTGCAACAACCAGAGTCATGAGTTGGAATACAGAAATGTTTCTTCACCAGTCCGGAGCAGGCAACGAAGAACGGCAGGCTTTATGGTGTTGGTTGGAATAGTTCCTAGACTGAATGTAAAGTGAAAACGAGCTGAAGTAGTTAAATATTCATTTTGGAGGAACTATCGATCCACCACGGATGTTCGGTTGTTTCTGAGTGCCCATAATCATGGAGTTCGTTATAATTTTTTGAACCTTATTATTTACAGCTTAACCAATAAGAGGATACCAAGAAACAGAAGATATAGAAGCAGATAATCACTGCTTTGACGCTGCACAATTTATTTCATTATGGAGAGTCTATTATTATCATTACAGATTAAACGGAATGGTTGATTTTCCATCTAAGATTCGTATTTCAATAATTTTTTTTAAGTAAACTCTCTAGCAAAAATCTAAATTGAGTATCCTAATATTCAATTAAGCAGTACGTTGAAGATTGAAAGCAATTGAGGTCGAATGATAAGCGATATTTGGGTCGTTAAATTTGAAACCCCCAGGAAAAAGTAGCAGAACTAAATGACTGCGAAGATATTTCTATTAAAAGAACAAGTTAATCGAACCCCAAAAACCCTTTTCTCAGTAGAACAACTAGGTTAGAGACTTCAAGAGGGCACCGAGGCATAACATCTGCTCAACTCTGCTCAATTGCACCCATCATCCAGTGGTGCTGATGAAGAACAGCAAAAGTCACCGCGTTCTTCGCGACTTTCTTATCCCGGCTGGTCCGAAGAAAAAGAAGAAAATTGGCAAACCCTTTGCTCCTTGATGGCACGAATGGCTGGTGTCACGCTCCCGCCAACTACGGCGACTGCGGCGTGCAAAAATGGCGAAGTAATTAAGGGCTGAGAGAGAGAGAGAGAGAGAGTCCTTTCCACCTCACGAACTTTTAATTAAACCATTTTTCTCCCCGATTGCATTTCGCAACATTCGTGCGAACGCGCCCCTTTCCTGTACCGTGGCCACGAGGACGAGGACAAGAACGACGACGAGTGCGAGGTGTGCCTTGATGTGCGACCTCCAATCGATCCCACAGAGAGAGAGTGAGAGCATGTCCGGATGTCCGTGGGTACCGAGAGGAGAAATCGAATAAATTTTTACACACGAACGTGATTTAATCCGTCCAACCGACCGGAACAGCATGCTCCGGGTAGTGTGTGCAGCATTGGGAGCATTGAGGATGGACCAACCCCGGTCCGGTTGGTCACGCAAAACCCGTAACACTCAACGCGCGCCTGCGGTTGCATTATTCCGCTCTACATCCATTCTTGGGACCCTTGTTTCACGTGACGCTACATTCTTCTTCAGCCTGAAGGCCTTTCAGGGTCCTCCCCCTCCGGTTTGCGGCCACTTCCATTATTTCTTCCACCTCACCGACACCGAGCTCATTGTAAATTCTTCTCGGGTCCGCAACTCGAGTCGCTTCTGGTCCGTTGTTCCATTCCGTGCTACTTGTGCCATGAAAAAAAAGTGGGGGAATAAATGGAAAAGATCGGCGGCAACTGAACTGCATGATAAATTCGTTCCTCGAGGGATGCGGGAGTCTGTTGGCCACCCCATGGCCAAGCACCATGGCCCTTCATTCGGAAAGGGGGCATATTAAATTTACATTTGAATGAACAGCGCGATATGCTTCCGATGCAACCACCAGAAGTGAATCGTTCGATCGCCGCTGCCAGTCTGTGGAGTGCAGAGTCTCGTACCGTTGGACGTCCAATCACCACCCCTCGGGTTGATGATTTTGTGATAAGTAGGTCAAATCAATAGGATGAAAATACAATTTCCCCCTCCCCTCCCTCCTCCTCTTGGAACCTAAGAAAAGCAGCCGGAAAAGTAGAGCATAATGAGAACAAATTAGGCCAGAAAAGAGAGGGTTGCTTGCTCGGGATTTTCTCTCTTGTGAACTGAGACAACAACAACAACAACAAAAAACCTGCTCGATGAAAATGCTGCTGGAAATTATGTAAAAGGAATCCATTTGCCATGATGAAAGTGTTTGTCATCGAGCAAAGTAGGTCGATCCCGGAGTGTGTGTGTCGCTCGTTGCGTGGTTGCCTTTCGTCATCACCGCCTGCTGCGTTGTTCGGAATGTTATGTCATTGTCACTTGTTCGTTCGGCGCCATCGTGTGTGTGTGGTCTGTGCATACCAACGAGAGAGAGAGAGAAAGTTGCCCAGTTGCTTCCGATGGCATTCCAATTTTCACACCCGGGTACACTTACGGACCATTTCCGCTTTCCCTTTCCCCCACACCCCACCCCCTCAAAAATACATGCATATGCGATGCTCCGTCGACAGCTGCACTCGAGGGAACAAGTTCCAAATGTTATCGTTATTGTTTTCTCTCTCACACACACACACACTGCCCATCGAGCGCATTGTCGCCACCAGTTGATCGTAAAAATGGCGGCCATGGATGGGATGGGTGGAGGAAGAAGGGAATCGAAATCTTCACGGCCACGACCGACGAGATACGGCGACGATGGCGTAAAGTTTGTGTTCAGTGGAGGGAACTAGTTTTTCCGCCATCTGATCCTGAGATAGCTATCCATTTCCATCATCTTCACCATCACCACCATCATCAACAGCGTCGTGTGAGTGTGTGATGAGGTGACACCCCATCATCGCCCATCACTTACGTTTCCCATCATCATCAGCATCATCATCAGAGCTTTATCAGAGCTACACGATCTCGCTCGCCAGAGTGAGTTCGGTGAGCAATGTGTATTTTGCGAAGCCATTCACGCGGGAAAACTATTCGCCGGAGTCCTACCCCACCCCACCACCCACCCGGGAGTTACAAGGGACGGGGAGTTTAGGCAAAATAATGTTGCGGAACTAAACATAAACACCATTCCGGTTTCGCTCTCGAGCACGAGCGAACGGATGGTGCCAGTTAGTCGCTTGATGGCGGAAAGCTTGAGTGGAAAATATGAAGAGAAATGAAGGAATGAAGATAAGGGTGCACGAGGGTTGCTTATCAGGGAGAGAACATCATCCACGATGGCAACATTGGCAACGCTTTCCTCCAACCATCCAACCAGCACACAGGCTGTTGATTATAAATTAATTTTCCATTATTTATTTTTCCACCTTTCCACGCGACAACGACAACGACGGCGTGCCCGCAGAACGGGTAAGCTGCACTATCCGACCGATGTGTGCGGACCGCTGTTCGAGGAGGAACTATCGTTCTGGGGACTCGACTCCAACCAGGTGGAACCCTGCTGCTGGATGACGTACACACAGGTGAGTAAGGAACGGGAACGTTTTCCCGCAGTTCGCTGCGCTGTTTAAAATTCCGTCCATTTTCCCATTTTCGCTTTGAGGGCGAAAAAAAAACAACGAATAATTAATTGGAATTTCATTTCGCTTGTTGTTTATTGAAATGGTTTGATCTTTTATTTATAACCCGCCGGTACCACCACCCTTTGCGTTCATCTTCTTCCTCGTTGCGAATCCCATTGAATCCGGTGAATCCAAAATCCAAGAGAAAATCCTCCAGAAGCCGGCTTCCTATAAGCTTCTTTCAGCGATCCCGGCCAAAGTAGTGCCACAGAAAATAACGCGCGGAGCGGAGTGAACGGAAAATAGGAAAATAGTGTCGAGTTAAGGCGCATAAGCCGAGCTTCCGCAATCCGATCCACCCTTTGCCCGTGAAACAGCGAACGGACGCTAAGCCAAGACCCAAATCACCGTCCCCAGTGGACCCGAACCGGCACACGCGACGGGGCAGGATTTTTATCGTTGGCCTTTCGCGTCGCTGGCCTTCCACTAACCACCATCACCACCACCACCACCATCACCAACACCACCCACATCGCGTCATTGCGCCAACGGAAAGCTTGTGTTCGTTAACTGAAGCTCGCGCTCGCGCTAAGTCGAAACGGAAGCACTAGACGATGAAGTCAACCGTTGAACCGCCATTCGACCATCCGTCCAAGCAATCATCAAGGTTACCCACGCCTCCTTGGCATTGCTGATGAGACTGTCCCACCCTCCCTACTCTGGCTACTCCACTGCGAACGGTTTTGGTCTGTAGCAGCTCAACGGGGTCGAAAACAAGGGAGAAGCTCGACAGACAGACAGGGAGAGAGAGAGAGAAAGCATTTCCGGTCCTTCCGCAAGTAACGGCGGCACAGGCGGTGGAGGGATCCCTCGGTGGGTGAGCATTTGTGTCAGCGAGTATTAACAGGGACACACCCGGGCCTTAGGCCCCGGATTGTTTCGCAATGTCACGACACACTGTCATCGGGCTGACTTTCGCTTTCGGCAATTTCGGCACCGGCAGTAAACAGGGGACCGGGGTGCCGGTTTGTCCGGTCCGGCGGAGAGGGCAAAGTGATACAAAATGGCGCAAACTCGATCCTATTATCTCCGTTTATCGGAGGGATCGATACGCGGTGCGTACCAATGGTTGATCCACACTCGTTTACGGTCCTAGCGGTCCTTTTCGGGCCGAGAGTCCGAGAAGGAAACCGGCTCCCAACCGAGGGGTCACCTTAATTTAATAATGATACTCCAGTTTGTACAGGTAAACCGAGAGGATAACGAGACAGAGAGAAAGATAGTGTAGTTTCTTGTGTTCTTGTTGTGACAGCCCAAGACCCAACCACCATCACGGTTTTATGGCCCTGCGCTACAGTGTTATTGAATGTTATCAGAGATACCGGGAACAGACGACTTTGCTGTAAAGGCAAAGGCAACTCCCTCCCTACATTGCGCCAACTCATCCTCTTATGCAGACGGAATCTCAGCATTCCCCTCGCGCCACATAGAAAAGGCACACGATACGAATACAATGAATGCTTTCGCATGACTGGCATGGCGCCCGGTTGCTGCTGCTGCTGCCGTGAATCGGAATCGGATCATTCACGGAACACACGCCAGCACACGGTGCCGATGATTTATCGGAAAGCGAAAATGCGGGGTGGAAGGAAAATCGTGAAAAATCGCGCACCCTCTCCCCACAAAATGGTTGCACAGCACGCTCTCCATCAACATTGACTACCCCGCTGGCTCCCAAACCTCCACTCCCCAGCCAGCCTTCCAACTTTCAATAACAGATTAGGACAGCGTCATTGCCACGGGAATGATTAATGATATCGCCCAACCGGCACCACTACCGCTACCGGCATCGCTTTCGATTGCGTGATCCAATTGGCCAAAAAAGATTTACCAACCCCGCCCCGATGATAAGCGGACGCGCCCTTAAGCCTTTCGATACAACATCCAAGAAGCATAAACTGGAGCCCGGGGCGTTATGTACCCGCCAAAAAACCCCGCGGAACCCGGAATTTACATCATGGGCTTCGAAGCTTCAGTTGACAATCGACGAGTCCTTGAAGTGTGTGTGTGTGTGTGGTTGGAACCACCAACCCCCCTCACTCAAAGCTTGACAGCACAAGAAAGACGGAACCATTTAAAGATGAGGTTTGATAAACATTTCAAACCCCCCCAAACCAAATCCTCCCCCCCTTCGGTGGTTTGGTCCTATGATTAATGAGCATTTTGTAAAATGGTGTTCCAGCGACGGTGGACGGTTACGACTACAAATCATTCTCGGATTGGTGTGATGGGACTCGCCATCGTAAGCCATCTCGGCGGTTATCCATTTGTTATGGGTTTTGCCGTTATCGTCATACCCGATAACTAGGAGGGTGGATGAGGGTGGTTTGGTCATCGGTTCGGTATTGAGTAGTGCCGGTGCCGATCGTAAATGTTGATCGTTTATTTAATGCTCCCGCTTGTTCGCCGCCATCACTGTGTACCAGATTGTGGACAAATGTTTATTGGGAATGTTTTATGTGGGAAGAATTTACGATAAGTCGACATCACCACTGCGTGCGATTGGTGCTCGTTTTTGGAGAATGGAAACAGTATTAATATAAAAAATGACATTTCAATCAGTTATAGGGATACCATAGAATACATGGAATGAAAATGGTCGATCAACGATGACGTCTTTTTATCCCAGAGTTTCAATACCAATTTTCCCATCGGTAGCAGTTCATCTCAACATATGATTCCAGTAAAAAAGAAAGCGCATTTCAAAAACAATATATTTTAGCTCTCAGAATTCAATTCTCTTTATGATTGATCTCTTCATCGGTTTGATTGATTACATTTTTGGAAAAATAAATTTAAAATCTACGAACCACCGGAAGGTTATTACATTGTGCACCGTTGCTGCAGCAGAAGCTTGTCGGATTGGTTTTTCGAAGTGAAAAATCGATTCAATTGAAACTCCATTACCAGCAAGCCTTCAGCATACTTGTACCAGCTAGCTTTCGAT
>NC_064874.1:79116056-79183556 GCF_943734745.1 Anopheles darlingi | reverse complement strand
CCCCAATGTTCCCGCCATACCGAAGCATCGGCGGCGTGAAGGCGTGACATGTCAAACCGAAACCGAACCGCCGCCAACGTCGTCAACGATCAACCGGACCGAATCGCTCGCAGTCGACACCACTTGGAACTCGACTCCTCGCTGGAATTGACTGCCAGGACTGCCGGAGAGGTTTTCGGAGACGTTCGTTTCGTTCGTTCGTTCGTCCTACGGTTCTACGGACAGCACAGCACCGAGGACGTGACATTGACATTGGGCGGATTTGAATGACAAATATTATTTCCACCCCCCCCCCCTCCTCCTCCTTTCGGATCGTGTTCCAGCTACCGTGACGGTATCCGTTTCACCGTCACCGAAAGCGATGCCGACGCCGACGCCGACGCCGTTGTCCTTTCGCTAATGATTACCATAATCGTGAGCAGGCGGGACCGAACGAGTCATCGCCGTCATCGGTATGGTACTAATCAGCAACGGTGTTACAGCAACGTGCAGATCAATAGCAGAAGGGCGAGAAGTCTGTTCGGAGTTCGGAAGTCTGTTGGTCTAGCTGGGCCGAATCTGTGGCCCGAAAGTGTCAGAAGTTGACTTTTATGCTTTCAGCCACCATTCGACACCGTTATCGTCCAATTAAGGGAGATGCTACCGGCAGAAGAAAAAAAAACGAGGAATGGAACTAGCAGCCCTGCGAGCAGTTCCAGCCACAGCTCGCCTCCTCACTTCAGCTGCTGCTTTAATCTCTTTTTCGCTCCCTTTTTTAATCACTCGCCCAGAGTTCTCTTCCCCCCCGGAGGTCCCAAATGTGTCCAAATGAAACCTCTCGTGGGCCTGGCCCTGGCTGGCTGGCTGGTGTTACGATGAGCAACGATGTGAACCCATTCATTACGCACACAAATCCCAATCCATAAAAACGGACACATGCCGGCCGGTACAGTAATGCCGGTCCGGTTGTGGTTTGCTCCGGTTGTGCTGGCCAAGGGGCACACCAAACCGCCGCCATTTCGAATGAAATGTTATGGGGAAAAAGCTCTCGCACATAAAAATGGGCACTCGGAGACTCGGAAACTTCCGATCCGACATAGTTTAACCGGCACACCGGCAGCGGCGGTGTGTAGTACCGGGAGTGTCTGACCGGAGATCGGAGAGAGGATAAATTATCGGACAGAAAAACCGGACCGGGACCGGGACACACACACGCGACACCGGATCTCGTCGCAGTCTGGTCGGTGGTCTGGTGTATCGTTCCGGTAGCACGAGACGCAGAAAAACCATTAAACACTTGTAGAAACATTAAGCCTCTTCATAAAACTGTCCTGTCCTGCCATAAACGACGCACACACACACGCACACACACACGCACACACACACAGCAGAAGACGTCACCCTGCTCAAGCTCAAACATCCGGAACCACACTATCTTGGTGACATCTTGGGTTCCCTTGGGCGGTTTTGTTGAAACAACGTAACCGAAAAAAAAGAGGAGAATCAACCCCTCCAGGGAATGGGGGTGAAAAGTAAATGATTAAAGCCATAAAATATAAATGTTAAAAGGGAAGACAAATCCCTAAGAACCAACCAACCAACCCCTCTGTACCACACTTGGATTCAACCGGAATGGTTCTTTACCTTGGAGCCTCCGTTAGACTCCGTTAGACAGACTAACCGGGCGTACCTCGGCCCAGGAGTATCCTCGGAATCCTAAACGGAAACCAAAAACGAACCCAACCGGGACGCTTTGGTGTCCGAAGCGGCCAAGATTTGCAGGCATCCGCGACGACTGCCGCATTGCCCGGTGCCCGGTGCCCGGTTGTAACGGTCTCGCCGGATGATGCCAACGGTAGCGACGGTCCGGGTAACCGGGCCCCGGTCCCAGTGTCCCGGTCCCGATTCACCGGAAATGTTATCATTAAAATACAGCCACAACCGCATGTATCTTTTGCTTTTTATGACCAAATCATCCTCAACGGTGGTGGTGGTGCTGCTGCTGCTGCGTCTGGTCTTGCGGCTGTTGCGAGAGAAACTAGAGTGGGTTGGAGCACTCCCCGGGAAGGAAAACATTTCCCGACGACAGTTATTATATGTGTACCGTGCACAGCAGTAAGCGATGGAGGTGAAGTAGAAGGAGAAGTGAAGCGATATCAATATAGGTAGTTCCACCGTCGTCATCGTCGTCGTTGTCGTCGAAAATGACCGAACTCACTTGGAAAACTCACTTTTACGGCACCAAACACACACACACAACCAAGGACGACGTACTAACACAACCTTGCCGCTGCTACTTGCTGCAGTTTCGGTTTGTCGGATTCCGAGCGCAACATAAACATACGGCCCCTAGGCCCCCTGGAATGTCATTCGTCTGCAATCAATGCTGAGTGCAGAATCGTGCCCACGGAGTCGTGTAGTTATTACTGGACGCTGCTGGATGGATGGAGCGTTGCTAACAACCTGCTGGTGAAGAAGCTGCTGCTGCTGCTACTGCTGCTGCACGAGTGTTGTTGCTGTTGATGGTGGTTTGTTTGATTTGGAAAATGTTCCAGCCCCGCATTCCGGCCATCAGACCTGGACATAGTTTTGTGTGCGATATTCGATGGAAGGAGGAGGGGTATGAGTATGACATGTTTTTAATGGAATGTTACGCAATAACTTTAACGTTCCTTTTTTGGGGCATGTTTTTGGAGACCTGCCTTATGCTTAGAATTGGCTCATGCAGGACCACCATAGACACGGCAATGGCCGGGAGTGACTAGCCCGATTTTATAGCGCTATTCATTCTACTTCGAAATTTGTTCTACGATTTCGAAATAAAATACCGAGTAGAAATGTGTTGCGATTGGTTTTTGTGTTTGCATAACGTTGTTGTATACGGTTTATGATTTGAAAATGTCCTAACATTTTACATTTACAATCAGAAAAACCATTCCTATTGAACAAAGCTAGTGAAAAATATTCTTTGCCAAAATAATTTCTAAACCAAATAACACATCAGCTATACATACAGTTACAGCTCATTTGGGTTTCCTATTTCATTTCCATGTAAGATGCCATCGGAACCACTCACTAAAGCGTGGGTTTTCTGGCAATTTTATATGCTTTGAAGTTGTTACATGATATATGATATGATCAACTGATTACTTTTCGGAAGCATACTTAAAAGCAACATTAGAGCTGTTTCTACAGAGTCACTTCATGCGAATTCCCTCCATCAGTGGAACCATCATCATGATGATGATCGAAACTTCTGTTCTGACTACTTTTTAGATAATTAAAAAATAACTCTGTCTACATGTCTCTATCAGTATTATTTGAAAACGATTCCCAGCAAATCCCCTCCCTTTGGCGATGGCGTAACGGGTTCAATTGAAACCTCACCGAAGACGGTGGTTGCGCAAACCATCAATCAATGCGGCCGGTGGGCGAGACCGCAACCACGCCGCGGCCACAATTATCGGCGCTTCTCGGTTTACTGTTAATCAATGCAATTTTGTGCCCGTCACCCGCAGCCGAAACCGTAGCGGATAGCTTTGCATGCACTCTAGCCCTCTAGCCACAGCTCTAGCGGCACTCACGCCGTCAACCGCATTCTCTCACCCCCCGTCGATCGATCAATGGCCACCGAATGGCACTGTTCGGGTTGGCGAATTCGTTCGACGAATTGCAGCTTAAAATGATTATCGCTTCATAACGGGAATTCCGCTTATATGCTGCATAAGCATAGGTCTAGTGTGTTGGTAGTGGAACCATTTGTAGCCGATTTTGCTAAACAATTTTCCGCCAGTTAATTACATTGTTCATTTCATTTTTGTTTTTCTCTTTTTCTCTTCGTTTCTCTCTCTTTTTACATTTTCTTTCACAGAAACGAAAGAACCGGTTGGAAACGTTTAAAGCCCCAGCATCTAACCAGCAACCAATGCTACCAATCCGGCGACCAGCAGCAGGAGCACCACTACAACTCGCCAGACGCCACAGGATTCATCCAGTGCTGGGGATAATGTGTCCAGCCAGCGCCAGCCATCCTGGGACTCCAGTAAACACATTGGAACTGGAGAGCGGAGTGGAAGTCTTTCCCCGAAAACTCCAGACAATACGCCAGCAAAGGCCAGCCCCAAACTGGTTTGATCTATTCCCTGGTCCGCAGCATAATCCACGGTCGGCTAGCACCATGCAAAGTCGGTCCCGACAGAATGGCAACTCCCTTGTCCCTTGTTTACCCCCCCCCCCCTTCCCCAGGAATGGTGGTTGGGAGGAAGATCCATCTTTCGGCTGCTAGAATGATGGATAGACTCCACGCTGCACACGCCCAGTGCGCGAGAGGATCCTCCGGCTTCCGGCCGGTGTTGAAAAGGGGGGGATCGTATCCCCCTCCGTGAAAGGCCAAGGCCACGCCACGGGCCGAGCTTCCGAAACTGGCGGACAGAAATTGAAAAATCGCTGGAAAGAAAACAAAAGAACGCTGCCCGCCCTCCTCCGGCCCCGTAGATTTCCCTTTCTGGCCTTCTGTCGATCGTGAAGCAAGAAGCAGTTCCTTGGCACTCCCCAGTCTCCTCCGGATCCGGGCTCCGTGGAGTAAGCGCTTTTGTCCTTTTTTGTGTTCCACACAAACACACACACACACACAAAAAACCCGTGGTGTGGAAGAGGCAACATAAGGCATGATGATTAATATTGGTAAATGTTTCTCCTCCCGGTCCGGCATGCTGATGTACTTGGCAGTGGGGGGGAGGGGGAAGGGAACCGAAGGCTGCCGAGTTCCGGCTTCCTGTGTGCCTACACACACACACACACACACACACATACATACACAGACAAACACATGCAGATGGTGGGGCGAGTCGGGCGAAGGCAAGCAGCGCATAAAATATGTCACAATGCTGCTGCCCTCTCCTTTCAATGTGTATAGCAGATGGTATTATAATGTCTCTGGCTCTGGCTTATGCTGCGCGAGATGAATCATGTGCGAAAGCGACACGGCGAAACGCCCTCACATGCCTGCTGGTGGGTGTAGAGGTGGTAGTTGGTGGTGGTTGTGGTTCGTTAAGCACGACCAACGACGTAAGATATACTGTAAATAGGACAAGCTAGAGAGAGAGAGAGGGCGAGAGTGAGAGCTGAGGGGCCAAAAACAAAGGACGGTGGCAATGGATCGGTGGCCAAGTAAAGGATCCATACCTGGACCATCCAGCATTCCGAAAGCATTCGAAGGAAAGTTTCGCGCGAAAAACTCCTTCCGGCCGCCAGCTCGCGTACATTGTTTGGTTTGCGAAAAAGGGGATCGGTAGCGTGGCGGGGACGGGGAAAACAAACAGAAGAAAAAGAGAAGCAAACCAACAACAACAACAGCAGCAGCAACAGCAGCAAAAAGTGTGTGGAAACAAAAATGTATATTTTAGAATCAAAAAGGCAAATCGAAAAGTGATACAAACAGTTACTTCAAAGCGGGAGCGGGAAACGGCAAGGAAACGGAAACGGTTTCCTTTCTCATCCCATCCCATTCCTCTTTTCCCCTCTATCACTCGATCTCGATCCCTTTCACCTCACCTCACCTACTTCCGCTATCCATTCGCTTCGCGCCGATTATGGTTAAAGAAGAAGAAGACGCTTAAAGCGTGAAGCCTCGTGGCGTAGCGTATGCTCCAGCGAGTCTGTGCACTTCAAGTATGCAAGTATGTACATAATGAATGTTGTGGAATCCCCGATGCCCCCGATTACACACACACACACAGACAGACACTGATTACATGCCGTGATGGTTGATGGATCGGACTCATTCATTAGCAATAATGGGCACTGGTTTGGTGGCGCGGAATCTGGACCGCCAGATCATCAATCTTTTCTTCCGAAAGTTCGACCCAAACCAAAAGACCAAGAAAAGCTCCCGTATTTGTATTACCACAGAGGCGAACCGATAGCGAGCCAGAGCCAGGGGCCTGTTCCGACAAAACAGCAAAACAGAATTCTGGTTGAATCGACTCTGGAAGTGATTATCTGGATGGAAAACACATTTTCCCCCTAAACAAAGCTCGACACCGGGAGCAACCGGGACCGTCTCCTTTCACTCGAAGTGTGATTTCCTTCGCATGCCCATATGTCCCGGTTCCACGAATAACAAAAAGTTTAATTTCCCTTCCAAGCCTTGCAGCCACTACCGGTGATAGGATGTCCAACTGAACTGAACACACAAAAAGCGCCGGCCAGGGACAATACAGGTAGAACAGCGAAAAAAACGGAAAGCCTTCGGGCCACTGAGCGGACACACACACACACACGGGTGATCGTAGGCTAGACAGATCCCCTTTGGGGGTCGGAGCATTTGCATGTTTATAGCAACAAATGAATATGTTACCGGGACCTGCACCAACTTCACTAACCCGATAAACCGATGACCTGGCCAGCAGGGGACGCGTATGCCGTTCCCGGAAGAGACAGCCACAAAGCATTGACCGAAGAGACATCGTCTCTCTCTCTCTCTATCTCTGTCCGTTTCTCTCCTTGTCCCTGGACACTCGCACTCCAGGGAGCAACACTTCGAACCAATAGGCGAGAAGCTGACGGTTGACGATTTGCATTTTAAAACATTCGCAACAACGCAACATCCGTTCGGCTGTGTGGCCATCGAAAGGCCATCGTGGTTTTTGGCCGAGACCAAACCAAACGCTCACTACGCTGGTTATCGGTTATGTTTGCGTGCGTGTCGTCTCCCGGAGGTAATCTTCTTATCCCCGCCGGGGCGTCGGTTGTGTTCAGTTCGGTGAACCACACGCAAAAACCATTTTCACTCGAAGCGAAACAAAACGATTCTCTACCGCCTTTACCCGCTCTTCATACCGTCCCGTCCCGTGTCCTGGTCACTGCTGGCTGCTCTAGTCACGGGGTTTTCGGTGGTTTTATGAAGCCCGCTGACGATGAATGTTTAATGGCTCTGCATAATGTCGTCTTCCCCTTTTTCATGGGTGAAGAGAAAGAGCCTTCTGCTGCGTCTGCTTTGAAGTTCCGTGTTTTCCATCTTAAAGCGATCCCGGCCGGCGTTGCTTTCCAAAACCCTTCTTCACTCTCTATCTCTCCCTTTGAGTGACTTCATGGTCACTTTGCAGCCGAAGATCCGTGGGTTCCAAGCACCGGGCACCACTTTCGAGCACTTTTTGCTGGAATTCCAACCTCGTGAATAATGTTGCGAAAGTGAAACTCCATTTTTTTGCAACAAAAAAAAAACCCGGAACCGTGGGCCAACTTCAAACGTCCCAGCGCCGGTGCAGGGTTCGATCATACCTTCATACCCGCGTTGGCACATTAACACGCGCCGCACACCAAACTTCGACCGACGACGACGACCAAACCATCGATAGCTGTCGCTCATCGCACTCGCTTCGCTTCGTTCTCTTTCCCTCCCCGCTAATCAAATTCCAATGAGGCCACGTCGATGGAAAGAGAAAGAGTGAGAGAGAGAGTGGCGCTTGAAGCGTTTCTGTTTGTCTGTTCGCCTTTTCCTTGTTGGGACGCGCGACGACGTAACGAAACGATGGAGCACAACACGATGGAGCTTTGATGGATGGAGCTGCTGGTGGAACCCTGGGTGTCAAGATGCGGGCACTACGCTGATCAGGGAGCGCACAGAGTGCCCTAAGCCTTTCTTCCTATCTTCCCCGAGGTGAAAAGAATTGGAAAACTTTTGCACCCGCTCTCACTCTACGCCCTTCCTTCCGTCGTGGCTCATCATCGCTCACCAGTTGATCCTTTCATTTTTCGCCCAAAGGCGCTGTCTTGGGAGATGATAGAGGATGGGAGGTAGAAAATGGGAATGTGTTTTTGTTTGGTTGGCTGTTGCTCTAGTGGTTCGTACGCTTTCCGCAGCGCCACTACCACGAGGATGTTCTTTTGCGACGTACGAGGAGATTCTCAGCACAACACGTCCGAAAGAACTTCTTCTCCCGTTTTTCTTACGGAAGCATAAATCGTGATCCGTTTTCCGTGGTTGTGTTCTGTGTGCGCCTCCCCATCCTGGAAGAAAATGTTTTTCTCGTTCGTTCTTGACCAAATGGTGATAGCAAAACAAAAAAAAACGAAAAACCATCCAACAACCAGTCAACATATGAGCACACATGTTGGGCATCTATGCTAGCGTGCCATTCCGACGTCGTCGTCGTCGTCGTCGTTGTCGCTACCACCTGATGACCTTGATGGTTGACTTCGAAAACAGCCAAAAAGTGGCCAGTAACTGGGTAAAACCAGTCCCTTTGGGCCCTTTGGGAGTCCAATCGATGGGTTAGAAAATTTATGCAAACAGCATCCTTCACCGTGTCACCGTAAATGTGGCCTCTGTGCCTATGTATGTATGTTTCGCATGTGTACATAATCCCTGGAGCGTACACACACGCACAAATCCATCGTCGTCCTTCGAATCTTTTGTTGTGCCACGGAGACTGCCGACTGGTGTATCGATTTGCTGGCACAATTTCGCGAAATCGTCCCAAGCCCCAAATTTCGGAACCCATGCTGATAACGATTAAAGTTGTAGAAAATGAACAACAACTTGCGGAAATCTGGGAAAACCCCAAACCACGTGAAGGGTGACTCTCGTTAACTTTTGTGCTTTATTTGTGCGAAATTGCTTCTCTTCCGTGGCTTAAAGTGCTCAAGCAGAGCGATGGAGGCGCCTGGTACGTCGTAAAAATAATAACAGTGTTTAAAGACTCACGACTCTTCCTTCTATTCGTTAGCAAATGGAACTTCATTGTAAATGCCGAAAGCAAAAAGCATCTTCGGTTTTCGTCGGTCTCATCCGTTTCATGCACTTACTGCATTGCTATCAGCAATCCATCAAGTATCAGTTAGAAAAAAAAAACCTGAAGAGTGATAATCGTGTGTTTTTTTTTGTCTGAAAAATGATGATCGATCCATCCATCACTCCTGAACATGCTGTAAACAGTTACTGTGTCAATGGTTGTCTGCAATCCCCTTGGACTGCTCACAACCACACAAAACCCCAATACCACATCTCATCTTATGCTTCATCTTCGCACCATCAAACCGTTTTGCACCGTTAGCTTAACAACACCAACAAATCTACTTGCTCGCTTACGCAACAAAGACGCACGCAGGCCACCATATCGGGCGGCATTGGCACCAACTCAACGACTTACACGTTATTACTCACCTTTATTGATCTGTGATTTAATGCGATTGCGATGAAGAGTCGCTGGTGGGGAAGGTAGCGCAAGCACAATGTGCATTTTGACGTTGAATAATTAATGTAAAATGATCGTTTCATTCGTAAGTGACTTTTCTCATACTTTTAGCGAATTAGGATGTGTACAGTACCTCTACCCTAGCGTAGCGAGACGAACGAGCGGAGGGCGGAAGGGAAGCCAGTGTATTCACGAAGTGAGGCGGTAACGATTGTGCTTCAGAGCCGTGGCCGTGGCCGTGCAGGAGCTCGTTAGCGTTAATTTGAGGCGCGGCAATGCGGAATGTGAAAGTTTTAATCGTTCGCCCATCAATACGCTTAAGCCAGTCAGTCGGTCGTTGGTTGTCATTCCAAAGCAAATAAAGCAAAAAAACAATGTCTCATTCATTCGCCTTCCTAGCGAGATCACGCCATACGAGCATTAAACTACCGAGCGCACGGTATCGCTGAGTAAATGTCATGTATTTCTTTGCTCTGTAAAGCTCTGTAATCTAAAGAAATTTTAAGTGTGCAAGACCATAACAGAAAGGGGAAGGGAAGCAGGCTAGCTCCGCTGTTTCTTCGCAACGGAAACGGAAGCAAACAAAAAAGGCAAAAGCAAATGCAACACATTATAACATAGCAAACTATTACAATGTTAAATATACCGCAAGCAGAACGGAGAACAAATAAAAACCTATTATCATTCATTCTGCATAGGAATACGGTGGAACTTGTGTGTTACGAACTACTCGCTATTCGCGTCAAGGGTTTGAGTTGGGAATTCGAAAGCGAACCGAACGGCGGACCGAACCACTTTGTACCAGTAGCATCATAGGGCGGCATGGATGGATAAAGTTAAACTACACTCACAACATATTAAACACACAAACAAGTTAGTCGAAAATTAATAAAAAAACAAACAAACCAACAAAAACCAATGGTAAATCGTTCACAACAATTTGCTAGCTATTGAATGAAAAGAAACAATAAACATAATGAAGGCGAATGTCATTTAAAGAAATGTCTTTTGGGCTGAACGTTAGTGTGTTGATTTCGGGTTTTAAACCAAAACGCTGTACAAGTTATAAGTTGAACATAATGCGTAGTATGATTGCGTTCAGAAGCATTCTAATGCAAGGTAGAGCGAGTGCAAGTACAGTTTGTTTGTACAATTCAAACCCAATTCAGGAAGGTAAGCACCGGTAGCTGGTGCGAATGGCAACATGTTAACCCCCTTAGTGTACATACCGGAAACGAGGTTCGGAAGGACGAGGACAGGAAGGCGGGAAAGCATGCGTTATGTTAAGCGAAAACAAATAAGCAACTGAGACTGGAATGTATCTGCGTGTAAGCGTATGAATGCAGCAAGAGCACTGGAGGCAATTTCGTTTCCCTCTCCCCAGCAAAAAAAAAAAAATCCAACAAAGCCATTTCCGTTGCACTTCTTTACGAATCTCGGATACTTTAGCGAAAAAGCGAGAAAGCGAGGGGTTTTAAAAACAGTTACAAATATCAGCTTGATAATGAAATACTTAATCGTTGAAGACGCTAATCGAAAACTAAAACAAAGAAACCAAAACAGACAAAAAAAACACAGAGCAAGGAAGCAGTAATCATCATAACATTAACCATGAGAATATTCTTGGAATGGAAACAAAAAAAAACCAGGCTGGCTCGAACGCGTCAACAACGAGCCGCGTACGCGGGGGTCAAGTGCTGTTAGCGAAGCAAACTAGCAAAAACACTAGAACGAAATGCATCGCACAACGTATAGAGCAATCTAAGCAGAGCAACCAGAAGCGGTCCAACTGTTCGACCATGTGTCGAACGCGCATGATCGGGCGCGGGCAGGGCAACAAAACAAAGGCAAAAGTATTTTAGAAAATCACCTGAAAATTGAGTAAATAAATAAAAACGAATACAAAAAAAGATATGGTATGAGTACGAGAAACCCCATGGAAGGCCATTTCGTGTGGACAGAGGAACCGGGAAAAGGCAAGGAAAGGAAATGAACTAAGGATCAACAAACTGCGGAACCTAGCAGCTAGCAATACTTTTGAGAAAGAGAATAAATGAAAACCAAACCATGAACTAGTCTCGAGAGGTTGGAGTCGGCACCGAATGGAACAAGAAAGAAACTGTAACAAGAAACATGATAATGCATCACGAAATCAATCCATCTGCTTGACTTAGCTGTCGTTTCGTTTTTTTCGGCCCATTTTAGCTCAGTCCTATCGCTAATAGACTTTTTATAGAAATTGGAGACCCACGAAACGACGCTAGATAATTATCCAATTTGGCGCTCGAATTGAAAGCCCGGACGGTGAAACTTCCACGCAACATCGCTAACCTATCTCGGTAGAAACTAATTAATGAAATTAGCTTAAATTTTACCGTACCGCTTCCCCGGCCAGACACTAAAAAGGTGCTGCTAAGTGGGCATCGATGTCTCATATGTGAAGAAAAAATGAGCCAACCATCCGCCCTTGCATGCCGTCATCGGATGCCTGCGGGGTCGAAACTCGTAAGCTGCTAGCAGCCGCGGCCTGCGAGTGCCTGCGAGTGGGTAATTGCTACTCGAGATCAACTCGGTATCAACTCTCATTAGCGCTAATTTCCACGGGCAATTATTACCCTTACCGGCCGGATTTCAGGCATTCGCTGAGGATATGAGAAGCACCAGAAACACCGTATCGGTTCACCGCAAACCATATATTATAAAACGAGTTTTTTGAAGAGGAAAACAAAGTTAAACCATTAACTGCACTAGCCAGCCGGTGTTGATGGGATGCGCAGATCTCACCTCATCGTTGCTCGAACCGACAGAGAGCGAAAGATTGAGTTACGTGAGGTGATCGATTTTTGGAAGGAATTTTTGAAGACGAAAAAAGCTGAACTGTGTGTGGTTGTGTGTGTGCAGGTTACGGTAATGAGGAAAATTACATCTTCACCAAGATAAGAGCATCTCGATCTAGAGTGTCATTGAACTCGTTTCTTTCGTTACCTGCATGTAACATCAAGCACTTGGAATTGACAGCCTTTTGCTGCGACAAGATATACGCGTGATGTGGTTGAGCAAACAATTGACACCTCAACCACCTCGAGTGGTTTACTAGTCCCCCAGTTCTCGGAGCTATTCAGGCACAACATGTCACCGTTGTTGCGCAATTAAGGTGAAGATGTACTTTATTATCTTCTCCCGCGTCCAGCGCTCGGTCAACCATAATGTGTAATGAAGTTAATAGACCAAACATTTATGATCCGTACGTTGGCCTCGCTCACGGTTCTCGGTCAAATTGGAGTGACCAGAGCATAACTGCCGCTCGGCATTTAACCACGGCAGCGCTTAAGCAAAAAATGGATCGCCATAAATCGAAATATGATGGCCAGATGTTGCCTGACGGACTTATCTGGAATGGCGGACTTGTGCAAAGGGCGTCAAGTGGGAAAGATACGGTCCTTCAGGGGCCTCACACTTGAACGCTTCGTAAGAGCAGCCCCGGCAGCAGCATCTGCCGTAAATCCTCTCGTTTTGATGGAGTCGAATCAATGGTTCGCTTTTAATGAGTCACTTTCGAAACGACGCCGCTGAACGCCGTTTTATTTCCAGTTTTTACTTCTTACCAACTCAACTCAAGTGTTGCGGTTTGATAGCTCAACAGCACCTCTTGTCCAAAAATTATCCAAATTTCTTTATGCTCCGGTACGTTGATTGCGGGAACCAGCAACGCCACGTGTGCTGCGCCGCGACTACTTGAACTTCAAAAACCCTTTTCAAGAGTCGGTCTGCATCATCGAGCCGTGGCTCAACCGTCACTCGGGGTTGAGTTTTGGCGAAATGATTGATTTCGTAACGACAAATCACTTCTGCACCGGTCCATCCACCCGGAAGGACTGTAATTTCCATTGTGACATCCGTTGAATGACAATACAATTATACTGGAGAGTTTGCGAGTGCTGGCGCAGCACTTCGCGCTGATGTCAAAATGTCTTTCGGTCATGATTTCCGGTCACGCCATGACCATTTTCCATTCCATGGAACTCTCCACACATCCAGCATCCAATCGGTACACGCCGGCGCACACTTATGGCATTCAACTTTATGTTTCAATTATGGTTTATGGCTTGATGGAGAGATGGAGGTTTTCCCTTCTTCGAGCTATTCCAACAATTCATTAATATTCGCCCCCCCCGATACCGGTGACCGTGTTCCGATGGCTTCCGTGAACCGTGCTGATGATTGTGACACACGGCTTTGTCGGAACTCCCGGTATCTTCCTGGTTTGCTTGGAAGAATTCATCCCACTCGACCGGTGTGCAGAAAGCAACATCCTTTGTCGCTTGTTGATGAACTCACCGCACCTGGCTGCACATCCCGCTCGCAGGCAGGCTTCAGTGAGCTGGAAATGTATATCATGATCACAAAATTCCACTGCCACTGATTCATCAGATTCTCCACCGGCGAGCGTCATCTCGCTCGACATCATCCGTATTCAGCCCGTACCTTTCACATTTTATGGTCCATGCCATGTATTCGTGCGCGCGTGTGTGTGTGTGTGTGATGCTGAGCGCATTACATTTGATGAAATACTTTGCTCGTTGGTGCGGGCGGTCGAAAAGAATCCAGGTTGTTTGCAACATACTACATCATAGCATATTACATTGATTCAACCAAACATTTCCGGTACTTTATTTACTTTATCAAACCTTTTGCGAACGTCTTATACCAACTTGAGTCAAGCGAATAACTATGTAGTTCAACTGTATTCAGCACAGCAGAAGACAATAGTTGCTTGTGACCCACAAATCGATTAGCTGGTAGTAACATCCTTATTGCAGAGAATCTTAATGAACGACAACACTAATACTATCATCAGTTTCAGTTCTGAAATCGATCCACTCCACAAGCCTCGTTGCGATTTGTTTGCAAACATGTTTGCAACTCAATCTTCTCTCTCTATCGAGCAAACGCCCCCGGCGGGGAATGTTCGGTGGAACAAAGAAAAACAAATTTCCACCACACGCCACACGCCACACTTTCCGCCGAGCCCGTTTTGTGGCACAGAACACTTTCGGAAGCTGGCAAAGCCACAAACACCTTCCCCAGCCGGAGATTTCGTGTCGGGCTGGTGGTAACATGGACATGGAAATGGAAATTGATAGAATAAATGATTATCATTGGCACACCACCACCACCACCACCACCACCACACACCGATACACCCGGGCGGATATAATCGTTATCATTTTTCATCACCTCCATATCCCATTTCTATCTTCCTCTCGCCGTGACTCTCTACGTGCGTGTGTGTGTGTGTGGGTATCTTTCGCAGAAATTGGCGAATAATAAGGCACATGTATCAAATTTCTCTCCATCTGCGGGACGATGCATCCACTCATCGATCCATCTCCGTTCGATCGATTACCATTCGGAGTCGCTAGTTCGCTCGCACGTCGCCGTCTTCGCCTTCCGTCGCCATCTCGATTACGCTTATGACGCTTTGACTCAATCCGAGAACTTTTGGCCGCTGGTGCAGGTGGGAAAGTGCCATCGATGGCGGTGGTGATGGTGATGGTGGTGGTGGTATCATCCTATCCGAGTGATAGCGACTATTGATAAAGTTTTTCGATTGGCTTCAACTTTGGCTGAATGGAATCTTCGAAAGGGTCCTCACCGCGCGACCGAAGCACCCCGGACCGAAAGTGTGAGGATGGAATGGTGTGCTTAAGGGCGCGTAGCATAAGATTGATAACACATGGCACCCATTATGGGCTCATCAATACAGTTTAGGTGATCGACCCGACGGACGGCAATCAAGAAAGTAATCGTAAAGAGTGTACGGTCCATGTACTAGCACCGATCGAAAATGTCTCCCCGGTCCTTCGTCAGCTTCCAATACACAAAAACAACCGGTAGGTACTTGGGGCGCCAACACACAAAAAGGCGCTCGAGCCGGGAAGGAGGTTTGTCCTTGAAAAAAAGCGATCCCCCTTAAAAGTGTCTTCGCCGCCAGTTTTTGGTCACAAACTCCGATACGACGCCGTTGCCAATGCCGGAATGCTGCGACCGTTCGTCGTCATGCCGCTGCTGCATCGAACACGTGTGTCAGCTGGCGGTTGCCTGGTGGTCGTTCCATGCTGCCATGCTTTTTATGCTCTGCCTCTCTTTTTCGCAAAAAGCCATAACGCTCGGCGTGCACAGCATGTGGGATGTTTGATTGATGATGTTTGGCTTCTCCGTTGTACCCGGGCTGTCTCGGGTTGTTGCCGGTGTAACTCCGCCAGCCCAGCAATCATCACCTGCCTGGTACTTGCCAGTTGGTTCATTTTGTCGTTTTATCTCCCTCTCTCTCTCTCTCCTCCTGCTATTGCTGCCTCTCTGAAAGTCAACGACACAGTTTTTACATAGCGCTTGAAGTCCCGTTTCATCATCCCAGTTACTGCAATCTTTTGCCAGGCCGGGCATGTTAGACAGTTGAATGATTTATGCCACATCCACTTCGCCCCAAAGCCGTCTAGCCACGGGATGTGCCACGTGTGACACTTAATTGACGATTTGACAAGTGTTGCAACGTTGGGAAAAGGTTACCGATTGGGTTGAACGGTTGGCATAATCCAGCTCACGTGCCGAAACGTGTCTCGGGATGTTAATTCGAATGCTAATCAGTGCTTAAAATTATCATAAAAGCTTCGAGATAGCAACGTTCTCTTGGAGTTAGTCGTGTTGCTAGCGGTTTATCAACATTTCGAGCATCAAAAGAGTATTCAGGTAATGGATACCATTACACCACAGATTGAAATGCATGCTTTTTGCAATTAAATTGTGTGCATCGGGTGGTGATCGTTCGGGTGGTGAAAAGCGCACCAGAAATACCATCCATCGGCAGAGAGCAGACGGCAGATCGGTTTCGCAAACAGCGAGTCGCAAACCTCCCCCCCCCCCCCCCCTGGTGTGCATTGTGCCGGTGCTGGGGTACGTATAATGAATCCAATTATGAGGCCCAGTGTGTGTGGTGTTGCGGTGTATGCGCAAACATCAATATTTGCGTGCCGTTCACCTTCCGTTGATCAAAATTATAATTCAATACCTCCGTGCGGTATACATTCATCGGAGAGAGAAAGGACGAGCAGGGAACTAATCCGTTGTAATCTAATTTTGATGCAATAATACATCCGTACTTTACAGCTTCAGCTTACGTCACACCACACAACAGGAACAGGAGCATCACGAGGGGGAAAAAAGCTACTTCCATAACATCCCAAGGGTACATCACCGCATCGCTAAACAGCAAAACGAACTGCAGTGCATCAGAAGCGTGTGTCTTTCATTTGTGCAGCTGAAATGAAATTATGACGTCAATTGCAACCCATCGTGAGCAAGGAAAAGGATGCAACAGAAGGTTCAACTCAATCCACTGACAGCTCGCTTGCAAGGCATTACGAAACCGCCATAGCCTCATAACCGGATTCAAATGCAGGATAATGTCACATTCCGGTGTTCTTCGTGTACAGCTTAGATGGCATTGCGGCATTGCGGTGTGCAATACCGTGCAGCTATCGTCAGTGTTGGCATCCGTGTTGTGAGCTGTTTTATTCGTTTATATGCGACTGTTTTGGAAGAAAACTCATAACCACTGAGTACATTAACACTTCTACGCCTTCTAGCAGTAAATTCAATGGATTGGGTTTCTCTTTCTAGCTTTATTCCTTCCTGTAAAGATTATCTGCCACGTGATAGAAACTAAAACGCTTCTCACGCTGTAGCATCAGTCTTCTCTCATCGTAAAATCTTCCAAGTGTTAAAAGTAAGGTCGCTTCTTGCAGCAGCATCGCTTGCAGCCCTGTTGCACAGATCAACCGCAAACTTTGCCGCACTCGAACATTACGCCAGCCAACGTAAAACATGTTCACTACGTGCGCGGTAATGGGCAGAAACATTTAACGTCTAGCCAAACTCCTTACTCGGGCCAGGCCTCGTCATCCATCCAGCAGCAGCAAAGCACCATAAGCACCGCCAGTTCCCGGAAGCAACGAGAATGGAATTCATTATTTTCCAAGGCCACGGTCATGAATATAATTACTCACTCACGCAAAATAACACATTCGCAGCACTTGGGGCGCATCTACAGCGTTGTGTAACAACAAAAACAACAAAAAAGACAAGCACGAAAAAAGAAAACTCTTAAAAAACGCCCAACAACCACCGCGGAAATATTCAAAGCAACAGCAACGTCGAGCGAAAGGTACTGCTGGAGGAGGAGGAGGAGGTCATCATTTGGCACCATCATTCGGTGTGGCCCCACTTCGAGCCAGCGGTCATTAAAAGGATGCTGCACAACTTTCGGCTCGGTTTCTTTCATTTCACCCCTTCCAGCTGTTGGTATCTTTCCCTTCTCGGCGACCCATTTTTATGCTGCACCCTTTTACTCTCTCTTTCCGCAACACATCACAAATGGGGTGCTACTTGTTGGTGAACAAATTGCTCATCCACGATCCACGAACATACCCTTTGTCACGTGGTGTCCTCTCCGGGAAGATGCCGTTGATGGGATGCAGCAAGCCACTCGGCTATGCTACTCAGCCACCGGTTGCATTTTAATGACGATTTTCTAATTAGGCCACCCCGAGTCGTCGTCGTCGTCGTCGTTGCAGTTGGTGCAGCCTCGTTAGGAAAACGGGAACCAGTCGCACGCATTCAAGAAGTTGGATGCTGACCAATCGAGCACTGTACTTACCGTTTCTTGCCTTGCCAACATCTCGAAGCCATGCTGTTTATTCAACTTTAATCGGGGATTTATCTTGAGTATAACGGTGATTCTATTGTGAAAGTTTAATAAAGTTGCTACATTCTTTTCAGAAACGGGCACACAACGGGCAGTCGGTGAACTATTATTTACTTCCAATGTCTGTTCCTTTGTCTCTGTGTTCGGAACTTTGCGAAAGATATTGCCTGTCATGTTTATGTTTGGTGGAAGCTATTCCACCTAATTGCTTGGCCACCGCATGAATACCATTGGAACGATGTTTTTTTTTCCTTCCCTGTTCCGACTAATCTGTTTCCCAGCGTGAAGAATAATCTTGTCTGCGATTCGCTTTTCCACGTGCGACCAAAACAAGAAGAATGGTGAATGGAGCAACTTGAAGCAACGAAACGTGGCCATATCGAGATGAGATACCCACGACCCGGGATAATTCATTCAAGCCATAAAATGTGTGAAACTTCTCAAACTGTATGTAAGTACAATACAATTGTGTCTTAAAATATGGCAGGAACTGTCAAACAAATGCCATAAAATTACAGTACCCTCCGCCTCCCCCAGGGGGAGTGAGAAATAGATAGAAACCGACCGAAAAACAGAGAAACCTTGTCTTAGCTGATGCGTACGATAAGTGAAACGCTGGCTTTTGGGTGACTTGAAACAAACAAAGAAGCGAAGAAGTGGAGAGCGTGACTGTACGCAAAAAAAGAAGCAAAATACAATCTACAAATCGAAAAGTCAAACAAAGCCATCGAACGAAATGGCCCCGGGCGGGAGGTTGGGGTGCATACAGTGATCATGCGGTAATGTTGGAAAATAAAAATGTTTTCATTCATGCTCGAGCCATAGCGCCAGTGACAAAACTTTGTAATAACAGTGTAATGCAACAGGTTGTACTCTCTAGAGTCGATTAGCGTGCAACCATTATTTATGCACCACCGGATTAAGCACATGATGCACAACCGTACGTCTTAATTATTTTGAAATATTCTTAAGAACGCTTGAATTCATTCATTCCCGTCCCTGCCCTTTATTGGTGTGAAAATCATCAGATGTTTTAAAAGAACCATCATTAATCACCCAACACAACAATGCCAATGGTCAACGGCAAGGAAGGAAATGGAAATGGACTGGGAATGAGATTTCCAGCGCAGACGATAACACCACAACCGACTTTCTTCAACCTCGGCGACCCTCCCCTCCCCCCCCCCCCATCCGGGTTCCAAGGAGCTGGTAAAACTGGAGTGTAACCGGTGCCACATATCGGTGGAACAGATTGTTTGAATGGTGATTATTTACAGAACCATCTGGGGCAAATGATTAATGAACGGGAGCACAACGGGAGCTTTGCACCCTTCCCTTCCCTTCCCCACAGGGCCAGTAATCTTCACCGGCCCCGCACAAGCGGATAGACGCAAACACGCGCACACTCCATCGCTCGTGGACAAATGTTTGCTCTGCGCCACTGTTGGCTGTTCCCATAACTGTTGGTTGCCCTGTTTTTTCGGGGCGGCAATTTTTGAATTGGCTTTACTGTGACTGTGTTGCCTAGCTACGGGACCGTCATCCCACGGATAACAATCTCAATCACATGTCTTGACACACGTGTGATGAAGTGGCAGAGCAATTCCTGCTGTTTACTGCTTCCAGGAACGTGGCGCATATGGATCTAATTCAGCATCATGGAAATGCTTTTCCTCTATTTACCTAAAGAAAACAGAAGTGATTGTTGTTTGTCAAAACATCGGTAATGCTATGACGGATTTGGTGTATCGCCGTCGCTTTTTGTAGGTGATTTTTGTCCTGAAATGGTTTGCAAAAATAAGAAATTTATGGAAAATTTTAAAAATTCCCTCTTCAAACGGTTCGTTCAAACACTCTAACCGCCATCCTACAGGCAAACGATAAAAACGTAAATTTTCCCGTTCTGCCGAAAGAAAACATCATCCAAGACACCATATCGAATGCTGTCAGTGGAGGCGCCCGGAAAACGCGCGCTCGTGCAATGTTTTCCTTTGTTGCTGAACAGCAAAAAGGCCCAGAAAACCCTTGCATCAACATCAACAGTTTGCACTTTTAATGTTCTATCTCTTTCTTCGAAGCACTCTCTCTCCCGCACTCTTCTTCTCACGCAACGAGTACGTCAGAAATGCTGTCAGTCGAGCGGAAACGCTGTCAGTCGAACGTTCGCGTGTTGTTTACCTTTCCACTTCGGCTCCGCTTCGGCCGTACGGGTTTTCCTTCGCAGCGACCGGCGGCACATGGGCTCCGCGATGGGAACATTTCGAATTTCCCGACAGTCGGTGCCAAATCGTGACCGCGTCCGCACAACATCTCGCGCAAAACTCAGTTCGCGGTCTCAGTTGGTGCTGCTACCTAATCGGTGACGGTCAGCTGGAACGCAGAGGATCGAAAAAAAGGTACGCAACCGATTCGTGGTGTTTAATTGTGCCCACCCACTCGACTCGACATCATCGGTGCACGTGTTTTCCGCGAAAAAGCATCCCGACGCAACCGCATCGGGGTGCTAGGGGTGAAAATGTAATTATCATCAACCCCAGATCATTAACGCAGTTGAAAAACCGCAAAACCATCAGCTGTTTTACTCCCCTCCCGTTGGCCCGGTGGGTGGGTTCGCTGCACTCACACCCTCAGACACACACACATGTCATTAAGTGAACGGTTAATCCTTCGACCTCACGAAAACCCTCCCCCTGGGGTTAAATTGCCCATTACATCGGTCGTTACAGTGTGTGTGTATGCGTGTGTTTGCGAACGACGAGCGAGTGTCTGGCTGTGGCAGGCTTCTGGATGAAGAACCGGTGCCGGTGATGAAAATGTGTTAATTGAAGCCGGTCGGAGTCCGACCGAAGAGTGAAACCGAAATTTCCGCCGTTTCGCTCTCCGTTTCCGCGGACCGGGTGGTGGATCTTCGAAGGAAAAGCAAAAAAAACAAAAAACAAACTACCGTGGGTCCACGCGGGGCCCATCCGCGCGCTTTCGCTCGATTTAGAAAGGAAACAGAACAGGCAGGAGACGCATAAATAAAGCATTGCGCCTGGCATCCCCTAGCGACCGGGCGAGCGAACGAGCGGATGTGGGCCACGCATCGGCCACCGTACCGCGGCACTGGTTGCTGGTGCACGTGGTCTCTCTCTCGAGGCCCAACAACATTTGGGACGGACCAGCCGAAGACGGTTAATTAAATTATTCGCCAGGATCTTTCCGCACATCAAAGGCAGCGATGGTTTTTAATTAATCGTGGTTCGTTTACAAAGGTTTCAATTTGTTGTTACACACACACACACACCGAGCACTCGCTCTCTGTGCTGGCCTTCCCTTGTTTTCTGACCATTCCGCCGAGGTCCAGACAGGTGAATGCTTCAAAGATTCGGAGAAGGGGACCTGAAAAATAAATTATAATTAAAACTGTGAAATTCATAAATATTTTAATCTTCCAATCAAACGATGGAACAACGGACGGTCGTGGTGTGGCTGGAGAAAAAAAAAGTTGATTCTCCGAGAACATGCATCTTGTGTAATATGGCTACGGAAGGTGAACGTGTACGAGGCCTACGGATGGTTCAAAGCATAACGTGGCAGAAGTGATTTTTATTTTGAAATTTCTTGTGATTTTCATGTTTTTCGTAGGTTTTATAGCAAAGTGTTGTAAGAAACGTGTCAACTTCGAAGCAACTAAAGTGACCAGTCCCCAAAAGTGATCCGCGTGGTAATTAATGATACTGCATGATACTGTATCGAAAAGTAAAGTGCAAATGCTGAAACATTTAGAGAAACATAAATGAACTCGCGCTTGACGACAGGTGAGCTTTTTTTAAATATTGTTAAGATATTGTCTGGATTTGTGGAATTTCACTACAGTAACAAGTAACAAATGTTTCCAACCACTAAAAACAGTTTAATTAAATTACATAAAAAGCTACTCTGTACTCAAAGCAAAAACAAGAAACATTCGCTTTGCCAATCAATGAAATCAACATTCGGTGAAACTGAAAGTGATAAAAGCCCTCCCCAAAATCATGCCTCCCGTTCCCCACCACAAAACAAACAACATTTCTTGCCAATTACCACCCGCACCAGCCACGGAGTGTGTTGAATCGAATAGTTAATCCAATTCCATAATAACCAAATTTCTCGACCACCCCCCGCCGATCCATTGGCGACAATTACTCGGCGAGAGAGAGAGAGAGAGAGAGAGAGAGAGTGCCAAACAAATGAGGCCAGACCAGCAGCACCACCAGCACTGCACACTCCTTCGTCTTCACCACAGCTGTTGTCGCTGTCGCCACACTTTCTAATGAAGTAGCGCGCGGTACTCGGGGCGGGAGTGTGTTGGGTGCGAATGTTTTCGATTTTACTGATCCTGATTCAGCTATGAATCATTCAGTGGCTGCGGCACGACCACCACCACCACTACCGTCGACGTTGCAGTCGCTGCTGCTGGTGAACGCGGACCGAAGGACCGAATTACGGCATCGGCACCAGATTGTTCCGTTCCGTCGAATTTCATCGGTAAAGCAGCAGCAAAGCGGCCATTTGCAATTCAAATCCCCCGCCACGACAGGACGACAGTCAGCTGCTGGTGGAATCCATTTACCCTTCGTCGATGTAACAGCAGGCCATGATGCTGCTGCTGCGTTGGCGACCGAGCTTTTGGGGCTGCTTCGATCACTCGATTCGCTTCGAATCCGAACAGCAGCAAAGCCGCAGACTGATCCATCGGAAAAGGGTCCTTCCCGGATGGCTCTGGTTCTGTTCCCCTCCCCGGTGACATCAGGGTGTGTTGGGGTAATTGAACCGTTGTGGCTCATGTTGGAACATGAATGGCGAGCGACCCGGAGGGTGGTCTTCGTTTACGGCGACAGATACGCGGCGTGGCTTTTCATTGACACTTTTCTCGTTAAGCCAGGCCCACCAACGTAACACGCATGGCCGTTGCTGGGGGCGGAGGGTGGTTGAAGGAGAGTGGGATGATGGGTAAGGAAAATTTGGAAAACGACGCTCCCCAAAATCCCAATCATCGAGCAACGGCAACCATAAACAACGGAGCCGGAACCGAAACCCCCCGCGGTAGATCCATGGACTAGGCCCAAGGTCACGAACCCGGAGCCCCTGACACGACGACAATCCCTTCATCAATTTTCCGACCCCCGGCTTTTTTCACTGCAATGCACACCCCACGAAAGGCAGCTCCCCCGAAATCGGGGTTCCAATTTCGCATCCCCTTCGTGGAAAGCCAATCCCATCACGTCACCAGCACCCAGGAGGAGGGGAGGGGAGTGTGCCACGACGTGTAACGGGGGGGTGTCGATGGTGGTGCATTTTGTGTGCCATCACCTTCCGGTTTCGGTTCAGCAAAGGGGAGGTGGCATTATATGGTCGGAGCACATTATCTGCCAAGATGCCGCGGATTTCCGTTTCAATTTCTGCGCCCCTGGGCCGGGAAGGGGGTGGGGAGGAGGAAATTGTGCCGAAAATATGCCAAAAATCTCATCCAGGAATCGCTCTCTCTCTCTCTCTCTCTCTCTCTCTCTCTCTCCCACCCCAGAGGGTATACAAAATGAAATACAAAAAAAATGGTCGCAATGGAGGCAACGACCAGGGGCGAGAAACCGACAATCCGCGGGAATATCCATTTCGCTGAAAGATGACTTAAATAAACATAACTCTTTTGCCTTGCGGTTGTCCCTCGCCTCCAGTGCTCCACTCTGCTCCCCTTCGTCCGTCACCAATTGCGATATTACGACAGACATTCCGATCGTGAAAACAACACCTGCGCTCGCGGCACAAAAGCCAAAGCCAGCGGGCCATAGAAGACCCGGGGGATCGAAAGAAAGGAAAAAGGGGCTTGGTCCGTAAACGGGGAAGGGCTTAAGTAGCGAAGGGAGTGCCGCAGTGCACAGAGTTCCGCTTCATCAGGCTGATTGGAGGATTGGAGGATCCAATTTCAATCTTTCCATCATCCGGCCCCACGGTGGTCTGGCCAGCTCCTTTATTTGTCGTTATTTGTCTGGTGAAGGGGGCGAGAGGATTTTGGGCGAACCGATTTCCTTCTTTTCCATCCTTCCTGGCACCCATTTTTGGCATTTCGTAAATCATTTTCCATTTATCTCGAAGCTCTCGGCGTCCAATGGGGGAGGGGGTCCGTCAGTCCGACCGACCGGGTGTTGGATCATCCATCATCGTACTCGAACGCTGTCAGCGCGGTTCGAGCGACGATCTCGCGGTCGTCGCTGGCGAGGAATTAAATCAGCGGCTTTGAAACACACAGTTCACTTCGTCTTCCTCTTCGGCTTCAGCTTCGGCTTCGGAGGTGATTTGATTGGTGAAATTTGCGGGAATCTCCGCGCCGTCCGTGATCCGTGATTGGGACGCCGGTAGATCACGCCGGACGCCGGAGGACAGGATAGGAAAGGATCAGCTGAATCAGCTCGCCGACAGCTGGTCGACCCAGCAAACGAAACGAAAGAGAGGAGATGCTTGAGACGTCCCGTCCGTTTCGTTTTCTTTCCGATCGACCAGCCGGTCAAATCAAACACGAACCCGAGGCCCGACGGGGCTGGAGTATGTTGTGCAAGTGATTTGCATATAAATTCGATTTTCAACCTCGTACACTGGCCCTCGTGTGTGTGTGTGTGGGTGTCGGATAGAAATTCAGCAGCAAACGACCTTGATAAAGGGGGGTGGAGTGGGTGTTGTGGACAGACCTCACGGTTTGCCGTTTGCGACCAAAAAGCCCCATCAAGAGTACACCGAGAACGAGGTCGTCTCGTCGTCTAGCCGCAAATGCAAAGCTGCATCAATCAGTTTCCCCTGACTGGCGAGGAGGAGGAGGAGGAGGAGGAGGAGGAGGAGGAGGAGGAGGAGGAGGAGGAGGAGAAGGAGGAGGAGCGCAACGAGCAAAAACATCGAAAAACCTCACCAGCAGCAGCAGCACCATGATCCGAATCCTTCTAATCCTCTCTTTTTACCCTTAGTTTCTCCGATGAGCCTTTAGCCTTTAGTGGAAAGGGGTTAAATCTGGCGACACCCCCTCTCTTCCCCCCCCCCCCCACCGGTAGAGGGGCAATGTTTATTCATGTACCTTTACCCCCTTACGGGGGTCAGCAATGGCTTTAAATGGTGCAAAAAAAAAGCGAAGCTTTGAATTGTAAGCAGAAAAACCCACAACCGGGCACTCCTCTACGGTCCTGACATTCCTCACTTACCGAAAGCACGAATTTTAGAAGAGTTTCACCCTTGTGGCCACCCAAGGGAGTCCCTAGCCCCTTCGCTCCATTTTGAATTGTTTCGGTGAAAGGCCGGACGGCGACGACAACGACGACGCCAACGACGATCACTGTTGTCTGTTTGAGTTTTGTCTAACTACGGACTAAGTTGGCCACGGAAAAGTTGCTTCCAATCCACTTTTCTGCACGAACAAATCAGCATTAATGAGAGCGACCATGGAATCTGTTGCGGGTCCCTTAGATAGGTCAACGTGGCCTTGTCGGTGCAGGTCACGTGAGGAAGGTGCTCGTGGAAAGTGCCCGTTCGCTTTTCCTTTCCCTGCGATTCCCGCACACACTTTGTATGCTTACCTTTGAGAGGTTGCCAGAGCCACGCCAAATGACTTAAATCGATCGATCCCGTTGATGACCTTTGAGATTTGAGCGGAATAAGAAAGAAGGCATGGATGGCGGGCGGCGAATTACGACTCGTAGGCTGGCGTGGATCGTGGTGCCACGTAATTAATGATGAAATCCCACTGATTACATAAATACAGCATGAACAAGCATGAATGCAATTGCGCTTGTTTGATGGTTTCTCATCAAACGATTCCCATTAAACTCCATCCCCTTCACCTGCACCACACAGTACCGGGGCCATAATTCAGAACTCGATTTAATGCTCACGAGTGGGCCTCGAAGAACATTATCGGTTTTCCATTGGATCATCAACGGATCCAACGCGCCGGTGAACGATCCTGCGGGGTCTTGGGTCTTGCTACAGCGCTACACAAGTCTATCGATTTCCTCGATTTTATCTACACATGCACTGTGTGCGCGCGCGCGCGCGTGTGTGTGTGTGTGTGTGTGTCGTGGAATGGTGGAAACAAACACTTTCGGCTCCCACTGCTTTTCACTCCCCCCCGGGGTGGGGGGTTCTCGAATGCATCGTAAATTTTAACATCACATCCGCACACCGCACCACGAAACACACACCGCGCTGTAAACAGAATGGATGAGGAAGAAGGAGGATGAGGTGTGGAATCGAATAACATCCCCCCCAACATACCCCCTTCCCCCTCTGGCCACTGTACCCGATGGGCGACGGTCCTATAAACAGAGCTCAGAGGTGGAATCGAATGGCAAACTGGGACCGGAATGGCCACAACCGCACCGAAATGGACACACACCGCACCTTCTACCGCGGAAGCAGCTGAAGCTAATTCATCATACACCTCGCCTACGGTTTGCTCCCCATTTACGGTCTCGGCTTCCGCACCTCCGGTAAGAATTTATGTTTTCAACAACAAAAAAAAAACCTTCCCACGGAAGCGCGTGATCCGTGGACAGACACCAGTGGATGTGGCCATGGAAAGCGCAATTCACAAACACACACACACACACACGTAGTGAGAGGGCCACTCGCAGCAGCAGCATAAGTGTTTTTAATGAAAAGTAAACAAAAGCCGTGCCGTGCGAGGAGTGATTGACCATCGGGGTTTTTGGTTTTTTGCTGACGCTCACATGCTTCAACATATAATTCATGCTTCGTGGTGTGTGTGTGTGTGCTCAGCGGAAACAGCAAAAGATAAGTGCTACAGCATCGAGGGGATGGAAAAAAAAACGCGCATTCAATCCATTACTCCACGATCCACTCCACGAGGGAGCTAATGGTTGTGCTCGACATCAACATTTGAGTCGCCTACTTCGTTTTTGTTTGGAGTTTCCGTAGCCAGGTAAACTCATCGGAAGGACTCGTGCGTGCGCATCACGGAGCCCATCATTACGCTCCAGACCGAGGCCGAGGCCTCTCGTCGAGTCGATGTCCCTAATGCACAAACAATTTATAAATCAAAACTCACCTGCGCCCGGTGTCCAGGAGAGCCGTTAACACTGGACTGGACCGCATCGCCCGGTACCGACCCGACACCACGGCACAGGACCCCAGCGAATACATTATTCAATCCGAAATGGGCAACCGCAGGACAAACGCCAGGGAGCGAGATGGGGGCCCGTTGAAAGGACATAATTTTGTAGCCATTATTTATCGATCATCATCGCGTGAGATGGGCTGATCGTGAGCTTGTGTGCTAGAGTGTGTGGGTGTGTTTGTGTGCAGGAGTACCCGTGTGTGTGTCTGTGTGCGCACCTTCACCATCGGCCAGCGACCGACACATTCATTGGTGATGTTTTAATCTATATGCAAATGACGCAGCATCTTGTTGCTTCGCCGAGTGTTGGGAGAATTCCCTGGATTATCCGCAGTAATACCGCACACAAACACACACACACACCGGCGCGCGAGACTGTTGCTGATGCTGACAAGCATAAAGGCGCAACACGACGACCGGAACAGGATTTGGATGCAGTAATTGCGAAACGAATAGGATGAGCTCATCCATTGCGGTATTTACACGAGGCGGCGGTGAGAGACAAGGATTACGCGGCGTTGGCGAGTGATTCACCGGACACTTCCATTCCCTTTCCGCCATTTGTGCTTTGCGATGATTTCACATTTCAACATGGAATTACGTTGGAGGCCTGCTGGAAAGATGTTCCCGGATCATTCAGCCAACAACTCCAATGCGAAGGAGGCTATTAGCACCTACAAACCTCCTTCAAAAACGATTCAATTATCCGTCGCACCACAAGAAAAAAGGCCCCTCACACAGCCACACAAACAGACATTTCACTAGAAAGCAAAACGAAAACAACAAAAAAACGCGAGGAAATTGCTGCGCGAGATCGTCGCGTGCTGAAAACGACATAAAGCGACACCGAACCGGACGGTGGCCGCAGGCATACACACACACACACACGCGCGTGAATGGCCATTCGCCCGGCACCTAAATAATAATCGTCTCGATCGTTTGCGGGCTACTGCGCGAATTAAATGAATTTTTCATTTCCCCCAGCAACCGAGTGGGCTACGAGTTGGCACGCGCACCGCATCCGCATCGCGCACAGGGTGTTCCGTGACAATTATGCTTAATTGCGCGCTCGACTCCAAACTTTACTCGGTCGTTGGCGGAGGGGGGGGTGGGTCTCCCGTGGGGCATGCCCGGGCTCTAGTGCCGGAACTTCGAAATTAAATTCTTTCAATTGAATTTTATTTAATTACCGACATCAACAGCAGCAGCAGCAGTGGCAACGGCTGTCAACTGAGCTGAAAAGCGACCAACCAGCAACGGTTATCCCTTTTTGGTCGCATCCCCAGTTATCCGTACTGCATGTCGGGCCGCTACCCCCCGGAGGGTGGTGGTCTTCGCCGACTCCCACCAACCAACCGAATAAACTGTTGATTATCCATCGAAACTCGAAGCAGTGTGTGTGTCGCGGCGCGCGTATGTGTGTGCCTTTTTGGGGAGGGGGTGGTTTTGGGGTTGAAAAACACCACCGGAAACACGCCCTCCTCTGGCCAGTCGAGTCCGATTCAACCCCCCCCCCCTCCCCGGGTAGGCCCCAAAGTAAAACAAAAGAAATTAAAACACAAACAAACAACTGACCGAACGCGCACATCCGACCGAACACGGGTTGACCACCAAGCGCATCCCGGGCATTCGCGTCTCTGCATTCCCCACATTATCTCGGGTCTGGCCCCCCGAACCCCCGTCCGGAAGTGTCACTAATGCCGGCGTGCCGGTGAATTGCCACCGAGCGAACCAAAAACCCGTATCGGAACCGAGAGAAGGATGAAAATGAACCGGGGATAAAACAAATGCATCAATTATGTTGCTCGCGGTTGTTGGTGTGCTATTGTTGCATACACGTGGTGGCACGTGCGAGCTTCCGGGCGTTGTCAGTGTTTGGCAAATTGAAAATTAGCGCCGGCCGGCTGGTGCGCTGGAAAGAAATTAATCCCCAAAGTTACCGTCGCCGAGAATGGAGGGAGGGAATCATTTTCCGAATTTCCGGCCAATGCAATGAGTAATGTTCTGCGGAAGCGATTGTGTAACGATTGCGGTGGCCGGTGGCTAATTGGTGGAGCGTAAAATCGATCATAAATTACTCCTGCGGCGGAAGTCGGACTCCCCGTGGTCAGTGCGAGCTGACCATTTTTAAACATTCTCTTCGTGTACTCCCCGGGCGATCGATGAAATCAGGTTAGATGTTAATGAATCATTGCATTCCCCGGCAGTAGGAAGCCTATTTTGTAGACGAGAAACGGATGAGTTCACAAAGTTAGCGTTAAACAATCATAATGAACGAAGAATCCGTTGCCGTAAAATCGAAACCATCGGATTAGCTGGGACGAAGACACGCGGCGGCATCGCCTACAGGGGCCGCTCATTTATTGGCCATTTTACGTCGTCACATACCCATCATCACCGCAGCAGCGAACATTCGGGTCCGCTGATAGTGCTACAAGCTACGTGCTAAGAGCACAACGCAACCATTTCAGCGGCCACAAATTTGCTCGCTTGTCGACAGACACCCGGACCCCGAAGCAGCGGCTCCAGATCCGGATACTCCCACTCCCAACGACGGGAACGGCATCCATTGACTCATTCACACTCGCGCTCCAGCTTGTGGCCTTTCCTCGACGCCGCATAAAAATAGCATCGCGCAGAAAGAACGAACGATGCGTTGTTGCGATGTGGCGGATGCTGGATGTTCGAATCAAATAAACGCGTGTTGGTATCGAGTGGGAACAGATGCATTCCCGTGTGTGTATGTGTGTGGGCGTGTGCAAGTGTTTTCCTAACGATGCACACGATCATCGCGGGCGATTCGAATGATCATCGTAAAATCGGACGTGATATGTCGTTCGCAACTCGTGCGGAAATGAAAACAAAATTAGGAGTGGGAGCGAGATGTGTAATCCTTCGTTCCGTTTAATAGTTTCTGGTACGTAATGGCCAGGAGTCGAAGGAATTGATGAGTCGATAAAATAATTATGCATTCTCGGAAGACGCAACCATGATTCAACCATTTAGTTTCGACGACTGGCTCCTAAACGGATCTCAAGATATCCAGAACTAATAATAGTAATATGGGAACATATTAAAATAATGATCTACATCCGTTTGCTAGAAATTCAATTCATAGATCTACGATAATGACGTGAATGCCCTCGGAACACTCGAGCAAAATTGTCAAAAACCAGGCCCTCGAGTCGTACCCACCAACCAGAGTCGATCGATTCGCCATCCGTGCCCCCTCTGTGGTGGTGGTGGTGGTGCAGTCACTTTGGCAAAATAATTCTCCGGTCCACTTCGCTCATGCCCAGTTCATGAAGGTGCCGAACGAGGTGACAATGGGTGTCTGGCGCGCACGCTCCTGAAATATCAATTATTTAGATCCAATTTACATTCCCTGTACCACCACCACTGGTGTCTGGTCACCAGTCCGCCACTCCGCCATTTTGTGGCCACAAAAGCCACTTTGCAAGGCGCACGTGGCAAATAATCGTGGCTGTCCAAATCGCCATTCGCAAGCCGCATTTCAGTGCATAAAACATCGGCTTTAAATTCGCTGGCAACTTTACGCGCGACCACACCCCGAAGATCCTTCTCGGATGTGCAAAGAGACAGCAGCGGCAAGCGAGAGAGAGAGAGAGGGAGAGAGCGGCGGTTGGATGAGGTGAGAAAATGGTTCAGCAAACTGGCAATCGGATTATGGAAAAACATGGAAACGGATCCAACCGAAGCATGCCTTCGATGTAGAGCATCGGGACCATAGCCGTGAAGCCACACTGCAGGCCGATGCTAGTGTTAGTGTTTGTGTACTGGTGCTGATGCTGCTCCTGCCGAGCACCACAAACCGAGTAGGGCCAGCCACCAGCAAATCCACCAGACGCTGGCCGGCCGAGCGACTGAGGTTTTCCACGAAATGGCGCAATCGCTAACCGCAGCAGCTGGAGCTACACGCAAGTCGGGGATGACCGGGTTCGATGGCTTAGTCTCACCGGACACACCGGATATCGATTCGCAAATACGCGGCCGAGCCCACCCGGCGAAGGGGGTGGGGGGCATTCCGACTTTATTTGCTCGCCTGAGGTGGATGTCGGCTCCGGTGCGGATGTCGGCTACGGATTCTTCGAATCCACTGGACGTCACTTCATGACGTGCCCGTGCTGATGCTGGTCCCGCGGGACTAGCTGGCGGGAGGGCGGAAATTCCCGCTGACACCACCACACCATCACCATGCAGACGCTCCGACAACGACTACGTGTCATCCAGGCAAATCGGATCTTTGGTGATGGTGCTGTGGGCGCGCAATCGAGTTCCGGCCACGAGATCACAATTAGGATCAATTTCCGTACGGGAGAGAACGTTTTATTGGGAGGGTTGGAAGGATTCCCTTCTCCCCCCAGGGGTTAAGTCGATGATATCCTGCGCTATTTGGTATTAACGTATACACCTGTCAGCTATGTGGCTAACATTATGGGGGGACACTCTCTATCTATGAAGTAGGGTCAACGCAGCAGAATATGGTTGACAGCCTCTAGGACATTGATACAGGACAACTTGCAGGTGCCTTCCAAGATATTACTCGAACATATTGCAGGCTTTCGTGTTTCCGTTCCGCTGCTTAGTAGATGAACATCGCTGTTGGCATCACTACCACTATTCCCATGGATTCCTTTGTTTCTCTTATTCCAGCCTTTATTTCCTACACCGAAAGGTCGAACTATTCCAATCGGATCCACGATTCCACGTATCGCAACAATCTGAGCAACGCCTGCTTTAAAAAGTTGAACACTTCATGCGATACCCCATTTTCGATCAGAGTCGTAGAGATCTGTGGGTGAAAAATGTTCAATCCTGTGATGTTCAATAATCGAAACGGCTGGAAAGATAGTTCATCTTCAACGTACAAGGTATGGTCATTGGCGGATCCTTTCGAAATAAATCTTCTCCAAACGTCTATCACCGCATCACCAAACAGTGCATAGAGGACAAATATTACGATAGCTGCAAAGTAGAGGCAAAGCCCCATCAGTAACCCACGACCTCTCGTGCGGACACTTTCTGACCACGGACGCTCCTGGCATATGTTCGTGAAGCAGCATATCTTTGAGAGTTCTTTCCGATCTCGCAAAGCGCAGCATTCCGGTGAGTTCTCCGGGGCATTATGCACCACACTCATCGATATCATCTTCTCGCTCGAACTGGTGTACCGGCGCTTGCCACCATCTCCTACATCCAACTGCTGCTGGCGTTTGACATACTTGGTCCTAGAAAAGGATGTCACATTTCAGAAAAATATGCTGCTTCAAAACGAAATATTGTCGGAGGTACTTTGTAATTGCCACAGAACTACGCGATGGAATCCGGCTAGCACTAGAGTTTGACTGTCGATTGTTGATGGTGTTCGGAGTAGGTGTTCGATACTTGTGCAGGGTTACTTCGCTCTTTACACTGTTCGCAGGGTGAACAAAAAAAACGATGGATATTTTATCTGAATACTGCATTCTTCTGTTCCGGTCTTACCTGCCAATGCTAGACATCCTGATTCGCACCACCTGAACACAATAGCAGCGGAATGAACTAACTCCCACGTTACTACGAACGAAGTATCAAAGTGTACTTTGATCTTGTTTAACGCTTCAAAGCATCCCAATTAGGTATCGCCTGCTTGAACGATCTGCCAGCTAACCTGAAATTCAAAAAAAGTATCCTTTTCTGAATAACCTGGTTTCACTGTTATCCCTTCAAGGCACAGAATGGAACAAGATGTAATGGAGTAGCGCACGATACTGCTCCAGCTATACATCACCATTCGCAAAGCATTCGTGTTCCGCTGCAGGCGCTCTCACTCGATTATCCTTCCACTATCAGCCAGCCAGCGTTTCCCGATAGCAATGCGATACAATGTTCATGGTTCCTTTCACGCCCGCTCGCTTGCTATGGTGACATCGTGTTCCTTGTAAATTTCGTGTTCGTTTTGCACTCGTCACACCAATCCAGATCGAAATCGAGTTCGCCTGAAAGCATAAGGACGTAACGTCTTGACGGAGCTGGCCTGGCTATCAAAAGGAAGGCAGTGGAGCAACTTTCAGGCAATTCAGTCACGGAGAACCGGATGGCTGTTAAGCTATTGTTAAGCTAGGAAGCATACCGTACCAAGCACAGGCCGTGGTGTTAAAAGATGCCGTCTCGCTCCTTGGAACAACATTTATTTTTCACACGTTTTTCTTTTACTGCGCTTTTGCCCTACGCTATTCAATTTCCTTCTTTGCATCACGTTCCCCTAACAGCCCTCCGGATTTCAGAAGTTTTGCCCTTCTTCCGTGAGGCCGGGCACGGGCCCAGACAAACTTCTATCGTCGTTTTCCGATGAGGAACAGCTGGTTTTGCGTGCGCCAACCCTGGCCGGTGTCTCTTTTTCTTCTCCTAACAGCGAGCGCACTGTCGGCCGGACTCGTCACACTGTACGTGCACGAGTCAAGACGGTTGGTACGGTTCTGCAGACACACGAGCGGTTTCTGTAGCACAATGCAATGTGCCACCAAAAAATGGTTCTCTAGAGGGAAATTAAAACCATCGGTAAACTGGAATCGGCTACGGCTAACGAGATGCAGTGCCCAGCGACATCAGATCGGGACGATGTTCCGACCATCACATCGCACCGGTTCCCAGAAGATGAGTAATGGTGAAACGAGTTATGACTTTTATCAACCATTTTTGAGGTCAAATGAGTTTTATTTTCGCGCTCCACTTTATGGCTTACCAATCCTGGCGCTAAGCGCCATCCTTCTGACACCGACATTGGCCGTTGTTGATAAATCATTCACCCCGGCACATTGGCCCATTGCTCCAGCATCTCCTACTACTACTTCTGCAAAGTGTCACTCGCTGAACCGCCCCAGCGCTCGTATGCTCACATCATCAGTCATTTTAAAGTGTTCGCTCACTCCCCTGCGTCCTTGCGTCTGGCACCGCGGGGCCTTGCCTCCTCGGGGCCGGTAAGTCATGATGGGCCACTGAACCAATCATTTTTGGTAGCGAAGAGTAATGATGATTGGATTTTTTCTCTCATTTTTTTAAAAAATATTTCGATGAAGAAAACCCTTGCGTTGCACTTTTGACATCATGTTCATCGCGCCGTTAATATGCTATCAGCTTAATCTGATTGCGACTCGCCGTCGAGTTCGGTGCTTTTCGGTGTATGTACGTCTCACATTAGCCTCGTTTCTTGGGGCAGCAACTCAAACAAATAGCTTGAACAAAATCACCCCGCGTCAGTGAACTGTGTCTCGGACCAGACAAAGCACTTTGATTAAAAGAAATTCAATTTAATAAAATCTCATTTTGACGGAAATTTGCCAGCTAGGAGGACACGCTAGCCATACTTGAGCAAAGGTTCAAAGATCCCTCCAATATCCAATGCCTTCAGTCTCAGGTCACCATACAATGGTCATAAAATAGATAAATCAAATTACTAATCAAAATTATTCCACAACACTCTTCATCACGGTCAAATCCTCTTCGTACCGGTTGGCGGTGGGGGAGAAAATTAATTATCTTTCCGGAGCGCATTTCTCACCGAAAAACGGGCGAATCCCCTCGAGACCATTGGGTCAGCAGCGCAGTGCAGAGGATGAATTTCTGTGTTCCAACAAATGGCACCCAGGACGTCTGCTTGTGTTGCTTGTATTGGCTTTAATGCTGTTTGTGTAAGAGCGTACCCAGTGTAGTGTTTGGTGCTCCTCGACGCTTCCATCTCTTGGCAACGGGCTTGTTGGTCCTTTCTGTGTTGAAACCATTCATAGTAAGTGCCGGACTCCGCTACTTGGATGCTCTCATAAAGTGAACTTTACGATTCTTGGATTTGCAGCTCGTGGAATGAAATTTTATTTCTTGCGCGCCCCACGGTCCTGCGCGGTCCGCGGTGATGGACCACGTGTGGTTAGAGCCCACATGCAACAGCACTTCAAAGTCCCAACGACGCTCCATCCTGGTCCGTTGAAAGATGAAGATGAAGACCACCACAAAATCCCGCTACATCGCTCCTCACACACACAGCCAGCTGGTAGCTTATTACGAATCCCCTCGAAGTCCTTTTGCTACCTTCTCGTGAAGGAACGGTTTTTGGGTGGAGGGAGGAGCTGAGCACAAGATCAACCTCATCACTTCAACTCCGACTCCGACTCCGACTCCAACTCCGGTCGGTCGGTCGGTCGGGGAGTCCGTCAGCAAACGATGCCGCAACATGTTGAGCTTGTTTCAGCTAAATAAACAATTACCCAGCCAGATTGGGACGAAGGCGAGGAGCTATCGTTTCGGTGTTTTGGCGTGGGCCAAGGTCCGCCATGCTGCGGAGCGCAGTTGACAACCGGGGACCGAGGGAGGGGTGTTGCAATGTTTACCATGGCGCACCGACGTGGAGGGAAGAAGGAGCGTTGCAAGGGCATCTGCTGGATGGATGGATAATTCTTTGATGAGCACATCCGGAGAAGCATCCCCCCTCCCAACCTTGCACGGGACTACTTTACTTTAAACAACTCCCTGCTCTCCCTGTGTGTGTGTGTGTGTGTGTGTGTGTGAGCAAGGGATTAGCTTTGGAAATGTTTGATTTATCGCTGGCTGGCTGCTCGCTGCTACTCGCTGCCCATGCCCAGGCTTCAAAGTTAGCCCTTTATTTTGGTAAACATTTAAATGGCGCAGAATAACAACACACGCGGAGCCGGGTCCGGTGTTCTGCTAAAGGCCACCGTCGCTGCCACTGCAACACTGTTGAACGTTCCGCTGTGCGGAACGGACGTCAGACTGGTGGCAGAGCGTTTGTAACTAATTTTTGGCAACATTTGACTTCATTCACGATTCATCGACTGAACAGCACACAGCTCCCAAGCAGAAATGCTGCTACATTCACCACGAGGCGATGAAAGGAAATGTGTCTGTTTATTAGCGATGCAGAACACGAGCGATCGCTAAATTGAAAATCCAGGAACCGTCATTTCCATCTTGTCGCACACACCGACCAAAATGGTGGACCGGGGGCCCGGCGGTCCCCTCAAAAGCCAATCGTGCTTATGCTTTCTGTTTGAAGAGCATTTACATCATCGTAAAGTCTTATTACCTTTCGCAGACCTGCCTTCGCGTTTGCATGGTGGCAATCGACATCGACGTGCATGGAATCGACAAGGTCTATTTACCTTACCTTACCTCCCCGCTACCAGAGGTACTTCGTCACCTCACAGGAATTAGCTTTTTATCGAGCTTTTTGGCCCGGGCCTACCACTGCATCGTCATCATTGGGCGCGTCATAAAAGTCCTCTCCCGATCCGCAAAACATAACGAGCCCAATTTCGTCAACCTAAGACGACTCTGGCATACGTATGGCGCATTCTCGCACACACACTCACAGTATCGGTGACAGTGTTGATGGATCCAAGAGGGATCCATAAAAAAAACGGGCGATCCAACTGAATCGAATGAAACGATTACGTGCAGACGGTCGCAGGGATGAAAGTGTAACCGATCTCCTTCTTGGTGGCACCTCCGGAACCAGGAACAACCTGGAGTGGAACAGAAATGGCAAATGGCGTAACTAGAGCTCTTTCCTTTCACACTCGCAGCGGTCGGTGACTCGAGTGACATGATACGCACATTCCGTCATCGTTTCCATGATTTGGAGGCCTTCGGTAGAAGTGAGAGGAAAAGGCTGATGGTTAAGTGTTGGGTCTGGATCGTAAAAACTCCGGAGCGATATTCCAGCGACCTCGTGACTCATCCCATTTCAGATAACGTATTCATATGCCACTTCGAGCATTACTGATTTCATTACCTTCTACTCTCTCTCTCTCTCTCCATCTCTCGTTCACAGTGATATCTCTTTCAACGAGGAAGGACCGCTCCATCGATCGACGAGCACGTGGCCGGGTTACATCCCGGCGTACCGGGGCGGGAAATGAGAAAACGCAAACGCATCAAACGCTAGCCAGTCGTCCGGTTGGAAGATGAGTGTCCACGACCGTGCACCAGCAAAAGTGTTAATCATGCCCGAGCCCCGGATGTGACGTGTGTGTGACGTAGCGTGTGCGTTTGCGTGCCCGCGATTAGATGTGGTAGTGTTACTCTTCGCCGGCATTAGGAAAGGATAAACGGGAAGTGTTCAAAGTAAAGTGACTTGTGCCCAGTGGTATAGGCGAGGTGGCAGAAGGGTGTAGTTTGTAGTGGTGGTCCAGCACACGCGGGAAAGGGACCCGCCGAAAGTGCGAAACCAACACCGTGACGTCACAAAGAATCGGAAACCACCGGAAAAACCACAATCCTTAGGTGTCTTGGGGTGAATCTAGCTCGGTTATTGTTTTTGGTGATATATAAGGAGTGGCCCGGTTTGACGGTTGTGGTCGTGGTCTGCTTGGAAGAAACCAGCGGCAGTGAATATCATTTCTCCCCAAGGGAAGCTTCTACTTTGGCAGGGAATCCCGTACTGTGGAGTGCTTTCAATTCCATTAGTGTGCTGCGGTGGACCATAGCCATAGCAACCGAGTGCGGCTTGGTTGTTTTGGTGGACGGCTGCAGGACGACGACTGGCAGGATGAACCTGATGGACTCGGAGAACCGGGTCGTCCTGAACGTCGGTGGCATACGGCACGAGACGTACAAGGCGACACTGAAGAAGATCCCGGCCACGAGGCTCTCGAGACTGACGGAGGCGCTGGCCAACTACGATCCCATCCTGAACGAGTACTTCTTCGACCGGCACCCGGGTGTGTTCGCCCAGGTACTCAACTACTACCGGTGAGTGTACCTTGCAGGGACCGAGATCAAATATTTATGCCACATACTGTTACGCTACCGATTAATTCGGGTCAGTGGTCAAAGCCTTAAAGAGAATCGGTTTTGGTATTTGCCCTGGAAGCTGGAATGCATCTTGTACCGAAAGGAAACCCCTTTGCTGGATACGTCCTGCCATTGGACAATGGAACTAATTAATAGCAGCAAGTTTCAATAGCCGTGGCCACACGGAGCGAAAATTTGCGCGCAAATTTACAAATTAATGCCAAATCGTTTACGCTTCGATATGTTTACGTGGCCGGGTTGAGGAAATTAAAATCGTTTTGTGGAAGAAAAGGATTGAACACACTAGCAATGATCACTATCTATCAATGTAAACCACAAATAGAACATATTGCGAGCCCTTCCGTTTGCAAACAGCTTTTACTCTAGGTTTTACGCTCCACGGACCTATAATCGTTTGACAGCATGTAAACGGCAAGCGTAAATGTTTTGGCATTAATTTTTTCGTTTGCGCTAGAGTTTTCGCCCCGTGTGGCCACGGCTAATGACTGCAAGACAAAAGTTGCGGTGCGGAAGCAAGTTCCTTACGACCCAATGAGTGAACCGAAGTTTCCCATGGCACGAAACTTGCGGTAGATTAGTAATTACATTGAAAGTAGATTATGCTTGATAGCCACTGATAGGCTACGTCATTATCAGTGATTCGTGGTACAATTTGATGCATTTCTGCTCCTGACGTTTCTCTCCCAAGTACTTCCGAGTATGGAGAAGAAACTTCATATGTTCAAAAGTTATTGAGTTCCATCCAGATCTGTCTCCGGGAAAGTTACCGAAACGAATAATCCTTAGGACCAATCGATTCCACAGAAGTTTCTCGGTGTAATTGAATAAATGAATTCCTTTTCTGAATCACTTCCTCTGACAAATGAGTTAATGAATTCCAAGCAATCAAAAGCAACAATTCTACCATCGCATCGCAGTGACTGGTGAGTCCGAATGAATACTAAAACCCCATTTCAATAGAACCATTTGCGTTGGCGGATGTTGCGATTCAATCAATCCTTGCCAAAAGCGCCATCTCACAACCTGGCCACAAACTCGGCACTCCACTTATTCCACGTCACGTCCCAAAAAGGCTTGTATTATTGCCGAAATACCGGCTCCTTTGGTGAGGGTCGCTGAATGAAAATCCAAAATGAGGCTGTGTGAAGATTATCTCCAAATCACCCAACATCCCCCCCCCTTCGGGGTGAGCGATGGACATTCCGGGCTGGCCGGGATAAGTGAAAAGCTCTGGCACGCCAGGCAGTAGGGCGAGTAGTGCATGTACCAGGTGTCCATCCAGGGTGTCCAGGGCCCTCCTTCCTTTCGGACTAGTGTGAGAACATTTTCCGGAACACTTGGTTGCATCCGTGTGTTGCAATCGCTGGACCATGGTGAAACCATTAGCATACCGTCCGTGCCAAGTCCATGTTCCGCTCGCACGAAGGTGTCCAGAGTATGCTACACGCCCAAAAGTATCCATATTCAGCTCAGGTGTTCTAGCATGGAGATGCCGGATGCGCCGGACGGATGCTCTCGGAAGGGTTTTTGCAGAACAAACCCTCCTATCCGACCCCACTCCACCACCAAAGGGCAGCATCAGTAGACAGACCATCTACACACACACACAGACCCCGTTTTGGAACGCATTTTGAAGCAAGCTTGGCACTTTAATGAGCCAGCTTATCGGCCAGTTTGCACACGGATCAGTCTGAGGAAACAAAGGGAAAGGGGAGGAGTGCGGAGAAAGAGGCGGTGGCTCGAGGGCGTGCCGAGAATATGCATAATTTAGCTCTGCTACGGCTACGGACCGGGCCGGGGAGGAAAGAATCCAGCTCATAAAGCTTCATCTCTCGACGCCTCGGAGGCAACGCTCGTTCGCTCGTTTCTGCTGCGCTGTTACAGACCTACCTTCAAATACAATACACCAGCCCTCGGGTCCCGGAATCTGATGCTGAACTGAAGTGATGATGATTATTCTGCCTCGCCACAGAGGCCACACCACTACTATCACTCTTCCGCCTAGCTGACCGACCGGAAGCATATTAAACAACTTCCTGTCGGAGCTGAAGCACCATCAGCCACCGGCTCGTTGCGAACCGGCTCAACGCTTGTTGGGGGTTCCCCGCTACCGCGCTCTCCGCTCCCCGGTACACTTTGTGTTTAATTTATTCTTCAAAAATCATAAATACCTTTCATTAGACTATTCTTCGGCCACGAAGTACACCAAAACAAACAAAGCACCGAAGGACCAACAGTATCTAGCAACAGTAGCAGCAGATAGGAACGGAGATGCTACCGTCTTCTGCTCACACGGGCCGACATAGGGCCGACGTACACACCCCAGCCCAGAGGCCCTTCGGTGGCATAGGTGGACGCAAGGGTGATTTAAAATTTAATACGACCGGCCCGTACCGCTTCGATGAAGCTGGTGCCGAAGCGACCGAAGGTTAGCCAAAGAATCGAGTCGATCGAGCTAGCTAGCTAGCTAGCTAGTTAAGTCCCTAAAGGTGCCTGGCCACGACAGCAACGTTTACGCAAAGAAACTTTCCATACGATCGATTTCCTGCTCGATCGGAAAGTCGCTTTAAAGAACTGTCAAAATGCGCGACGTATATGCTGTATATGCTGTTAATAAAGGAAGAGTTTCAAAATTGCTTTCGTGGCCGTACATTGTAAATAAAACTTCATACCTTGCCAAAGCTAACGAAAGATTGTTTACTGCGAAAGTTGCTATCATGGCCATGCACCTTAACTCTCTGCACACCTTGAGAGGGAGACCTTGAGACCCTACTCTGAGCGGTCCTTTCCAGCACCTTTTCAGCAAAAGGCGACCTTCTCTCTCTCTGTCCTCTTCTCTAGTACCTTCATTCCCTTCCAGCGCTTTTGTGGCCGATCTAACGATGCTGTGCACTAGCGTAAACATTCTTAGCACGAATCTGCGAGCGGCAATGAATTGATGCTCTACATATTTTATGCACACGACGCGGAGGCGAACAAACAAAAAAAACCGTAGCCGAATAGTGTTCCTCGCCTCGCCTACTTTAAAGGCACGCTCGGTTTCGGTGTTTTTTTTTATCGGGCCCTTTTTCTATTCAAAAATGGATCCGCTTTATTTACAGGATCATAAATATGAAAAAGTATGACCAGTAGTGCTGCTACTGTTCCCTGGCAGGTGTTTCCTATCCACGACATGCGCAAACACCGGACACTGGAACGATTTAATAACTCGCTCCGCCGCAGGCAATGGCTAGGGCGTTTTAAGGTGCAGCTGGTACAGTTGGCTCCTCGCTAGTCGTACAGTCGAACCTCTCCATTCTAAATTACTGCTTTCACAAGATGGACGCTCAGGAATGTTTATCCCTCATAAAGCATCTTTGTCGTTTTCGGGAGAGAGAGAGAGAGACTTTGTGCTTTCCGACAAGTGGAAGCTCGCGCTGCTCATCATAACTGACCATAATGGAGCGTGAATGTTTCCTCCCAATGTTCCAGTCGATGCCATAAATTTTCACAGGGAACCGACCAGGTGGTCCCCCCGGTGTGGCACCCAGTCCCGTTACGGTCACCAGTGGTCCGCGAGGTCGTCCTGCCATCCCGGGACGCATTCGAGCGCGAAATTAGCTTACCACGTGCATGCCATTACTCGTGAACCGTTACTAACGAATTTTTATCCGGCAATCGAAAGCATTCTCCGTCTCGCCCCCCTCCCAAAAAAAAGCTCCTCGTTAAGGTTACAAATGGAATCCAACAGCAACAACGAAAAGAAAGGAGAAAAAATGGTTGACTGATCCGGTGGTCAGCGGACAGACAGACCGGCAGGTTATGATGTTTTATTAAACAGTTTCGCTTCGTACTCGATACTCGAATCGAAGGACCAGCAAACCAATTTACTTGCTTCTGCTTCCGAGGCTGCCGATCCCTGGCGTTATGTGATCGCCATTGGCTTGCTTGCGGAATGAATAGGCCACGGCCTCGGCCCGTCGCATTCGCAATTGCGAGACCGACCATAAACAGATCGCTTCAGACCACAATGAATCATATATTATACTCTCTGTCCCTTTCTCTCTCCCTTCCATTCCAGCACCGGCAAACTGCACTATCCGACCGACGTCTGTGGTCCGCTGTTCGAGGAGGAGCTCGAGTTTTGGGGTCTCGACTCCAACCAGGTGGAACCGTGCTGCTGGATGACGTACACACAGGTAAGTGGTGCACCGCCGTCGGTCCGGGCGAATGGAACACTCGTTACCATTCCCGCAGCCCGAGCTTGCTGGTGACAAACGGCAACAATTTTCCTTCCTTCGGCTCGACATGACCTCGGCGTACAATGTCGTTTGATTTGATTGATTTTTGGAGAGGCGCCTCCATCAGGACGAGGTCTGCGAGGTCCGTCGTCGATTTCACGGTCACCCCGTGGCCCCGTCAAACAGTCAGTCAGGCCAACCGATGGCCGAGGTCTGTCGGTGATGAATGAATCCTAATTTAATCCTGATTGATGGAGGACAACTCCCGGCGTCGGGAGGCGACCACGGTCGATGGTTGCCTCCGTTCGGTTTGTTGACGAAATTGGCATTCTGTCCCCACGAGCTGTACGAGTGGCTGTGTGTATGTGTGTGACTTGGGGTGCTTGAGTGTGAGCATAAAAACGTTTGTCCGACAACAGCCAATCATCAGGCAGGAGGAAGCGAGTTGACACATTGACGTTTGGGCAACGTAGAGCGCCAAGAATGGTCCTAATGTCAGCGAGAAACGGATGCAATGGTTGGCCAGACCATTGATGACTTTCCCAACACTGGACCAAACTGGAACGCGAAAATGTGCGTCATAACGATCTCGTCAAATCCCCTCAACTGCTTGAGAAGGCGGAGGAGTAGGAGGAGGCCATTGCTATCGCCCACTGAACTGGGTCAGCGTTGCGTAGGCGTACTGCAGCTCTTCGGTTGCCGAGAAGCAATCTAATTTCCATCGAAATTGGAAAATATAAATCCCAAAACCAATGCCCCCATGTCCCGTTGTTTGTTTGCGTCGGTTCAACATACGCCAGTTCAATCGTGGTGACAACAAACGCAACAGCAACATTACAGCGACAAATGGAATGGCTGGCAAGATGGATGGGTTCGGGATGGATTCCCCCCGATTGCGGGGGATTATTTGCAAACGGTAGAGTTATGTGACTGAAATGATAATGCAATTTTGCGCCCCGTCGCTACATGCCCCGGTATTGGGGAGCATATTACCGCGATGAGATAACAAGTAATTTATGCAACTGAATCCGGGAGGGCAAACGTTTGGTGTGCATTCAGTTGAACTGCATATTGCGCGACGATGAATCCTTCAATAGGTGTAGGAAATTAACAAAGACTAGTCCACTGGATAATATTAAGTCGATCGGTAGCCACAAATAAATTTTAACATTATTACAAGACGTGGCTTTACTTTTGGTCAGTAGCACGTAAAATATCAAATTTCTTTTTCCGAATCTAGAAAATACTTGAACGTTTGCACAAGTCCATCATAGAAATTTTCGCAATAGTCTAAATAATAGACTTGCGGTAATATGCTGTCAAAATAAGTCATAACTCTGCTACTAACATCAATCTTCTCCTAAAGTTATTGGTGCAAGGTGTGGCTATTCCTATAGAGTGTCATTCAAAGGCGTTCTATGTAATGTTTGATCAGCTGGAATAGGACACTTTGTGCTCCAGCTCTCTCGCTCTACACCGCAGAATACGCCTTAAGCATAATGCAAGGAAATCCACTTTGCTCGTGATTGAATCGATTGAACAAACCGTTTCTGTGGCACCGTTAAGCACCGTGCTTTCAGCGATGAAGCCAATCTGGGGTGGTGAGTGCCACGTGCTCGCTGGTTCAATGATCGCTTGCTCCACGTGATCGATCGTGATTTCCATCGCGAACGGCGCCGTTAGCAGGAGGTCTTACACGCTAAGCTGCTCGTATTTTAAGCAGAATGCGAAACTTGTATTGATTGACTGTATCGGGTGCATTAATACTTCTCTTCGCCGAAGGCAGCCTCTCTTCCCTCCCGTGACGAGCTCCTTACTTGCTCCGAAACCCGTCAGCCCGTCTGCAGCTTGCGATGGGCGAAGCGGTGAAAGAAAGTAATTTGATTTATTCACACCTGCCATACGTAATGTTGTTTCGATTTTTCGATTTAGCGTTCGACGAAAGTTCCTTCGTCTCAGCATAGCGATACCGACACCATAATGCCACCACAACGCCGCTCGACTGTGTGTGTGTGTGTGTGTGTCATCACACGCACCGAACGCGTTGATTGACGACGAAAGATTGATGAGCGAGAAGTTGTTACGAAACGTGTGATTTGTTGGCATTAATCGTCTCTCGCTTGGCTTACGATTGCAATCCCGAGCGAGACAGTCTTCCAAGGAATACCGGCATGCCGGCAAGTGCTAACTGTTGACAAGCTTTGCTCCTTGTGCTTCTTCACAAGCACCGTGGGTCGGGACGAGACCAGACAGAGGTGGTTATGTTGTCGCAAACCCCCTGCAAAAAATAGGTGTTGTAGCTGAAAGGTGAATTCCAGATTTTCTTTCAACGGATTCATTGACATCCACTCTTTTCCTGTGCGTATGAAACCAATCAAGCAATGTAGCACACCGGGAGGGTAGCGGGTACCATGGAAAGAAGCGCCAAACATGCGTGCGTGAATTCGTAGCGAAGCAATAACCAACCGAATATTGGCGGGTACGAAAATACCCGGAAAATGCTGCCCGGGTATGAGGAGACGCATTGCAAATAATGATGATACGTCGTGATGTTTTGGTACTCATGCAATATTCAGCTAACGTTTACGCGAGGGGTGCGACTTGACGATGAAGTCTTTATGTCACGATGCTACCCAAGGTGCCAGGTGTGTAATCATTCCTGGAAGGATAAAAAGTCGCTCGAGACTTTGGGATTGGTTTACAGCGCGCGCGATTCGGTTTGTAATGACTTGATACGGGTTTTCGACGCAACTTTGTGAAGTGTTGCTGTAAGATTGCCTGCTCTGCTATGTGAATCTATTCGCTTCGCGGAATGTCACGGATCACGAGTGACGCACTTACCTTCGGCTTTGATGTGGAACATATGCTCACACACAGAAGCAACTTCTCTTCACTGTCACGGAAACGAAGAGTATTTCGACGAAGTAGTGCTACGGAGGTATTTTCAATTTCCTTTCTGTGGGACATGGATTCCACGAACAACGAATGCTCTGCTCTGCAGTACGTGGCTTGGCAGATGCAGGCGCAGGATGCTCTGCATGCTTTCAGGAAGCAGAAATGCTGAAAATCACGACGAATGATCATGAGCACACCCCCTTCCGGGAAATGTCTCCTTATCAGTTGCGCGGGAAATGAACAATCTTTTCGAGGAAACTTTTCACTCTGCACCACCCCAGGAGCATCACTCCGCAGCCTCTCCAATGCATGGCGTTCGTTTAGCAAAAACATTGCACTACGACGAGGCAAACGAATGGCAAACTTTTTCACTCAGCAGTGTATGCTTGTGTGTATGCTAATGTGTTGGCGTACCGTGGGCGTATGCTGTATATACGCACAGCGAACCCAGTTTCCCACGTGCCAGAGAATCTTTTTTAGCGGAAATATTTCTAATTTTCTCAAAAACTTTCCGGGTTAGTCCTTTATGTTTAGTGTTGTATATGCGGTTCGTCAGTTCACACTTGCGCTTGTGTGTGCCGCACGACCATTGCACACAATTTTCACCATCTTCTTTCGATCATAACCTTTTTAATGCAAAACCTTACTCAGGGGTGCTGTTTAGGCGAGCAACCAATCCCCTGCCTTTGCAGTCTTTTAGTTATCTATTTCCACCAACCAATACAAATGATGAGGGTTGCTCATGAACTATATCTGCTTAAAGGTCATAGGAAAACAAAACCAATTAAATTACTTGTCCCGTTGTTCAGATGAAAAGTGCTAGTCTACCGCAGGTCTTATTCATACGTTCGGTTTATAGATCACTTTCAATGGAAAATCATTTACGCTAATGTGGCTTCTCTGTTCTCCCTAAAAGTAATTGTTGTGGTAGTCGCTTCAAATGATCGAATAACTTTTTTGCGTGCAGCAGCAAACTCGCGAGTACTTATCGACTTGGTACACGGTCTGACAAATGGGTCCAATTAGCACCACTGAAAATCCGCAAGCGGTTTTCACAGTTTTTCTTTGCATTTTTTCTTGTTTATTTCGAAATGTTGTGGGTATTTTGCGTGCGGCTGTACGTTTACTCGAAACATCAACGCGGTCATTACGGTCACGATGGGTGTTAATTTACTAGCGGGGCACTTTGTTCATGAGTATTGTTCGTTTTGCTAATCAAAATTGCCGCTTACCGAGTTGTTATAAACTCGGTGTTGAATGGACGAAAGGAAAGTTTAGTTCCCACAGTTTGTTTTGTTCTTAATATTTTTTTATTTCACCATTCTATTTAATTTTTCTGAAATCCACTACAGCACTGTGTCTGTAAACCACTTAGTTCGTATATTAATATGTTCATAAATAAGGTTTAATCTCAATCAACATTATTATAAAAAAGGATATTTTGTTTTACAAAAACTCAAACAAATGGAGTTTCATGTGTTGTTATAGTTCTGAGAATTTCATTTTTGAAAAATCTTTTCGTTCACTTTTCTAAACTACCAAGAGTAACTAATTTCCAAAGTGTAATGGTCCAATTTCTCTTTCCATTCAAGATTCTAACATAACTTTCTGGTCCTTTTAACTTCACACTACACCGGCTTCAACGGTACCAATTTGGAATTGTCCTCGCCTGTTTCATGGGAATTAAAACGTGCCCGGCCCCCCCATGGAAACAACCTATCCCATCCCAAAAACCATAACGAGCATCATCAAAATCGATGTGAAGTTCAGCAACTGTCCCAAATTTCCACATAGAACAATGGCGATGGATAAGATTCCGAGAAGCGAGAAGCAATCCACCTCGAAGAATCCCTGGAAAACCCCAAATCGCAAACGATCGCCCAAACCTATATGGTCGCAGAAAGGCCACGCCATGGCCCATGGAAAACCGAAAAATGGTTGCAGAATGGTTTTTGTGTTCTTCGAAGCATGAGCGAAGCGAATCGTCTTGTGCAAACCGATTTGTCCTCTCACGAACCGGAACCAACTTTATCCATCTCATTGACAATCAATTTAATGAAATTAGATAGTCATCGTACCGTTCACCACCCCATTGCTATCGTCCCGAACGAAATCCATCCTGAGAGCCACATCTCCAGCCAGACGAATGTTCCCGCTAACGACAAGTAATCTATCATCTTTGGCAGGGCTCCGGCCTTCTTCCGGCCTTCTCTCGCTTCAAGGCCACAGCAGCGCTGCTCCTGGTCGCGTTTTCCATCATTTGGAGAACAGAAGAGAATTGGAAAATTTGGTGGGAAATATTTACTTTTCAGCGAAACCACAAACGATGGCAATTGGGCGCGAAAAAGACGCTCGAATTGTGGACACCATATACTTCACCCAAGGACGGTGCTCATCAGTTCATCCTAGGCCTCCTTGGCTCCTTGGGGACGATATAGGGCATAGGCAGTGCGAGACCTTCAAGGTCTGCTATCGATCCACCTAGTCGGAGAACGATTACCACGTATCACCGAACGTGCGAGAAAGCCGACGACCAACAGCATCCACTCATCATCCATCCAGCAAATCCGGACGGACGTTGTGTCCTAAACTCGGTACTCCAGCTTGACTGGAACCACACACACACACATCACTCACTCGTAAATCTGGAGAGTCTGGCGACGCAACGACCCCATCTGCGCCTTTTTTCCCCGCTTCAAGCTCGTGTGAAACGATTATCTTCCATTAGTGGCACTGTTTGTCGTCTCGAAAGCCTCGTCCTTTACTGGCGCCAAACCAAACCTCAACCTGGGGGTGACCCAGACACCGTTAACTTCGTGCCCCAGACTGCCTTCAGGGCCCTCGGTGGGGGGTGAGTGTCACGTAGACCCGGACTAAAAAAAGAAGAAAATGAAGCGAAAAAAACTGGCTGAATGAGAAAGAAGCCGGCGTTGGTTTCTATTTCGGGCAACCGCCTTTCCAACTGAAACACACACTCTGCTCTGTGTGTCTGTGCCAATGTGTATGTGTGTGTGTGTGTGTGGCTAAGCAAACTTTCATCAAGCAATGGTTGCTGTGATTTCTTTGGGATGTCGTTAAAAATTTATAAATCCACCAGGCCCACTAGACTCGGACCTCCTCCTCCCTAGGACTCACCACCGCAGGACCATCGCAGCCTCGAGTACGTGCGCGGAAGATGGTACACATTGAGCTCCAGGGGACGCCAGAGCAGAGCAGAGGACAACAACAAAACAGTCACTCCTGGGTCTCGTTTGGGCGGCGAAACGATGACGATGCACTTTGGAGCTACGATGCGATGCGATCCTGGTGATATACACCAACACCGGTACGATTTTAGCTAATGATCCGTGCGAGCAGCACGTCGTCGTTTGCAGCGTGGCAAGCACCTTTGGCCCCCAACTCATACCAGGGCCAGGACCTAAGGGTGAAACTGCTCCATTCCAAAACGGAATGTTTGCACAAAGATAATGTGTTCCAAGCCGTTCGCAACACACGCGCACACCGCATCATAGGACGTGGTCGTCCTTGCTCGTTTATTATTTACGCAAATATCCCTGCGCCAGTGTGCCAGCATCACGGGCATCGGTGGTCACGGCCTGTGGTCCATGATGGCGGCCGAACTGAGGCCGACTGAGGTCGACTGAGGAACACACTGGAACACACGCACTGCTCCATCTCCTTCTCTCTCGTGTCATCATATTTCCAATAATCGTTTCATAGACGTCGTCGCTGACAGACACGACACTAAATACACGAGGGTCCATCCTGTAACACTCCTCCAGTTTCGGCCTTTTTTTCCGCACCCCCTTCTTCGCCTGCCCCTTTTTATGGTAATGATTTATGGAGCCCCGGCGCAACATCGTTCGTAGTCGGTCGATCCTATGGACGTCGGTCCAGCATCGATCGGGTTTGGGTGCAATTTATGATACATAACTGGCGGCAGACTCGGGGGCCACGAGTCCCATCGTACGGCCTTCAAATGATCCGGCCGGTCCCAGCCCAGCCAATCAACCGGTACACTTCGAACCACCTCGGGCCACTTCATCGTTTAGTCGTTTCGCATGCGCCCCTCCTCCGGTGGCCTTCAACCGATGCTGGTACAAGCTCGAGCCTCTCGAAGGCACTACTAATGCTTACCGACCTCCACACACACACACACACACACACACACACACACACACACACACACACACACACACTGGCTCGCAGAAGGATATGGTCAACCCGGTTGACCACTAATCGAATTGACTGGAGCAAGGCGTCTTCCGTTTTTTGCCATCTGATAGCCGAGGGTCTCGCCAAAAACCTCTCGTGTATTTATAGCGTACGCCGTATCTCGTGGTCAGAAGACGCCCACCCCCCTCCCCCTCCCAGAAAAAGGGCGTGAAAGTCGGAAACTTTGTTTTCACTGTTCCGGCCCCAAATCGATGAATAATTAATTCCAGCATCCGGAGATGCCCAACGAAGGGGGTCGATCGGTTTTCTAAGCTTTTCCTTCCCATTCTTTCTCTTCACTCACACACACACACGCTTCACTTTCATCGGTGCGATCACGACGGCAGCATCGCGATACGCAGGAAACGCTCGCCGTGCTGGAGCGGCTCGATCTCGACACGGAGAAACCGACCGAGGAGGAGCTGGCCCGGAAGTTCGGTTACGAGGACGATTATCTGAAGGGTACGGTTTCCTGGTGGCAGCACACGAAACCACAAATTTGGTCACTGTTCGACGAACCGTACAGCTCCAACGCTGCCAAGGTAGGTTTTTGGGGGTCGAGGAGGAGAGGAGGACGAGAAAGGACGAGTGATATATGGACATGGGTTACGCCCACAAACCCATTGCCGGGCAGAGGATGGGCCTTTCATAGCGCGTGAAGAGTGATTAACTCCAGGGGGCGGCCAAGACCTTTCTCACAATGTCGCTCTCTCTTTTTTTCATTCTTCTTTTTACTCTCTCTCTCTCTCTCCCTGTTACAGATTATCGGTGTGATATCAGTGTTCTTCATCTGTGTGTCCATTTTGTCGTTTTGCCTGAAAACACACCCGGATATGCGAGTGCCGGTCATCCGGAATATCACCGTCAAGACGGCCAACGGTAGCGCGGCCTGGGTACTGGACAAAACACAAACGAATGCCCACGTGGCGTTCTTCTACATCGAGTGTGTGTGTAATGCATGGTTTACGTTCGAGATTTTGGTAAGTTTGGCGATTGACTTCAAGGATCTAACGGTTAAAGTGCTGAACCCGGAACATTAGTTTGTATTGAAGGAGCTTTATCTCTCATTTATCCGGAAAAGAAACAGTTTAAGAAACCATTTCATTTTTAAGATTATGCTGACAGGACCTAATGGCTAGAATGACCAATAATTCATTGTCCATGTATTTTGATCATAATAATACACGTTATGTTCAATTATCAGTTAATCTTTTATGACCCATTCGTATGACATCAATTTGCAGACAGTTTTGTTTGTCAAACATGTTATTCACTCAGTGAAGAGTGAAGAACTCTTTATGGTCAACATGTTGACTTCTCATCGCGTCATCGCGCGACAAAGTCATGAAAAGATACTGTCAGACTTTATAAACGAAGACAACAAAACGGTCAGTACGAACTACTGTCCCTTGTACGGTGCCACTTCTCGTCGACAGACGCAAAACAAATCACGTCCACCAGTGAAATGAGCTATGAAATTGTTTCCAAAATTAAACCGAAGAAATGGCTTACGGTCGCCCGCTTGCTTAATGATAGACATTTGTCGCACCCCCGTGGGAGGCGGCGGAGTCCCGTGGAGTAGCCGGTTAGTGCAATGGAGTGAAACAAAACAAAACAAAACAAAACGCCATCATGCGCCGTCGGAAGGACACAAAGTAAACAGACAAAATCCATTACCCTCCCGCGGGTGACTAGCGATGGGCGAAAGCTAGAAACAATGAATTGCAGTAATGTACAAAGTTTTCCAGCTACATAAATCCACCCTGACGTGGAACAAGAAGAGAGGGCTATAAAGATTATGGCGTAGGTTGGCGTTCTTTCGGTGCTCGCTCTCTCTCTCTCTCTCTCGCGTCTCGTGGCATCTTCGCAGAAAGCGTCGTGTTGAAGTAATGAAATTTAATATATTATCCCGCCAAGGAGCGGGACTGTAGCCTGTAGGGGCGGAGAAAAGGAAAACTGCTTGCGACAACTTGTTACATGCTCACAATGGAAAAAGGCAACCGTAGCTAGTCATACTTGTGTAACTTTGGGTCCCATCAAGGACCTCCTGCTGCACGGTGATACGATGAAATCTAAAACAATCCGATAGCATGTACTTGCGACGCAGCGCATTGGATCCGATTTCTCGATGGCCGGCAGGCGTACCAACCATCCAACCAACCAACCAACCAACCATACCATCACTAACTGCTCAGCAAAAGGGAGAACGTCCATAAAGGACTGTCCTTTGTCGGGTGCGACGGGATACACAATCAAATGAATCCTTAGCACAGCAGGAGGATGAGAAACCACATCGAAGCGACCGTGCGGCCATTGCAGTTGCAGTGCACAGTATGACGCCTTCGGTTCCGTTCCCTGCTGCTGTGGTGTTGGATTGCCCGGTGGAGCGACAGGACGTCTCGGGCTTTTATCGGATTTCCCACAGCTTGAAGCTCCTTTCTTTGCAGCTCAATACTTTCTCCATCGATTTAACTCCGCAATCCATTTCCTTCGCCCCCCCTTAGGTACGCTTCATTTCCTCGCCCAACAAGTGCGAGTTCGTGACATCATCTGTAAATATCATCGACTACATCGCGACGCTTAGCTTCTACGTGGATCTGGTGCTGCAGCGGTTCGCGTCCCATCTCGAGAATGCCGACATCCTGGAGTTTTTCTCCATCATCCGTATTATGCGGCTGTTCAAGCTGACGCGCCACTCGTCCGGTCTGAAGATCCTGATACAGACGTTTCGGGCCTCGGCCAAAGAGTTGACGCTGCTGGTGTTCTTTCTCGTGCTCGGTATCGTCATCTTCGCCAGTCTCGTGTACTACGCCGAGCGGATACAGGCGAATCCGCACAACGACTTCAACAGCATTCCGCTCGGGCTGTGGTGGGCCCTGGTTACGATGACCACGGTGGGGTACGGAGATATGGCACCGAAGACCTACATTGGTATGTTCGTTGGTGCACTGTGTGCGTTGGCCGGTGTATTGACGATCGCCCTGCCCGTACCGGTTATCGTCAGCAACTTTGCGATGTACTACTCGCATACCCAGGCTCGGGCCAAGTTGCCCAAGAAGCGACGGCGAGTTCTGCCCGTGGAGCAGCTTCGACAACCACGTACTGCGGGTAAGTCTATCTCGAATGATTGTATCTATTGTATGTCCCTACAGTGGACACTACATTGCGAAATAATTGCTGCGGATCCTTCCTACAGTTTTTGCTTACAAGTTAAGTTCACTTTCTAGTACTTATGGCTAAGTACTCTCCTGGTATTGGAACAAGTGTGGAAGATTCTTTTGTCTTATGCCATTCCGGAGATCGATTCTCAAACATCTTGAACTGTGATTAGCACGACGATAAGAAGTAGTTTTGTTCCACTACAAATCATTCCACACGTGTTACTATGTCGTCCATTTGTCCTTTAAGCAACAGTCGGCTAGCAACTTCACGGCTTTTCGCTGCCTTCATGCTCACATCTCCTCTCCCCGTTGTTTACATTCCTTCCCTTTTTCTACGTGCCTCACCGCGACCACATCACATCCGTACTTCCGCTTACTGTTGCCGCCTACCACTATCTACATATTCACCGCGTATTCACGCTGTCGACGCTCTCGATGGATCGATCTCGCTACTGCTGCTGCTGCTGTTGCTGCTGCTGCAGGTCAGGGCGGTGGAATGGGCATGCCCGGTTCCGGTCCGATGGCTCGCCGGATGAACCAGGTGAAGACGAAGGATCTGGGGCCAAAGATCGGTAAGTTACGCTGTGCATTCATTTCGCTTCCCAAACCACAACCTGCCTCCGCGTCTACTTCGCTTAACGGTCTGATGGAAAGCTCAAAAGTCAGATAAAACCATGCTGACCTCCGACCCGGCCCCGGCTACCTTGCTTGCCAGGGGGGCCCGTCACCATTTTGCCAACCTTGATTCTCTTCACAGGACAGTATCGAAGAGCTTAGAAGCACTAGCGGTGATCAAAATCTCCTGCTATCCCCCCATCACACCACCTCCACACCGCTACAGCGTTTTTCTTCGGCGTTTTTAGCAGCTTAAAAAAGCCCTCCTCCTGCCAAAACACCCTGCCTACTGCTGGTTGCCGTTGGTCAATAGTTTAATCAGCCTCAGCCTAAACACCCCTTTGCTTCTTTGCTTCAACACTCCATTCTCCATTCTGCTTTCCACGGGACGCAACAGCAGTGGAAGTAACGTCACGGAATTGTACAGAGACAGAGAATCCCGCGAACCCGCTACGCTCTTACTGTTCTTACATCATGAGCACAACACAACCTCGCCTCACCACGCGCCCCCACCGTCATTTCCATATCGTGATCACCGTGATAGAAAGGTGTGACACCTGCCACCGCGGCCGCCATACTCGCGCGGGACTCAAAACCGCAGCGACAGTGTACAAAGTCCATTTCTCATTTTCACGCGCCACATTTCAAAGCAACCATCCATTTCCGGGGGTCCGGGGCCCATTTCCGGTGAACTAATTTGTCACGCCCCCCGTCCGTCCACGCCGATTTGTGAAACTTCGCGCAACAAAACCACCACGATAACCGCATAACCCTCCTCCGTGGAACGCGCCGCACCAACACCTTCATTACATTGACATTCCATCCACTCGCCACAACACTCGCCACAACACTCGCCACACAGGTTGCCGCAAACGAACCGTTTTTTCTTGTTTTTCACCTCCGTTGCGCCACATTTCTCGATGGTCTGTGGTCTCCGGTTGACGAGGAGCTTTCACTCAACTGGCAAGTGGGCGAGCGCTCGCCGTCCAGCTTATGCTCTAGTTGATTAACATCCGTGCTCGCTATTGAACGGAGCTCGAGAACGAAAGAAGCATTTTTATCATTTTGCCTTTAATCCATCCTTTCCATTGCGTTTGATCAGACGGCCGTCCTTTTTCGAAAACTGGTCAGCGAACCCTTTTTACACCACCGAGACGCTGTCCCGCTGTCAATTAGTCCTTGCTCTGCTACTGAACCGTACTTCATTTGCAATTTTCTTCTTCGTTTGAGATTGTGTCACAGAAATGGAACGAGTGCCAATGGAATTGTTATTCTGTTCAGCTCCACTAATTATTACCCATTTTCTTCATTTCGAGTTCTGTTCTTTTACAGGTATTTTGATTTTTGTCGTATCATTCTTCCATTAAAATGATTTTGTTATATAATTTACACTGAACCTTCCTTCTTGTCTAGTCTATAAAAAAGACTTATCTAATACTGAGACTTCTAGCAGCTGTGAAACTGGATACAAATTTGATTGCGCTACCAGCCATTATCTAATCTTTTGAATCCAGCAACCGCCACAAACTGCCGTGTAAAAGGATCGAAAGAAACTTGTGCTCCACTCCTGGGAAGCCACCAATGCCATTGAGTACAGCAAATGACCGAATCAATTCGAACTGATTCCGACGCCCCCTCGCCGGGGCCCCATCCCAAGCCCAAGCCCAAGCGGGGGCTCACAAGCTCAAAAGACAAATCGCTCCCGAACGAATGTTCACCGCACACGACGCAACTGAAGCGAAATGAAGTGACCCAGTGGTCCGTGAATTGGCAGAACGAATTCTGACACCACTGGCACCGGTTGTCCCGTCGGGCGTTGTCATTATTGTCCTTCGATCGACACCCCGTCCGGCTACGATTGACCGGAAACGGAGCAGAACCTCCAACCCCGATCGAAACCGAACGCCCATTGCCCCCAGACGGTACACAATCCTTGCGGGGGAAGTTATAGTCCCGATGTCGCGACCGTACGACCTGCTACCACTGCTACTACTACTACTACTACTGGTGGTGGTGGTGGTGCTGTTCCTACGATGACTGTACGCTCCTTTGGCCATGTGCTCGGGTGGAAGTAATTAACATGACAGTTGACTCGATGTCGTTTCCTTCCGACAACACGGACCACGACGACAACGACGACGACCGAGGATGACCGAGGACGCCAGCTATTGTTTCGCTCGGTCGTACGATCCTTTTGCGCCATGAAACTCTAAACCATGGGTGTAAGCGTGGGTAGCGTAGTTGCCGGTCCGGTTCCACTTCGCTTTACAATAGAAGGGGAGTTGACTTTCTTCAACTCCGCGACTCCGCGCGTTGGCGACCGAATTAAGGGCAGCGAAAATGGACACACCGACCAAAACCGACAATGGGAGTGAACTGGCTGGCATCGATTGGCTGGCTGGCTGGCCGGATCGTACATACGAAGACGAGGAGAAAGAGGAGGAGGAGGAGGTATCCTGGCTGCCTGGTACTTTGACACGGTTCAGCGCAGGGGGCGTTGCGGTGATGTGGAGACGCATTGTAAGGCGCCTTCTTCGCGATGCTTGACTGCCGAGTGGTCGGTCGTCCGCCAGACATCGTTTGGTGTTCGTTGAGGACCAGGAAGGACGAAGGATGGAGCTATGCGGTATGCGGTTTGCGGTGTGGAATGTGGTGACCATGGACCGCATTGTTTGCTTAATGGACACCCGGCGGTTCCCCGTTCTGGTCACCTTGCGGTGGTCTTGGTTTCGGTCTTGGTAGGCAATCGACCCTCTGAGGCTGAGGTGTTTTGCTTCTTGGTTTTGCCTTTGACGGACCACGGGCTCAAACCGTGGAGCTCATTAGTGGGAACCAAGACTCATTTCTTTATGCTGCTGCTGCTGCTCCTGATGGTCAACTAGTCGTGTTGGTTCATCATTCTTCAACACAATAGCATTTGCCGGCCAAAAAGAAACCAATCAACATTAATCAAAGGAATCAAAGGGCCATAATTCGGACTCGGAGTGTACCGGTAATGACCTAAGGGAGTAGTAACACCTTCAATGATTAACAGCAAACAAACTTCCACATTTCAAGTCTTAATTCATCTTGCTCCGCTATTAAGTCATTGTAGCTAAAGGACAAGTTGTAATTAACCTATTGTTGCTGATATTCGAACCAATCATTGACGCGCATGGCGATAGCAGTAATCAAGCAAAACTTTGAAGTATTATCAAAAGACCAAATCTAAGAAGACAGCCGACATCGATCACGAGCTAAAGCTTCCAGGATGGATTGCTATCCCGCGTTGTGCAAACAATTCCTCCTTTCTTATTAAAGTATCCTTTGAAGCCCCCCGGTTCACCTAGCCTCAGCGTTGCTCATTTCGCAGAAACCTATTATGCAAACATGAGCGAAACGGAATCACAACAAGCTGCTAACCTGCGAGCTGGAGCTGCGGCTGAGCTTGGGGCTGTGTCTGTTTAGCATCTGTCATGTGTCAGGTACTTGGAGATTCCGTCCCAGCGGCGGAACAGTCTGCAGTGTCCGGGTTCCTCGAAAGGATTAATGCGGTAACCGGGCGTTTGTGCGCGGGTGCGCGCGCGTGCCCGAGGGAGCACCAATCTCTGAGGTGACTGCGTCCGTGAAACTTTGCAGGCCCGACGTGGGCTCGGGAACCGAGCATAATCTCTTGTGTCATCTTCAGAGCCGAGTTGGTACAATGCTCCCTGAAGAGTTTAACGGAGCAAAAGTTTTCCAGCGGCAGCAGCAGCAGCAGCAACAACAAGTTGGCCCAAGCGCCAAAAGACGCGCATCCCGGCATGCCGTTCAGGGGTGGGTAACGATGAAAATCTCATTAGCTGGCCGCTTAGCGGGCGACCTGATGATTTGACGAGTGTATTTGCACCAGAGCTGTGATGTCAGGGGGTTTTTGTAACGCCAAAAAAAAACCTCCATTTACGCCGCTCTAATAGCATTCCTTCTTATCCGCATGGAAAGAAAAGGAAAAGCGAAAGAACGGAACAGCGACAGCAGGCGAAAAGAGGCCCGTAATGCGTCATGCGCCATTATCAGTAATTAGTCAAATGACTTCTGGCGAGGGTGAAATGATTAACATGAGGGAATGCTCAACCATTGCTCAGCCATTGCTTATCCAGACCTGAGTGACGAGTGTGAATGCCATATGGAGCACACACATGCACACATGTGCACAGTGATTCGCGATCCTTTTCGCGAAAAATCACATAAACCCCAAGCAGATTGCACGCTCGATGGTGAGCTGTGTGTGTGTGTGTGTGTGTGCCCGTGTGTGTGTGCTACCGTATAATAAGTATATCCCTCGCTTCCACCACGGCGCACCACGACCGGTAGCAGTAAAGGAAGATAAATGGTCGTGATTATCCCATTTCTCACCAGCTCACGAATGGCAATGAGCAACAGTGGCAGAAATAACAGCAACATAAGCAACAGCAACAGCAGGGCAACGTCATGTTTATGTGGAAAGTGGATCCTGCTTTCATTTCGTTTCCGTGTTCCGCGGCTCGATGCTGCAGTCCAGTCCGGTTTCCTTCCGGTAGCCGGGATCACATTCGCAAATGGCCTACTGGCCGGAAGTGCCAGCGATGTTACGAAACATACGTTTTGCTGTATTTTATTTTATTTCCCCGAATAAAAACATCCCGAAGCACGTACCGCACGGGAATAGTTCCGAGCGTTGCGATACCGTTCCGTTGCCGGCACTAGGCAAGACCCAGTGAAAAAAGGGGAAATTCTTGAAGTTACCCCACCATTCCCCCAGAAAGACACTGGGCTTAACCGCGCACACCGCGCCAGTTGGTTTGGACAGTTCGTTTAGTTAATTAGCTTAAACTGCTGTTGCTGCCCGCTGCTGTTGATGCCATTGCGGCAGTGGCTTGCTTGCTCATCAGCAAATGGATTCAGGACAATTCCGGTGGCCGGTGTCTGGCCGGTGGACCCCTGCTATCCAGCTGCTGAACATTGCAGTGGCTCCACTCACGTGCGCCGGTTACGCTTGGAGCACCGTTGCTTGGTGCTGAAGGTTTGTTGTTTTTTGCACTCCGAACGAGTGTTGCTCGATGGTTTATGGGCGAGCCATTTGGTGTCAGTTTACGAAATAAGCAGGCCGACGACGGCGGCTAAGGGACTTCACTGATTAGCTTAACCAGAAAGGTGAGGCCATTAGCTCGATGGAAGCAGCCTTCTATGGTAACGATCGTTACGTGACCAGTTGATAGTGTTCGTATTGAATAGAAACATAAAAAGGAATTACGAGCGATGGTTTGTACAACAGAGATTAAAATCAGTACCGACGTCGTAAACAGCGATTTATGAACGGTTGGCAGAATTGACCTCCCTTACCTCTAGCTCAGTCGTTTCTCAGCCAATCAGTGCTTAATCGACGATCAGCTTCTCAATATCTCAATATTTCAACATCTCTAGAATGGATTTCAATAGAAAACCTAAACTCCCTGGACTTACCTACATTTTAGCAGTGAAAACAAATTTGAATTAAATCGTATTCAGATTAAATTTGTGTTGCTGCTACTTACGATTGATTTTGGATTGATTACTACTCAGCTTCTTATCCTTATTAAGTGCTACAACCGACGAGCACTATCGGCTCAGTTCCTATTTGGCTTTAGATTTAGATTTCGTAAAGAGAAGCTTCATGCCTTAGAACTACTCACAACCTCACCAAAAGAACAACGCGCTGTATGTGATAATACATAAAATAAAAATCTGCTTCAACCTTGATCGATGTCTACTTCGATGACTAGCAATTCGAACAGTAACCGCCATCTATCATTACACGCTACAATGATTACTAGATTGAAATCGGCCTAGATTGGTACGAGTAGCAGAGCAAAACTTCCCTCAACCCTTGTGCTTCCAACAAATTCAGGAAAAACATACATTGCCATCATAGACCGCCTCATCGAAGCAAACATTCAGCAACAAGTCTTCTCGTGTGCAAACGAAGGCGCTCAAACGCCTAACTCGAACTCAACTCAAACAACATCCCAACAGAACAACAATAACTACTACAACAACAACAAAAACACAAAACCACTTCGCAACGATCACGTTAAACAACTCGATTACAACTCGAGAACAACTTACCAATTACTGGCAACAACAAAAAATCGCCCCGTTTTGATTTGGAACAGAACCTCACGCGGTTCATCCGTTTTTCCTGTGATCCTTCTACTTTTCTCTACCTCCTCTCCTTTCTCTCTTTCTCTCACTCTTCGCGCATGACCCGGTCGATGTCCTCGATCCCCTTGGCTACTGGCTTGGTTGGCCGAGATAGATGCAGCTTCGGCGTACATTGGCAAAGCGGGTGGCAAAATGGCCCAGCTCTTATAACGAAAAGCTTCATCGCTAATCCGGACCCGGCTGTACATGGCACGCGTCCCCTCCAATCCACTCACCGCCTCATCGCCCACCGCCATGTGACATGCCGGCGACCGGGCAAAAAACCCCCAGCGTTCCCAAGCGAGAGTAATCATAAACACTGATATGCCCTCGCGGACCGCCGGAGAAGTGAAGTGCGCTGGAAAGTAAAAAAAAAGAAAACAAGAAGCGCTCCTGTTATGCTCATAACATCCGCCGTCGTCATCGTTAACGTGATGTCCACGTGCTGCACGAGCTGGCGGGTTGGCGGGCACGATTATGAAGGCTCCGGTGAGGAAATGTCTATCCTTCTGGCTCCAAAGAAAAAAAGCATCAGATTGCTACCGGTGTACGCGATAATCCTGGCCAGAGCATATTAACATTATTCAACACACACACGAGCGCTCACGCTCAAGAATGACGCGGTTGATGATGGAAAACCATGCTCCAAAGGCCACGGCAGCAGCTACAGTTAAGCTTCCTTCGAATTACTCTCTTTGTCGCTGAAGCGCACGGCCGAGTTTTCGGTCAGAAAACATTTTATTTTCTTCCAAAGAGCTAAAACTAGACTCGCAAATATGTGAATGTAGTACTCGATGTGGCTCCGTTTCACCGAAAAACCGGGCAAGCATTTGGAGCAAACATGCGACTCCCCGTGTACTCAGCGATAGTATGCATTTCTACCGCGTACTACGGGCACTCAGCACGGGAATGGAAGCCGCGCACTGACCATTGGCGGGTTCGTGGAAAAGTATTTTATCCTCATAGCATCTCCCCCCATCCCCAGTAAGCCTGTGGGCCGCACAAACAACTAATCAGTCCGGTCCCCCCTCTGTCTCTCTCTCTCTGACTAACTATGTCCGTTGAATGCGTCTGTGTGTGTGTGTTTGTCTATCTGTTTGTGGAGCGAATGTGTGCTCTCTACATCCCGTGTTCAACTGAATGTCCTATTTTTGTGTAGGTGTGTCTGTGTGTGTGTGTGTGATTTTTTTATAATGATTTTATGTTGCGGCGTGCCACTCGCTTACTCTACGCTTTCATCTCTCGCTGCGATCGCCTTATTTTTTGCGATTTCTATGGTTTTATGTTTTGTGCAACCGCAAACGGCATTTTCCGCCAGTTTTTTTTTGTCAGGTTTTGTTTGGTTGGTTTGGTTTTGTTTTTTGTAGCTAAACCAATCGTTTCTATGATCAACAACACCATCATCATGAGGATTCCACGGTTCGCGCTGATGTTTTTTTTTTTGCATTTTGAATGTTTTGCATCCGTGTGGCCCTCTACTCTCTCTCTCTCTATTTATATATCTCTTCAATCTCGTGTGCTCGCTGTCTATTTGTTAGTTGCGCTGTTTGATTGTGAGCAAAAAAAAACTCAGCTTTTCAAAGTACTTTAGCCCCTTCGTTTTTGCGTCGATCATTATATACATATTTCCTACAGTCTGCAGTGAAGTTGAACGTAATCTTCTTGTAAGTTTCCTACTTCTCCTACTGCTGCTCGCTTGTTTAGCTTGCGCGCTCGAACGTTCTCCTGTCAACAGCAGTAGAACCATTATCATCGATGTCATTCGACGACGACGACGCCGGCGATGGCGATGATGCGAACGCTTCCCCCATCCACCATGGATTCGATGCATAAAATCAGGCTTCATTGAAAGGCGAAGCAGTTTTTCCACCTATTTTCATCCCATTTTTTCATCCATTTCTTCTCCTTCGTCTTTTTTTTACCTTTTCTTACGGTCCCATGCGGTACTTTCTGAGCAGCGAAGGTTTTTTTCTCTCTATCCGACAGAAAGTAGAAGCGAAAATAAAAAGTTTCCCACAATCATGTGCGCGTTAGCGTCGAGCGTCTGAGCGCTCGATAGCCCTTATCGTCGCCAACGGGTGGTCCAGCTTATGACGCTGTTAAATGGCGGGTTCTGGTTCGGATTTTCCCATCTAGACGCCGGGATAGGGCTTCCTATCCCGCCCTTACTTATCCCGAGCCTTTAGTTATCGGTTTAAGCAGCATGTTGCCAGCCGTGTAATGGTGGGTACACCTTTCTCATCTCCCTTTCCAGCAATGCTACCCTCCCACTAATCCTCCCAGATGCAGTAAAAGGATCGTGGCGGGTTTATGATGTGGAAAATGTGTGCAAAATTCGATCCGCTTAACCAATCCGAGCAAACGATGGTCGTTTCATCGATCCACGCTTATCGGGGGGGGGGGGGGGGGGGGGGGGGCATCGTCTAGGTTACCGAGCATAGAAAGGGATGCAAAGAAATTGGGGTGCCAGACCATAGAATTGCCGTTGTGGCAGAATCAAGCTTAATTTTATATTATTATGCACCTTAGCGGAACCTATTTGGTGGTTTCGTGCTAAGTGATCGCCACAATTGGAATCAGATCAATGGAACACTCCGAAATCAAATCAACTACTCTGGAATTACTTGAGCGATACCCGGCTCGATGTCCCACTTCTGGTTAAGTACGATCATCCATTGAACCGCTCGCTATCATCAATCATTCCCGTGGCGTTAAGTCAACAGCCGCGGTACCTGCAGTAACAGTAACAGCTTCCCTGCTGCAGCAAACTCTGGCAAAAGGAATGCTGCAAAAAAAAAAAGAACCATCTGGAAATCCCTTCTCTCTCGCTCCGTCCATCCGGACCTCCAACCCAATAGCACCTCGCGGAACGAAACCCACTTTACGCCATGACCTTTCACCTTGACTTTGGCGCAGTGCGCGCTGCAGTAATCGTAAAGCACGAGGGGCAACTGGCCGGAACGTGGATGGGGATATTTGGGTGATAAAATTTCACTTCACCGTCCGACCTGTCGGACACGAACACGCCGCGACCACTTCGCGAATGGGGAAGAAATGGGGGGAAATCATTGTTCTTTTCCAAATAAAGCCAAACTCACGCTTTGGCGCAACTCTTCCCCCGTGGGAAAATGCATGGAAATCCTTTTGCTGCCGCCATTTCTTTTTTTAGTTCGTTTCTGACAAGCATTTGCATCTGGCTTTCGGGGTTTGTTAGCCCCAGCACCGTCGGCGAAGCTGGTACCGTGCAACAGGCAACCAAAGGTGCGAATATGCGCGACATTCACTAGAAAGCGCCAGGAATCGCGTCGGAAGCGTAACGAGGGTTTTGCGGTCGGTCGGTGAGCAATGCTTTGCTTCGTTAACCTTCGCCCAAAATCATTTTCCGGAAGCCAACGTGCGCGTACGACGTCGACGACGACGACGGCTGCAACTTGGCTCCGTACCTCCTTTGTACCGTATTCGGTCTGTCACTCGCCACAAAGAGCACCGTTTGCCCGTTAATCCGTAACTATTACCAGGAAATTCGCCACCGAGAAACACCGAGTGCAACATCCGGCCGCGGGCACGTACGATTTGATTGCAGCCCAGCGTCTGGTCTGGCCTCGGTGCACGTCCTCACCATCGTCATCGCCGCGAGAACCGTCCGGAAGTGGGAAATTTCGCGGAGCAAAAAAAAAACCAGAAATCCTCGACTCCATCCGGACACTGTATCCGCGGTGGAGCAGTGGATTCGCATGTTTGCATATGCTGGCTTCCAAGAGAAGCCCCACCAGAATATGCTCGAGTGAATACCGGTACGGCGTAGCGGCAGCAAAGGACAGTGACAGCTAAGCTGTTGCTGCTGTTGCTGCTGTTGCTGCTGTTGCTGCTGTTGCTGCTGCTGTCGCCACAAAGGAGACTTGTGGCAGCGACACTTGTGAGAAGGATTATCTATATTGTCGTTATAATTTGCGATTCCTTGTTCCTGGCTGGTCCCAGGAACGCGATTATGCGCCACAATCTTCTTTCCCTATTCGCAACAGAACCCAACGCTGCCTGAAGACGCTGCCTGACGGCGAAGAGCTGAATTTTCCACTTTCATGAAAATGGAACTGTTTACACTTGAGCGACAACAAACGGCAACAGATGCCTAGCTGGTGGTGGCCTGCCGTGTCCTTGTTGAAGGTTCGCGCGCAGGCAGCGGTGGCGTGGCGTGGCGTGGCGTGCCGGTTCAACAACTTCTCCGAAGGCTTACACCGCATTTGCAACACCCCGGAAAGCCCTATCTCTAAGAAAGGAGCTTCCTTGTTTGCACCCCCGCCCCCGCGGTGCTAGCCGAAATCGACCAACGCTAAATTCACAAACAATCAAAAATCATTTCACTCACAAGCGAGAAACTTTTGCTCCGCCACATTTGTTGAAGCGTCGCCACCACACATCTACATCGTGGCACGTGCGCACACAGACGCCAGCTTTCAATTCCTTTATCCTGAGCAAACCGGGGGGGTTTCCGGTTGGGCAAAATCATATCACCACATCACCCTCTTTCCCCACCTCCCCCTGAAATGGGTTTTGTTCATTTCTTTTCCTCTGCGAGACAGGTGCCACTTCCGCCAACATTCCACATTTCGTCGACAACAGCACCGACGACGAGTGTGTATAAGGGGTTACAACGAACGAGTGAGCGAACGGGCGTGCTGCTGGAAGATTGTTGTAGAAAAAAGGACTTCACTTCTTGTTGAAGATTTTTACGGGGTTTTCCTCTTTTTTTATTACTTTCCCTGTTCTCGGTCCTCGGATCTTGGCATCTTTGTCTTCCCCCGGTCGGAGGAGCGTTCCAGAGCGCACGGAGAGAAGCCACCAACACCATCACCACCACCACCACCACCATCACCAAAACCAAACAACATGTGCGACGAAGCTAAAGCAACAAGATGGTCGTAATGACAAGGAAAAACATTCGTTCGTTCTACATACGTCCGCCTCCCGCCTTAGTTCCCGGTGTTCCCGGTTCCCGGTTTTTTGCGCAGGATGCAACAGAAACCACACCAACATCCCCTACATGGTCTACACACCATGGCATGGCATTCCGGTTACGGCACTTTTTGCTCCTTCATCGGGAACGCGAAGCAAAGAAAATCGCTTTCCATGTGCCTCGTGTTTTCGGGTTTCCGGGTCCAGGACTGATTGGTCTGAAACTCGGCGTCCATCTGGGCGAGAAATGGACATGGACATGGTGTAAGGACTTGGGAGCTTGTTTTGGGGGGGGGGGGGGCAGAGACGGAGACAGATGGACAGACAGACAGATAGCCCATTTGCCACGCGGCACAACACACACCACCGAGGAGAGAGAGTGTGAAAATCGTGCATCCCTCAAAAACCGCTTAGACAGCATATACCGGGCGCAAACGAAAAGGAGGCCATTTCTGAGGGCCGCTTCTCTAGCGCGTCTGTCACTCCAGAGCCACCTACTTCGATGTAGTTTCGCCATTCCATAAATTGTCCCTCTATTTTATGGTTTGTCAACCTTTCCGCCACCGATGGAAATGCTCCAAAAACACGAAGGCTTTACATGAAGGCCAGCGAGTATATCTTCCTGCTCCTGGTCGACCAGATAAGGCCGGCGCTGGACCAAAAGCAGCAGCGATCGTCCTCCAGTCATCCACCCAGTCCACGTCACGGCAACGGTCTGCATCGACAGGCGTTTTATTTATTTCATCGAAGACCTTTGGCTCCACCGAATGCCCCAAGGAGGAAAATGGTCACGCAATGGGGCGAATAATGTAATGCCAACCAAATAAACTCGTCCTAATCCGTAATCATACTGCTGCTGTCGCAAGTGTCCGGTTTTTGGGGGAAGGGCGTTAGAGGTAGCAGGCGCATAGTGCCAGAGAGACGGTGGGGAGGGGGGAGCGACTATTTTTGGAGCAACTTTTGGTCTCGCTCAACTTTCGTCTTATCTTATCCCAAGGAGGAGGAGGATAGTGATGGCGGCACATAAGTCTCGTTGAGCGTGGGCGAGGACACCAGAAATGGGGATGTCCACACCCGGGAGGAGGGGAGGGCAGCCATCGATGCCGTTAACCAAGTTAACGCGTTGCTCAGCTGGAAACTCAATCAACACGCACGTCCAAGTGATACTCTCCGGTCAGGCCAGCGAGCCGGATGCCTCTTTTGCAGCCAAAAACCACGCGAGTCGAGTGGTCGAATGATAAGAAAACATTTCCGGAACGTTCCCCCAGACCCCTCTCATGATACTGCGCCATTAGCGGGAAGCGTGTTCGCGCACGGCCAAGTGTTAAACGGCACGACGACGACGACGATGGGTGCCGGGCGTGGTAATAGTTTACGCTTCTTCCGCTCATTTACCGGCTACCTCGCCGCCTCCCCTTTTGCTGGTGATGCTCACACCTTGTCCCCATGGACATCGTTGAATATTCATGAGCTGAGACGACACAAAAACTTCCGGAAGCCGATGTGGGACACACACACACGCACACGCACACACACACGCGTGCACACGCTCTAGGGAATAAGCGGCCCACGGGATGCGTGAATATAGTTCCTCTCTCCCCTCCCCTCCCTTGGAGTTGGAAGGATTGATGTTGGGTATGTTCGTGGTCGTGGTGTCACGTCACGTCGGTATCGAAGGGCGTGCAAAGTTTTGGCAAACATTTTCGGCGCTTATTAGCATGTCAAACAAGGGGAATGGGTTACCTCTGGCAGGCCTTTGTTTAATTTGTAAGAAAGTTTAAATTACAACCGTCAACCTGATCATGAATAGCTCGCTCATATCGGTGACCGGAAGTGGACACGTTCGGTCACGTTCCAGCTTCCGGGCCTTTGGAATGATTATTGATACTGTTCGTGTGCTGCCGAGCGCTTATCGTAGCAGTTTACACAGACCTGTTTCTGATCTAGTAGTCCATCCGCATTATGATTCAGACCCGGCAAACATACCACTCCAAGGCATGCTAGAACCATATTTTTAGCCACTTAAATCGAGCCAACGAGTTATGTAATCCTTTACACCGTTTCCCTTGGGCCGTGGGGAGATAATAATTATTACTTGAAGCTTTTATTTATCAATTCCCAAATCAATAATGTACTCCCCGCGAACCCAACCCGTCCGACTGTCCGTCGTCCTGCATGCGACTACAAAGAGGCGAAGCAAACCATTGATTGGACATTACGTTGAACGTTTTATTGATCTGTTCGATCACCGCTGCTGCTGCTCGACTGTTGACAACCCGAGACAACGTGAAAGCAGTAAAGTGAAGTGCGGCTACTTGCGGCTACTTGTGCCTCGTCGAATCGAATGCAAAGTGGTGCACCGGTGGCATCGGTTTATGTTTTATCACCGGAACCGGAACAGGTGTTCCAGGTGGATTACCGTAAAGTAGAGCAACTCGACGGGCACGACAGGAGGCTATTATGGGCCTTTTCCCGGGTACTCATCACTTATGCACCGCACCGCACCGATAGTATACCTTTATTCTGAGGGAATAAAGTTGGAAGCCTAGGCCTGCAATCGATTCCGGTTTGTGTCTTTGAATGAAAAATTGAATGTTTCCTCATGTGTCGCCGTGTGTGTATGTGTGCTCGTCCCCTAGATACAGAGCAAACGGCGGAACGGTCTGATAATTGCCTTTGGTCGATTGATTGCATTGCACACGGGCCGCGATTATCATCGCTTTGACCAACGAGTATGCCAAGTGAATCCTTTCACGTTTTCAATTCATGTTTTTAAAAGCTGCCCTCTCGTTCACGGATGCTTTGCATTTCACTTGAAAGGCACGGGAAGTAGCATAAAACTAATTTACCATCATGTGCCAGAGCCATCGGTTTGAGTAAACCAACGTCTAATCACCGTAATTAAGCGGAAGCCATAATCCGTGTACCTTCACCCCCTACATCAGCAGCCCATCAGGTCTTGTCCGATCCGCTTAACCGCCGCCACCATCGGAAGCAATTTTTCACTTTGATGGACTGATCCTGAGGGCTGAGGATTTGCCTTCATTTTATGGCACTCATTAGCATGATGGCTAACCTTAAGACTGGAACCGAGCGGTTCGTTCGTTCGTTCATCGAAGCTAATAAAACTCGTCGAGTCTAAAATCATATTTTCCGGCTCCATTAAGCTCTTCATCCTGGTGTTAAGCAAGCAATAAAATGGTCGCTGCACTCAATCCCTTAAGGGAAAAAAAATGGAAAAAGCCGTCAGGACTAATTGCATAAAATCAACAAAACAACAGCTCGGTTGTTGTTTACTCTTAATTTTCCCCAATTCCCCGTCACCGATGCTGCATTCTGTTCAGAACATGCAATCGCGGCA